>NC_063177.1:13664672-13967693 GCF_023159225.1 Perognathus longimembris pacificus
CAGGCCACTCAGGGAGGCTAGGACAAACCAGGACATGCAGCTTCTCTCTGGCTGTATCTCAGAGGCCGGCAGGTGGCAGGGCAGGTGGGAATCATCTCTGGAGTTCCACCAGAATAGGGCAGCGTGCTGCCCCTCTAGCCAGGGACTGGTACTTGATTTTGCAAATATGTGGCCAACAAAGGATAAAGAAACCACTATTTCCTTCTGCCATAGGCCGGATGGGGAAAAAAAAGCCAAAAATATTAACAGAGATTTCTTCCTAGAACATAGGTACCTGAGTTGGGGCAATTACTTTAAAATTATAGCCAGGACCCCCTCAGATGGGGTTCAGACCCATGCAGCCCTCTGAGTGTTAGAATGTCTGCTTGGTCACAGGAAGATGAACTTGTCCTCTGAACTAGGAAATGCTTTGGCCGCCTGGTCACCGGCAGGATGCCTGGCCAGTGCTCTGATTGGCAGCCCTCTGGCTGGCTTCATTGACTTGGAGAGCTGTACCAGAAGCCAGCCTGTTCTCAGAAGGGCTCAAGACAGCACAAATCCACAGGCCGTGGAAACCTTAGGGCCTGACTCTAATTTTCAGAGATCAATATTGGAAGGGAATAGCCTTAGACAGAGGGTGTGGCAGGAGCTGGGCAGGGCTAGGCATGGCAGCCTCTGCCAGTGTCAAGGTCTCGGACTTTCACAAGCCCTTCTCTGACTGTAGAGAACAAAAAGAGGTCTGCACATGTCAGCATGTGTGTTAGAACCCAACGAAAGCCTGTCTCATGGCCTGTACTTTCTTGTCACACTTATTGCCTTATCTCTACTTCTTTTCAATACAGTACAGTGGTTACAGAGCTGAAACTAGACCAGCTGATGTTTGAATCCCAGTGTAAATTATGTGGTCTTAGGCAAGTTACTTAACCTCTCTGAGCTTCTGTTTTCTTATCCATGATGAGAATAATTGTGTGAGTTTATATACCTAGTATTATATATGTGTATGTGTATATTATACATAAATATTATAAAATTAAGATTGCAAAATGCTTTCAAAACAGGATGTGGCACATTTAAACAATGCAGTTGGTAGGCAAGCATTGCATAAATATTCTTTATCATTATTGTTACTGGCAATTAAATTTTATCACAGCACTTTATGCAACAACTTTGCTTTGTCTGATAAAGTAGACACTATAGAGACATTGTTGTGACATATCTCCACTGACCCAGCCTCCATGGTCCTGTTTGACAAGATTCAATCAGCCAGGTCTAGAGAGCCACAGATGGTTTGTAGAACTAACTTAGGAAAAAGAAGAGCCAATCTCAGTGGTTTCCATGATGTAGAAGAAATCCATAGCTGGAAAAGCCCCAAAGAAGTCACCCCATTTGTCTTTTATTGGAGTGGGTGAGGCAGGGGTGAAGCCTGACAGGCCTGAGCCTTCAAAGTACTCTTCCTTCCTCCTATACATTTCCTTCCCAGCTTCTTCCCAAACAACCCCACCCCCTTGTTCTGGGAAGGCTGAAGGACATGCCATTAGATGTGAGAAGATGAGCTTGCCTGTAACACAGCACCTCCAGGTGGTAACAGGTGTCACTACGCTCAGAGTGTAATGTGGCCTCAGGTCCCAGAACAGAAGTATGCATCACTGGGTCAGGCTAAAAATCTCAGACAATAACCTGTATAGGTACACTGCTTGATAACCTAGCATATAACAAATTAGTGGAGAAAGGCAGTCATAGTAATAGATGTTAAAATTTTTTAATTGGGGGAGGGGTTGGTCTTCAGTGTAATAGAATCTCTAAAATGATTCAAAAGAAATGTGTGTGTGTGTGTGTGTGTGTGTGTGTGTGTGTGATTTCACAGTGGGGCTAAGTATCTTTAAGCTTATTAAAGCCTATCAAAGTCTCTTTAAGGTTATTAAAAACGTAAGGGATAGAACTTCATGTATACTCACAGTTCTTTACTCAGAGGCTGAGATCTGGAGAATCACAGTCCAAAGCTAGAAAAGTCTGCAAGTCTCATTAACTAGCAAAAATCTGGGCTGGAGGTATGGCTCGAGTAGTACAGTGACAGCTAAGAAAGCTCAAGGCCTTTAGTTCAAGCTTCAATACCCCCTTCCCCCCAAAATACTGTAAATCAAAAATATCAAAAACTTTAAAAAAAACAATAAAAATGGAAGCCATTTCCATTTATATGACAACAGATTAAAACATTATTGAACAAGAATTACAGTGATTAGAAAAATACTTACCCACTAGAACCAGCAAAAGATGGACCATTCACAGAAGGAAAAGCAAATGGTCAATATGTACATGGAAAAATACTTCATAAAAAAGGCATGTTTCTAATTGGAAGAAAATTTAAGTCCTCTGTGCTAGTGAGGATTTTTTAAAATAATAGAGTAGTGTACGCATCATTTCCTCAGAAACATCTATAAAACTAAAACTCTGAGCCTGAACACAAATGCAAATAAAATACAAACCCCTGTTACTTCTCATCTTACCTAAGTTAAAAAACAAAAATAAAAATGATCCTCTGTCTGCCCCCTGCTGGTCACTTTCAGAACAGCATGCTATGCTGTTCTGTGCCCAGACGCCCAGGAGTCAGTCACCCCACCCAGTGCCTGTTGGTGATTGGTGTCTGCTCTCCCCACTCCAGCAAATAAAAAGTTTAAGGTCTGAGGGTGAGGGCAGGCATCCCTCAGGGCTGGGGCTGCCTAAGCCTCTGAGCATCTTGCACCTGGCCATGAATATTACCGTGGTAGTACGATGACTCCTATTTATTTTATCAGGTACCCTGCCTCAGCTCACAGAGCAGGTGGTGGCAGGTTCCAGCCAGAGGTCTGCCTTGGCTGGAAGGGCTGCTTCTCTGAGGACAGTGGTCCTGGATTTTTTCTGCTGTCTGGGCCTGGGGCTGGGATTAGGACCTAACATACTAGGGGTCCTACTACCCAACACCCCTTTTAGGACCACCCCAAGGGCAGGTATGATACTGCTTTAGAAAGCACCTCATTCCCCTGGCCCTCTGTTTTGTCCAGCAAAGTTGTAACTCGGTGTATACCAAGGTCCTCTCCCACACTCTCAGTCTCTGCTGCTCCACACAGGGGTGGCCTGTGACACCCTGAGACACACACACACACACACACATACACACACACACACCCATAACTGAGGGTCTGAGGTTCATGGTTCAAAGCCAGCTCAGGGAAGAGACCCACCTCTCCAATTAACCACTGGAAAAAAAAAAGTGGAACTATAGTTCAAATGGTAGTGTGCTAGCCTTGAGCAAAAAAGCTAAGGAACAGCATCTAGACCCTGAGTTCAAGCCCTACTACACACACACACACACACACACACACACACACATCCATTGCTGCAGATATTCCCTCAGATGACAATATAGAAGCTATGGACTTCCTCCATTTACCAAGGAGCTAAACTCCTCTCCCACCTGCCTTCAGGATTAAAAAACCCAGACCCAGGTGGATTGAAACACCCCTGGTTAGGAACAAGGGGGTTCACTGGCTTTCTGTTACAACAGAGACCACTGCCTCTGGTGAAAGTGGGGTGGTGGGAGCTGCTTCCTCCACGTGTGGGGTTTCAGGGCTCTCCATCTCTCCAAATTCCCATGGAAAGTGACTTTCAAGCAGCGCATTCATTGTGGGGACAGCCATTGGCGTGACAGCTGATGCATGCTCCGCCTCCAGGTTTCCTTTTGTAGGATTCAGCCCAGGGAAGCTGAACTAGAGACTGGGAACATATCTGAAGGTAGAGCAGCAGCATCCTGTAACCAGGTAAGAACTCTGCCATTTCAGCCTCTGCCCTGCCTCCCAAGTTGTCTAGTGCCATTAGGAGGCTCCAGGCCACCTTGCAAGTCTGCATGCTGTGTGGCTTCAGATGCCTCACACTAGGTCATGAGCACCCATGACTTCCCACAACATGAAAGCCAGTCCTAGGATGTCTGCATCATCCCCCTTCCTAGATGATCACCAGGACTGTTATTTCCCCAGCAGACACATGTTCTGTGATTTCCCTCCTCATGCTAATTTATGTGTCAGTCATGGCTGTTGAAACTATAGAGATTAACGGGATAATGCCAGAAGACAGAAAAGGAAGGAAAGGGGAGGGGAGAGGAGGAGAGGGGCTCAAAGGGGAGGAGACCAAAGTCCTTTCCTGTGACACCTCCTCACTGCAGGGTGATTGAGTGAGTGGGACTCTGACCTGCTGATGGCTCAGCCCTATGTACCATGCACAGGCCCTAAATGCTTGGAGCTCTCTCTATCCCTGACCTGACACAGAGCCCTTAACAGTAACAGGGAGGCTCCCATTTCCTGCTTTTCCTCCCAGGGGCTCCAAAGGCCAGGAGATGGTGAGGCATTTCTATTGGGGAAATAAATGAAAACAAAACAAGCAGTGGTGGCTCACACCTGTAATTCTAGCCATCTGGGAGACAGAGATCGAGAAAATCACAGTTGGAGATCAGCTTGAGCAGATCCCTTTTCAAGTGATGCCTGCCTTTTGTCCTAGGTATGACAGAAAACCTAAAATAGGCAGGAAGGAGACTCTATTGCAAAAATAACCAGTGCAGAAAAGGTCAGGAGGTATGACTTATGTCGTTTAGACTTGCCTAGCTAACACAGAGCCCTGAGTTTAAACCTTAGCATTGGGGGGACAAAAAGAAAAATTTTAGTGATGGAAAGAGGTGAGCTATTGAGCCATGAGAAGACACAGAAAAACCTATGTATTGTTAAGTGAACAGAGTCATGTACAGTCTTCATACCATATCATTCCAAAAAAGACAAAACTACAGTGACAGTAGAAAGGTCAGTGGTTGCCCATGGGAAGGAAAGGAGAGAGAGAGGGAAGGAGAGAATGAAAGAGGAAGGGAGGGAAGAAGGAAATAGGTGGAGCCAAGGTTCTTAGGACAGTAAAATCACTCTGTAGGATGCTCTAACATGGACAGTTATCACTATATTTTTGTGACTACTCATAGAATGTATGCTATAGTTAGGATCTGAAGTGTCCCTTAGAGCTCATGTAAAGGCTTGGTCCCCAGCACACAGTACTAGCATGCCTGATGGGATCTTTAGTAGGTGAAGCAAGGTCAGGGAAATTCCACCACTGGGATCATGAGGGTGTAGCACTGTCTCTGTCTCTCTCTCACTCACCTGCGCTTACTTGTGCTCTCTCTCTCTCTCTCTCTCTCTCTCTCTCTCTCTCTCTCTCTCTCTCTCTCTCTCTCTCTCTCTCTCTCTCTCTCTCTCCTCTTCCTGGTCACCATGAAGTTAGCAGTTTCCTGTCATATGCTTTCTATCACAATGTGTTATCTCACCACAAGCCCAAAGGCTACAGAGGCAACTGATCTTAGGCCAAAACTGTGAGGAGCCAGAACAGGCTTTTCTTCCTTATAAGTTGATTATCTCAGGCATTTTTCACAGCAAAAGAAAGCTGATCCATACAAATACAATACCTAAAATGAGCCCTAATATAAACTATAGGCTTTAGTTCATAGTATTATGTCAATATTGCTAAATCAGTAGAAACAAATACAGCACCCTGGTGCAAGATGCTAATAAGAGAAAAGGGCATGGTAGTAAAGATCAGGACAAAAACGAGTATGGGAACTCCTGTACTTGTACCTACTCAGGAGGCTGGGATCAGAGGGCTGCCAGCCAGGCAGGAAAGTCTGTGAGACTCTTAGTGAGACTCTTATCATCAATTAGCCACTGCAAAGCCAGAAGTAGAGCTGTGGATCAAGTGGTAGGGAACTAGTCTCAAGAGAAAAAAACTCAGGGACAGTGCCCAGCCCCTGAGTTCAAGCCTGAGGACCAAATAAAAGATAAAATAAAAACAATGAGTAGCACATATTAAAGTTGCTAAGGGAACTGTCCTCCTTCTTATTCATATCATTTTTGGCTCAAGAATACAGCAGCAGCAGGCTGAAAATATGGCCTAGTGGTAAAGTGCTCGCCTCGTATACATGAAGCCCTGGGTTCGATTCCTCAGCACCACATATATGGAAAAAGCCAGAAATGGCGCTGTGGCTCAAGCAGTAAAGTGCTATCCTTGAGAAAAAAAGAGGACAGGGACAGTGCTCAGGCCCTGAATTCAAGCCCCAAGACTGACAAAACAAAACAAAAATATAGCAGCAGCATTATCAACAATACCAAATATTAGAGTCAAGCCAGGCATGATAATATATACCTATAATCATAGCTACTGGGGAAGATTGTAAATTTAAGGCCAGCCCAAGCCAAGTTAGGAAGACATTGTCTCAAAACAAATATACAAATAAGGTACTAGGGACATAGCTCAAACAGTAGAGCACTAAGTCCCTGAATAGGAACTTATTTCCTCAGTGGAAGCTGGCAAGTCAAGATGGAGAGCCCAGCATTTGGGTGGAGCTAAACTTCCCCTTTTGTAAGAAACCCACTCATATGATAGCAAACGCATTCTGACAATAATGGCATTAATCCACTCATGAGAGCAGAACCTTCCAGGCATAATAACTCTTTAAAGTCCCACCTCTTGAGACTGTCACAGTGGCACTTGAGTTTCAACATGAGTTTGGGAAGAGACAAACATTTAAACCATAGCAAGATGGCAAATCGATTTTTTCTCCAGTCTGCTGGCTCTGCTGGGCTAGCCACATTGTCCTGCATTGTTCAGACAATCCAGCACAACAGTGTGCAATGATCATCTCATAATGTCTGGGGTGGACGTGGGATGGAGGAATAAGGGCATGTGCGTGACAATTCAGGGGCCTCTATAACTCCCAGCCTTGCCAGAAGTTACTCAACAGAGCAAAAACAGAACCAATTTTCTCTGTCTAGCAGCCATTCAAAACTAACCTAGTCTTGGGACACTCAGGAAAAGCCCAATTGTCCTCCTGCCATGGCTACCTACTGGGCTGACTACTCTCTGATCTTACCCCTTTGCCTTCCCAAAGTAAGCAAGGTATTGCTCTAGTTTCTCCTCATTTCCAACCCTATGAACTCCTAGCAAGTATATAAGCTTTGGGGAACAGAATGGTCTGGCTTAAGCCAATTAACAGCACCAATATTCATTTCCCAGAAAGTCACATGAGGACCTGTGAGATCATATCTGGCCCTGGCTCAAAGGAAAGATGTTCTGTAAATGTGGCACCTTATGACCAGGCCTGGGCAGCATTCCTAAGAGAGGCTAGGCAATTGCTTGGCAAGTTTGGCACCTGCTTGATACTGTTGTCATTGAATGGGGGTGGGGGAAGCTGTGAGTTTTCACCTCTTCCATCTATTTAGGATCAAAAGGAGCAATCATCTCCTCCCCCACATGTCCCTGTCCTCCTCCCCACCCAGGCTGACATGCTTCTCACACCTCTTGCTTTGCTAAGAGTTTAAGGCCTGTCTGGACTATTAGGAAAATCTAGAAAGAGCAACCATGTCATCCTGCGCCTCCCAGAGATAGGGTTTGACAGAGTGGAGGGCTTCCATCAAGGCAGAGAACCTCAGTGCCAAGCAGACAAACAAAGGGCAGGGGACCCAGCCCCATATCATGTATGCACTGACCCTGTAATCCAAGAGTAC
The DNA here is from genome assembly GCF_023159225.1 of Perognathus longimembris pacificus. Lineage (NCBI taxonomy): Eukaryota > Metazoa > Chordata > Mammalia > Rodentia > Heteromyidae > Perognathus > Perognathus longimembris. The sequence continues at coordinate 13,672,217 of NC_063177.1, forward strand.
ATGGCTACCCCCAGGCATTCCAAATCCTGGATCCTTAGGAGGGGAATATGTCTGAGAGATTGCCAGTAGCTGCCTGTCCTGCCAGCCTGGCTCAGTGCCTGGGCAGCTGCTTTGCATGTGGCTGCCTGGCTTGTCCAGACAATTTCTGTTGCCTTTAGGAATTAAGCAGGTTAAGCCAAGCCCAGCTGGTGTTTTCGAAAATTTCCAAACAATAGAAAAGATGCAGCTTATATAACACCGTTGGCTGGAGGGCTAGCTTGCCTGGCATGACCTAAGAGCCAGGAGCAGCTCATACAGAGCAGCCTGTCCAGAGAGATCCTAACTTAGTGCAAGGGCCTTGGCTGTTGCTGGGCCACCCTCTCTGGGCCGCTCTTTCCAAACCTTCTGCAAATGTTCCACCAAATGAGAGACCAAAGACCTCTGGAGCTTATTTCAGAACAAGAGACCAAGTTGAGGAGAAGTATCTGAAATGCTAACAACTAACATGAATCAGCCCTTGCTCAGGCATCATGCCAAGTGTTTTACCTGCACAATCTTATTTAATCCCCACACCACCTGTGGGAAGTAAGCATGGAAATTAGAACCAATTTGTAGAACAGGCTCAGAAGATCTGAGCAATTGCCTATGGTGCTGAATGTAGACATTTGGCTCCCAGCATCCATTTCCACTTCCTGCTTGCAGTTTTCTGTGTGTCAGTGGTCAGGTAGCTAAAATGATTTCCTAGAATCCCTTGGAACCAAGATTCTAGGTAAGAATTAAGTCCTTTCTTTTAGAAGCACTTTTATAAGGCATGGCTGCTTTAGTTAACAAGGTCATGGAGCTGTACACGGATTATCTTTTGTTAGGGTCAAAAGGCTGTTGGCCTGGCTTCCCAGTCCATTTCCTTATTACTGAGTTTAGTCCAAGGCATGAGTCCTTAAGTTTCACAGTTCTGGAGAAGCCTCTTGCAGGAGAGGTAGGGGTTAGATGCCTACTGAGAGGCCCAGCCTAAAGTCATTCCACCAGCTCTTCGGGTGGTTTTACAGAGATCTAAATCCCTTTATTGAATCTCTTAATGTTGTAGATACCTAGAATGGTTTCTATTTCCTGCACCTAACTAGCAGATACAGTCCCAGAGCAAATAAGAAGTGAAGTTGGGACAAACATGGGGTCTCCTGACTCCCAAAGACTCCCTGCCATCTCTCCCTTTAAAGAACTTGGGAGAGACAATGGTCTAGGTGAGAAGCCAGTATACATATATATTTAAAATAAGGAGGCCTGGCCAATACTACCTGTGGGACCGGGAAAAGGGGAAATTGCTGGGATCATGGGCAGAACTCTCAGAGACAGCCAGACCTCCTTGGAGGACCTGAAGTTGACCTGTTAAGAAGAAAGGAGGACACCAGATAAGAGGAGGGAAGAGACTGGAATTTGTCATGGGCTGCATCATTGACTCTCTGTATCAGTTAAGATTCTTTCAGATGTAAACATTTAAAAACAAACTTCAAAAAAAATTAAGGAGAATTGATTACCACAAGTACTAAGGAGTTCAAAGATAAAGCAGTTCCAGAAGCCTAGTGTTCTATATCTGTTATGCCATTCTCAGTAGCTCTCTACATTAACTTTCAGTGCTATAACAAAGTACCTGAGATAAGAAACTCATAAAGGGGGAACATTTATTTTGACTCATAGTTTCAGAGGTTTCAATCCACTGTCTCTTGGGGCCTGTGGCAGCACAACACATTATGATGATGGGAGTTCATTAAAAAGGACACCTATTACCTCATGGAGTCCAGGAACAGAGAGAGAAAGATGGAGAGAGAGAGAGAGAGAGAGAGATTAATATCTTCTTCAAAAGTATACTCACACTAACCTAATATTCTTCTATGAGGCTGTACCTCTGAAAGGTTCTACTACCTTCCAATAGTTCCATAAGTTGGAAACAAGCTTTCAATACATGGATTTTAAGGGAACATTCAAAATCCAACTATAGAGTCATAATCTATAGTCTATAACCTCAGACTAATCCTTGAGCTCAGTCTGCTAACCTCAGGAGTTCAGTCCTCTTGGGTACAAAATGGCATTATCCCAACTGTCACATTCAGACTTGCCAATCTCTAGTAGAATGCTTCTATTTTCATCCATTCCCCACCCCCACCCCTAAATCTATTTGTTCAAGCCTTAAACCCCAAGATGATAGTATTGGAAGGTCAAGTCTTTGGAAGATGATTAAGTATCCTCATTTTTAAAAAAGCCCAAGCCAAGTGCTGGTGACTCACATGTGTAATACTAGCTACTCAGGAGGCTGAGATCTAAGGATCATGGTTTGAAGCCACCCAGGGTAGGAAAGTCCATGAGACACAAATGACTCAGAAGTGGCTCTGTGGCTCAAGTGTTAGAGCACTAGCCTTGAGCACAGAGAGACTCAGGAACAGAACTCAGGCCCTGAGTTCAAGCTCTAGGTCAGGGAAAAAAACAGGCCCAAGAGAGGCCCTGTCACTGTTTCCACCATGTAAGGACACAGCAAGAAAGTGGTTGTCTGTGAGCCACCAGGCAGTGAGCACCTACCAGACACTGAATCTGTGGTACCTTAACCTTGAACTTGGGTTCTATTTCCAGCACTGTAAGAAAACAAAGTCAAACATCAAAAATCTTCTAATGCTTGCCAACGTGTGTAACTTGGAAGAGACTAGGATTGCAAAATTAAAAACAAAAAATCTTAACCCTACCAGCAAGGGAACAATAGAAGTGGAGAGTGAGTGAGTGATTTTTGAAAGCTTGTCAATGCAGGACTGTGAGCTGGGAAGCTACAAGCCTTCTGTAAACTATACACAGCATGTCATGGATGCCATGGGCAGTCCAGAAGTGTCACTTGCTTGCCTTGATACCATATGACTTGCGACATTTCTTGGCTATTTATGTTTTGGACAACAGGCATTAGTTGGATGGGTTGAGTCATAGTTCTCCAAATATTTTTCTAGCTTATACCTTAATCCATGTAAAGGAAAGAACAAACAGTAGATTGAATCAAGGTGTTGGGCTAGACCACATTTGTTGGGAAGGGGGGTGCTTCCCAATTGTTTTGAATTCTGATCTACTTTGGAAATAGCATATGAAGAACAGGTTGCTTTTGGGACTTTGTAATAAAATAGGTTTGTTATAAATGATGTTATATATGATAATACTAAATAGGAGATGAAAGAGGGAGAAGATAAGCAAACAAGTGAAGAAGGAAAAGAGTCCATTATGATTACTACCTACATACCCTATCTTTTCCCCTTGGAGCACTCAGGTGACACCTCAACGCCATGGGGCTCCCCTCTCCAGGTTGTGTTTCCAGTTCTGCCAACAGCTCCTCAAGCAAAGGTAGTGAGGAGTCCCATTGCTGTCAACAATGACCTGGGCCTCCTGAGTCATGGTGCCTGAGACTGGCCCAGTGACAACTGCGGCCAATCAACATGAACTCCTCGGCCTGTTTCTTAGTGTATAAACAGCTTCACACCCTGACTTCATAGAGATGTTGAGGGGCAAAGATGGAGAAGAGAAGACAAATGGAGCCAGACAAGGCTTCCTCTTTGTCTCCCATCCCTGGCTGGGGATATCTATCAGTTACTGGAGAGGGCCCCTCACCTTGGAGGGCCTCCGAGGGGCTCTTGGTGAGGACACTGGGATGCATCATCTTTCATTAGGATGTAATCATTGTTGTTAATATGAGTTAAGACATCTGAGCTGTTTTGTCCCCCAGTTGGCTCATCTGAAGTTTGTCACCATCCAAAATAATACAATTTCAAGTGAGATGATGACACAAGGTAGAGGAAGGTCAGGCAATACAACACCAGCAATGCCTTTGTTTATTTATTCATTTGTTTTGTCAGTACTGGGTCTTGAATTCAGGGCCTGGATGCTATCCCTTAGCTTTTTCCACTCAAGGCTAACACTCTACCACCTGAGCCACAGCTCCACTTAGGCTTTTGAGTGGTTAATTGAAGATAAGAGTCTCAGACTTCCTGCTCAGGCTGACTTTGTATTGGGAGCTCAGCCTCCAGAGTAGCTAGGAATATGCAGGCATGAGGCACGAGCCCCCAGCCCAGTGATGTCATTTAAACTCATTCATTCACTCATATATTTATTCAATAACCAGTACAGGCTGGCCATCATTCTAGCCCTCACTTTAAACCATCAACATACCAAAGAGACAACATTGCATTTCTTGGACTCTTAAAGTGGTATTGGAGAAATATAAAAATCACAATCTCCCACCCCATAAAAAGTCTCCATAGGGCTGGGGATATGGCCTAGTGGCAAGAGCGCTTGCCTCGTATACATGAAGTCCTCGGTTTGATTCCCCAGCACCACATATACAGAAAATGGCCAGAAGTGGCGCTGCGGCTCAAGTGACAGAGTGCTAGCCGTGAGCAAAAAGAAGCCAGGGATGGTGCTCAGGCCCTGAATCCAAGGCCCAGGACTGGCAAAAAAGAAAAAAAAAAATCTCCATAAAGGTAACAAAGAAAGAAAAGAGTTTAGTTATTGAATAAGCATTAAGGCAATCTATTAAAATTTTGCAAAGACAAAATGGAATCTCATACCTTACAGCATGCTACAACAATTTCAAGATAAACAAAAACGGATTCTTGACAACATCATTTGTTGCAGGTAGTCCTTCTTGACTGAAAGGACACACACATATAAGTGAAAAAATATGTGTCCCACCCTGCCCATTCATTGTTGAAATCCTAATCCCAACAATTCAGAATGTGACTGTCCTTTGAGATGTGGTTTTCAAAGGGATGATTAAAGTAAAAGGAGTACAAATGGATTGTCTTAATCCAGTCTGACAGATGTACTTGAGAAATTTGACTGGAGGAGAATGAGGAAAGGGGTGACATTGTCCAAAAAGAAATGTACTCTTTACCTAAATTATGTAACTGTAGCCTCTCTGTACATCTTTATAACAACAACTTTAAAGAGATTTTTTTTAACAAAGAAATTTGGAGCTTGGCACTGGTGGTGCATTCCTGTAATCCTAGTTATTTGGGAAGCTAAAAATGGGGGGGATTATGGTTCGAAACGAGCCGGGGCAGAAAAGTTTGAGAGACTTCTCAGCCTACACCTGAGTATATATAGTGTTGTGCACCTGTCATCCCCAAAATGTTAGATGCTAGACTTGTGAGCATCATAGTGCCAGCCCAGCCCAGGCAGAAAAACCTACAATGCTCCATCTCCACAGAGGAAAGCTGGACATGGTAGCACATACCTGTCATACTAGCAAACACAGTGAGAGACAGCTCTACAAGCTCTACAAGTGCACCTTCACACTGTATTTTTTTTTTTCTTTTTTTTTTGCCAGTCCTGGGCCTTGGACTCAGGGCCTGAGCACTGTCCCTGGCTTCTTCCGGCTCAAGGCTAGCACTCTGCCACTTGAGCCACAGCGCCGCTTCTGGCCGTTTTCTGTATATGTGGTGCTGGGGAATCGAACCTAGGGCCTCGTGTATACGAGGCAGGCACTCTTGCCACTAGGCTATATCCCCAGCTACAAGTGCACCTTCAGCAGAAACCCACACTGCCACACCTTGCTCACAGACCTCCAGCCTCCAGAACTGAACAGTGAGAAAACAAACTGTTATGGTTTCAGGCACTTGGCCTGGGGTGTTTGTTATGACAGTGCTCACAGACAAATACTATTACTTCACCTGGTAATTGGTCCACCATTTGTGGTAGCTAGTTGGCTTTTCCAGGGCAGTGGGGGGGGGGGAGTATCTTATATCTTGTCATCGGAATAGTTTTACTGTGGAAGAATTTACCACTGGAAGTAAGACTTCTCTCTGACCTTAATCAAAAAGCCTGTGCCTGGGGCTGGGGATATAGCCTAGTGGCAAGAGTGCTTGCCTCGTATACATGAGGTTCTGGGTTCAATTCCCCAGCACCACACATACAGAAAACGGCCAGAAGTGGCTCTGTGGCTCAAATGGCAGAGTGCTAGCCTTGAGCAAAAAGAAGCCAGGGACAGTGCTCAGGCCATGAGTCCAAGCCCCAGGACTGGCCAAAAAAAAAAGCCTGCGCCTAACCCCAGCACTCCAGAATAAACAAGAATGGGGCCCCTTGTGCTAGGTGCCTCCTAATTAAACTGAACTCTGAAATAGTCCACTTTTAAAAAAAAAAAAAGACATTCACAACAATCAATCAAAAGGAGTTTGATTTACCTAAGCCTTCTATTTTAACCCTGTAAGGAAAGTAACTTCAAGCTTTTGCTGTGTGTCTGCTTTCCTCTTCCCTATAGCCAACCTCCTCTGCTCAATGGACCTCATTCTAGAATTGTAAGTTAGAGTTTTTAAAGTTTTGTCTCTGGACACCTCCCACACAAACTGGAAGACAGGGTGCTAGCTCTCTGAATGTTGTATTCCTACAGAAAGAGAGAGAGAGAGAGAGAGAGAGAGAGAGAGAGAGAGAGAGAGAGAGAGAGAGAGGTGAATGAAACCAAGACCAAGTTCAAGATACTTTACCACAGAACTGCATCCCAGCCCTGTTTGTTTGCTTTTGTTGGATCTCCCTGTGTATGTATGTAGCCCAGGTTGACCTATAACTCTCAGTCATTTCTGCTACAACCTTCTGAATCATCACCCTGACTCGAAGGCCCTAAGAGTGTCGGGGAGGGAGGAAGGCTTCTTGGGCTCGTCAGAATAATCAAAGTAGGAGGGGCAGAGTAGTCAGGTTGGACACAGCTGATGACTGCAAGGTACAAAGGACAAATTCCATAAATGCCTTTCATTCTAAAAAGCTTTATTGGTCTCTTTGTGTTTAGCAAGGGGCACTGTTTGGAGGGGGAAGGCCCAGGGTCCATCTTGGAGTCAGGAGCATACACAGGTTGGCTGAGGAGCATGTCAGGGGGCTCCCAGAGGCAATTCTTCAAGGGGCAGGAAAGCAAATGAGTGAGGGCATCTACCCTCCACTGGGGCACAGCATGAACTAGCCAGGCAGAGCAGCCCTCCTCAGTGCCGGGGCATCTATGAGGAAGGATGGGAAGAAGACAGTGAGACCCAAGACCTTGCCTTTGTCCTACTCAGCCCCCTCTCTCCAACGGCCCCCTTCTCCCTTTCTTACCTTGGCTGGGCTTGGAGGATATCTGGCCTTGAGGCCTTCATCATTCCGCAGAGACCTCACCAGGCAAGAGCGGCGATGAGAGAAGGTCTCGAAGCTCTTCTTGCCATGGTAGGCTCCCATGCCGCTATTCCCTATGGAAAGATGCCTGCTTGAGACTCTAGGCCTAGGTTGTACTGACAGCCCTCCTGGGTCCCTTTTTTGAGTAAGCAAGTCCCCAGCGTGTCCTCCAGGGCACCCATGCCAAGGATGACAGAAGGAGTGCTCAGGAGTAATTTGATCTCAGATATACCACTACATGGCCATAGGGCCCCCTGGTTTGTGTCCCCTGTAAAACCAACCCAAGAACCAAGTGACCTCTAGGACCCCATAAGTCTCCAAGACAGAGGCCAAAGGCCAAATGAGAGAAGTCAATGGGAAGAAGCTCAGCCCCAGACTCACCCACACCCCCAAAGGGCAGAGAGTGCACAGTGATATGAACGATGACATCATTGGCCGTCACCCCACCGCTCGATGTCTCAGCAATCATCCTCTTAATGACCTACAGCAAGAACCAGACACTGGCCTCACACTCCTGCCCAAGGGATGCCCCAGCCCTTCCACCTGTCTGAGCATGTCCTGGAACCCCAGCTGCTACTTTCCACATCCTCCGCCCTAGCCACCATCCCCAGTCACCCCCAAGTATCACATGACAGTTCCTATGGCCACACGGGGCACCAGGCCCATGGTTGCCCTTTTAAAAGTTCCTGTATGATGCAACTGTTCTCATCTTAGAAATGAGGCCAGAAAGGAGGGTCAGTAAAGTTAAGTCACTTGCCCGAGGTCACATAGGCTGAACCCCACAGTTGCCATCTGTGGACCCCTGGATCCTCTTTGTGTGTGAGTCTGTGCCCTGGAGCCCAGGGCACAGGGTGCTGGGAGGACTCCCAAGCCCACCTTGTCATTGGTGGAGAAGACGTAGAGAGCCAGTGGCTTCTCGCGCTGGTTGATGAACTGGATGGCCTCCTCCAGGCTGCGCACACACACGATCGGCATCACCGGCCCAAAGATCTCCTCCTGCATCACTGGGGACTGGGGGTCCACGTCCATGAGGATGGTGGGGGCTAAGGCAGGAAAGGAGCTGGAGTCTGCTGGTGCTGAGACCCTCCAGCCATCCAGCCAGTGTAAGCTCAAGGTCCTGCCTCCACTCTTTCACAGACAAAGCTGCTCAGACATAGGGACGAGACCCCAGAGAGCTATTTCCATGGTCCCGTCTCATCCAAGACTCCATCCTGACAGAGCATGAGGACAACGACAGACTAGTCTATGTGGGACAAAAACTATGTGTGAACTACCTCTGCTAGCCACCAGCATCCCTACTTGAGTTACTCTGTCTCTGATAAATGGAGAAAGCCCCATCCATAGCTCCCTAGCCCGTGTACTGGGGGCTCCTCACAGCTTGGCCCACCTTGGGTTCCTGTGGCCTCACTGCTCACATCAGAGATGAGGCAGATGGGGTCTTTCTCTGGCCTTAGGGAATAGAGGCTTCTGGAGCTTAGAGGACTGTTTCTTCTTCTTCTTCTTCTTCTTCTTCTTCTTCTTCTTCTTCTTCTTCTTCTTCTTCTTCTTCTTTTAGATCAAGTCTCACTCTGTAACCCAGGCTGGCCTTGAACCCCTAATTCTCTTGCCTAAGCCTCCCAAGTTCACACTCAGCTTGAGAGGGGGTTTCTTCCGCCCCACCTGCTAAAAGCCTGGGTGGGGAGGGCTACCACCCACCCACTAGTAAAAGCAGTACTTGTCAACTATTTGTGCCCACTTGCTACACTTTTCTGGGGCCCCTAGAAGGCCATGCAGGCAGGCCCACGCTTGAGGGCTGGGCACACACCTATGTAGCGGGAAGCCGCATCCCAGGTGCCCCCGTGGGCCACTTTCTGGCCCTCAATCAGGCTTATTACTCTCTGGAAGTGCCGGTCATTGATGATTCTTCCATAGTCGCGGGATTGCTTGGCATTCTCCCCATAGAACTCCTGAGGAGAGATGGAGGCAGGGGGAGCTTCAGGGAAGGACACAGACCCTAATCATGGCCAAAGGCTTTCCTGCCAAATGCCAGGAGGATGGAATTTGGGGTGAGGCCCTTTTTTCCCCTTCCTGAGTTTTAGTCTCTTCCAAATTATCTGCATTACATAGTCTTTTTCTGATCAAAATAAAAGGCATTCAGGATTTCTGAAAGTTCTCAAAATCAATGGTAGCATCATGCCAACCTCTACCACACAGCTCCTACCCCTCCTCAGCCCTGGGGCCCACACTCACTCTCAATGACTTCTTCAGTTTCTCCACAATTTGGTTCTGGACCGAGGGGTCACAGAGGATGTAGTCAGGGGCCACACAGGTCTGGCCGCTGTTCATGAATTTCCCCCAGGCAATGCGTCTGTGAAAAAACCCCAAGTAGAAGACATTCAAAGAGGCCCCAAGAACATTTGTCTCATTTTGGTGCAGCCAGGATCAAGGCTAGAGAAGAACCAACTGCTCCGTGGGTGCCCCAGGCTGCAAGCTAGCACCAGTGAGTTCATCAAGGCAACCTGTTCACTTCAGTCCACTGGACCGAGCAGATCCAGCCCCTCCCATGCCCCCTGGTTTTCTGGGGCCACTGTATGACAGGTGGGAGGATTCTTGGGACATTTAGGACAAACAGGTTTTATGTCTCTCGTTCTTTTTTTCTTTTTCTGTTTGAGGTACTAGGGATTTAACTCAAGGCCTCTCACATGCCAGGCAAGTGCTGTGCTGTACACTTAAGGCACCCCTAGCCCTTTGGTTTATATCTTGTTTTGAGTTTTTTGAGTTAGATTATCATGACTTTAGTCAGGCTGACTTTGAAGTCCAGATCCTCCTACCTCCACCCACCAAGGATTACAAGTGTGCACCACTGTGCCCAGCTTGATCACACTCTTAAAGCCTTGGATGTTATTCCTCCACTTGGAGGGACCATACATAAAGGGTGCAAAGGTAGCCAGAGCCAGGCTAGGGTGAAATGATGCAGATCCAAGTTCACCTTGGATCCTGATCTGATATCAGCCTGTGCCCCAGCAGAGGACTGGACTTGACAAAGTTCTCCATGCCCTGAACGGCCTACAGTTCTCTTGCTTCCATCTCTGCTTGGAGTACTCCTTCCCCAGTGATGCCCACACAGTGATCATAGCTCTCCCCATCTAAGAAGACTCTTCAGGCTCCTATGAATGGGGTCCCCCTCACCCCTGTAGCTTTGGCTGAGGATGGTAGGCTCTGTTGTGTGAAGAACATCTGCGCTAGTCAGAGCAGAACCACAGTGCTTGGCATAGCTCTAGGTCAAAAGGCAAATAGAAGGTTCTACAGCTGCCCAACCCCAGCCCCTCACCGGCAGGCCACGTCCAGATCACAGTCCTTGTCCACGTAGCAAGGGCTCTTTCCTCCCAGCTCCAGGGTGACAGGGGTCAGGTGCTTAGCAGCAGCTGCCATAACAACCTTCCCCACATTTGGGCTCCCCGTGTACAAAATGTGGTCAAATCTCTGGGCGAGCACCTCTGTGGTCTCAGGGACACCCCCGGTGATCACAGGGTACAGTTCCTTCCAAAGAAGAAGAGAGAAGGCTCAGCAAAAACCAAACATGTGGGATGGGCAGTGGCTAAGACTGGCAGCCCTGCCACTCAGCACCCCACCTGGATGGAGTTCACCCCAATGAGAGAAGGCAGATACTAGGGTTTATGTTCTCTCCCACCTACAGCTAGACACATGCTGCAAGAACTCACTGTTCCTGGGCTGTAGGAGTCACTTAAGTGGCTCTTCCACTAGGTAGTGTTCCTGCCTAGCAAGCAGGAATCCCTCAATTCAACCCCCACTACTACCGAAAAATAAGAATTTGCTATTCCTCAAGCCCCAAAGGCCTGGCCCCAGCAAAGTTACCTCTGAGCCCTAGAGAGCATCTCACCTTGTCCAGGTACTGAGGAATGGTGGTGGCCAGCAGGTTCCCCATGTTCTCGCTCACCTCTGAGGGTTTGAGGACCACTGCATTTCCTGCAGGGCACATAAAGTCAGAGCCACACCCAGGCTACCCTCCAAAAGACCTGCCCCCCCCCACAAAGACCCAGCCTAAAAGACCAAGACCTTTGAAAAGGAAGGGAAGAGTTGTAGATATGCATCATAGAAGCATTCACAGGTACATACAAAGGTACACACTGCAGGAGTATACCCAAGTACACATAATGGCACATGCTGGCCAGAGCTGCACTTGCTTGAAGGGTCAGGGGAGAAAATGTGAAAGGAGAGAGAGAGAGAGATTTGGGCCTGGACCTATCCAGATCAGTGCTGGCCCCTCATGGTACATATTGACTGAGAATGGGCCATCCCCTGCCCACATAAACAGGGATAGGGCCAGCTGGCCTTGTAAGCACCTGATCCTGCCTGGCCTTGAAACTTGGAGATCTAGCTAAATGGTTTGGTCTTGCAAGCATCCTATGACTCTCCAATCTCCCCACAAACTCAAGCCCATCCCAGAATAGAGCCCCCACTACCTGCAGCAATGGCGCCCACCATGGGCTGGATGGTGAGGTTGAAGGGGTAGTTCCAGGCACCAATGATGAGAACCACACCCAGGGGCTCTGAGTGGATGTAGGTTTCATCCTGCTGGGTTTGGCGAGTCTTCTCTACCACGGGCTCATCAGCAGCCCACTCAGGGAGCTTCTTGATTGTGTTATCAATCTCCTCCATGACATACACTATCTCCTCATGGTAGGCAGTCCACTCATTCTGCAGGGAGGATTCCCAGTGAGCTCCCAGTCTGAGTAGCCCAGAGTACAAGGGTCCCACCTTTCCACCAGACGGGGGCCCCTAGGAGATTTGGATCTGCCTGAGGGAGAGGGCTAGTGAGGGAATGAAGGAGAATAGATATTTGAAGGCCACAGGAATGGAATCGATGTGCTGTCTGGAAAGCTTATGGACCAAAGTGAGACATGAACTTGGGAAGGAGCCTTCAGCAGATCACCCTGAAAACGTGGGGACAGTGAAGAGGCTACCAGGGTCAGGAGAAAAGCTGCCGGCATGGATCAGGCAGAGGGCCAAGGACTGCTGGGGAGCTTAGGGCCTCCTGGAGTAAAGGAAAGAGGAGGCACAGACACCAAATATATACCTTTTCCCCCCTCTGGCAGTACCAGAGTTTGAACTCCAGTCCTCAAGTTTGCTAGGCAGATACTCTCACTGAAGCCTTACTTCAACCCTCTTTTGCTTTTGGTATTTTTCAGGTCTTGTGGTTTTTGCCTGGGGCCTCCTTCAGATGGAGATCTTCCTTTCTACTTCCTCCCCCATAGCTGGGATTAAAAGGTGTGCATACCACATCCAGCTTATTGATTAAAATAGGATCTCACTAAACTTTTGCCCTTGTTGTCCTTGAACCACAATCCCCCCTCCCACTCCCCAGTCTTCTGCTCAGGAATATCTGAAATTATAGAAATGAGCCTCTTCAGTGGGCAAATAATATACACCATTTTTATGACCTTCGTGAAGTCAGGGTGAATTTTCTCATTGTGTTTTAAGGTGAGAAGTCCTTAGCGATTTTTAAAATTTCAACAGCACAGAGGGTAGTTGGTAGGTAAGCCTTGAAACAGTAGAGATGTGATCCAAAGGAGTTATGGGGAAATTGCCTCAGGTACAAATGAAGGTAGAAGCAAGGTGAAACATTTGTAAATTGAGAGATATCTGATTTTTTTTTTTTTAATCAGCGTGAGAGATGGAGCAGCCCCCCTGGGGACAGGGAGGGAGGAGGAAGCCCTATGTTGTTAGCTGGTGTGGAGAAGCAAGCTGGGCTAAATGGGGCTGAGGGATGAGATGGTTGCTGCAGACTAGATAAAGAAGCTGGCCAAGGAGTGGAAAGTGATGCAACCAGAAGACACTGCCCAGCACTGGGGTGTGCTGAGGCCCAGTGGGGAGAAGGAAGAAGGCAGTGAACCTCATCTCAGCGGGTGATACGGGTATGGTGACCCCCTTGTCCCCCCAAGTTATCCCCAATCCTTCCCCTGCCTCAGTTTCTCCTCTCATAACATGGCTGTAACACTTGCAATGTTTAGGGGGCAGTGTGGTCTTTGTAAGACCCGGAGCCCCGGGTCTGCAGGAAATGTGTCATAAGCAATTTCCCCCACTGCCGTCGGTTCCATCTCTGCCCAGCTTTCCCCAAGCAGCAGCCGCCCCTCTGCCGCGGCCCTGGGGACCCGGGCACCTTGTGCAGGTCGGCAGCCAGCGCGTCCACTAAGTCAGGCTGGCGCTCCCGGATCATGCGCTGCAGCGCCTCCAGCTGCTGGATCCGGAACTGCAGCGGGCGCGTCCGGCCAGTGTGGAACGCGCTCCGGGCCTGCTTCACCGTATCGCTGATCTTGCTCATGGTACCTGGGGGGCAGAGAACATCGTGCAGCAGGGAAGGAAGGGCAGCCACACCGCAGAAGAGATGATAATGATCCGCAGTAAGGAGGAAGCAGTGACACCATCCTAAGCAGAACAGCTGGTTCTTGGACAGGGCCCTTGCTGCCTGTCCTTTGGGTCTCCTGCCTCCACTTGCTTGCAAAGCTGGTGACACATTCCCAGACAGACAGTGTTTGCTAGACCTGTGCAACATAGCCCAATGCCAAGCAACCTCAAAGGTTGCTTCAGGTTTCTATGCTAAAATGTAGCACTAATAGAATTTCTTCTGATAGAAGAAATAACACTAGCAAATTGGGATGATTCTTGGGGAAGTGATAGGGCAATATCTAGCAAAAGTCTTCCAAAGGAATTTGTGACACAGTGCATACTCAGGAGTTTCTAATCATGGCAATTCCTAAACATTCATGGAAATTCCTAAACATTCATGAACAAGAAGGATGTAACTGAAATATTGGGAGCACTCTAATGACCCATCAGCAGGAGGCAGTCTAAATGAACTAAGCCACACCCTCCTGAAAGATTATTTAGAAATGAAATAGAAAAGCTATTCAGCATGTCCAAACAGGATCAATCTGCTCCAGACGTTTCCCAGGCTCTAGGGATAGGAAAGGAACAGATTATAGAACAACAGGTTTTTGAGGGTGGTGTGGGATGTTTGCATAATGCAAGAAAAGACCAAAAGTAATGAGGGTACCTTTATTGGTGGTGTTTGTTTCCTTCTTCCTTTCTTTCTCTTACTCCTTCCTTCCTCCTCTTCTCTCTTTTTACTTTCTTCCTCCTTCCCTGTTCTCCCCTTTCTTTGTTTCGTACATGCTATATGTGTTCCATCACTGAGCTACACCCCAAACTTTTTCTACAATGTTTGACATTTTGCAATGAGCTTGTATTTTTGTGTTTATTACATTTTTGAATACACAATACATGCTCATGATATAAACTGAAGAGACGAAAGGAGGCACCGAGGAAAGTGCCTCTCTCCTCTCTTCTCTCCCTTCTTCTCCATCAGCTGCCAGGCTCAGCTCCACAGAGGTCCCTAACACCAATTCCTAATACCCCTTCCAGAATGCTCAACTCACTCACAGACAGTGCTTCTAACTTTTAGTATGGGAAGGTGCTATTTCTATTTTACAAAAAAAAAAAAACACCTTATACATACATACATATAATTGTATTGGCTATAAATACATGATCTTGCTCAAATTTTGCTTTCTGATTCCTCCTGTCACCCCTCTTGCCCATGGAGTTCTGACCTCCCAAACTTAGGGTTTTATATAAGGAGGATAGATGCTGCCAGTATCCAGGTACCACAAGCCTGGACATGCCATGAAGCCCTCTCCTATTGTCTGACTGGAAGCTGGGGATGACCCTCAGTGGGACCCCTTAGCTCTGCCTGCCCGTGGGCCAGGTCCCTCTAGCTGATCATGACTTCAGCCATGCAGCTGTTTAAAGGCACCCTGTTTTCTTCCCTGATTTGTATGATCAAACCAGGGCCATGAAGGGCAAGCAACCAGAAGAGCCTGATGTGGGTGGAGCCAGCCACATTGGCACCTCAGGGTGACCTCTCAGAACTGTGTGTCCTCTGGGAAGGACAGGCCTCTAGGTCTCCTCTGCAAGTTCCAGTCAACCATAGTGCTAGTTAACAGGGTGACTGAAAGGAGACACAAAGTATCTTCTGTCCTTCCTGACACAAGCAGCGTTGACCCAAGCCAGCATTCCTGTTGTAGAGATAACCCACCCTAGGGTTCAAACCTCCTTTCCAGCATGCCCACATCCATTTTCTTTCAGAATGCCAACTCTGACTTTGTCCCCAGGTCTTCCCTGTTTCTAGCCACCCCTCCTGCCCCACTTCAGTCCTCAGAAATGTTCAGCGTAAATGCTCAGGAAGAGGGGACAGATGGAAATCTGCTTCCCAGATGACGGAAGTGGGATTGAAAAATTGTTAAAAAAAAAAAAATTGTTCAGTGCTCTGTCTCTGGCCTCTCAGTTGGCAAGCACTCCAGCCAGGGTTTGAACTCATAACAACATCTCTACCCAAACTGCACGCCTTTAGCTTCTCAGCCCTGCTGCCTTCCAAGGGTGGGGAAGTCCACAGCCTCTTTCCCAAAGACCTTCTCGGTTCTATTGTCCCACAGATCTACCCAGTAGACTTCTACCTCCGGGTGCTGAGGATACTCAGAAGGATGCCCAGGTGGTGATGTCCTGCGGGTGAGGACCAGCCCCTCTCAGAAAAGATGCAAGACTTTGACCCTCCAAATGCTCACTCTGCCCAGGTATTCCCACCTAAAAGAGGAGGAGAGGAAGCTTGGAGACAAGGATTACCTTTGACACAGCCTCTCCCAGTAGCTGGAGCTCCTGGAATAAACAAGAGCCAAGAGACTTCATATTTAAGGACCTCTCCTTCCTGCCTACTTGGCCCTAGAGACCCAGCCCAGGAAGTTTGCGTGACAAAGAAAAGAACAATATTCAAATGTGGGGTGTAGCATAATCCAGACCTTTGCTCCCTACAGTTGGGGTTTGGGGGATTAAGTCTTGGGCTGTCTGTTTTGTTCTAGTCTGAAATGCAAGATTGTCTACGAAGGCTTGGGCAGGGCTCATATCCAATCTTCAAAACGAGCCTCTTATGTTTGTCCTGGGCGTGGGGAATGCTGATTGATTCAGTCTGACATGGATCTCTTCCAGATTTCCGGAGTATGTTGGCCACGTGCTGTTCTCTGAGTTCCCGGTTACATAAGGGCCATCGTGGGGAGACACGAGTCATGCAGTGGGTATACAGTGCTCCAAAAGTGCACCCCTCAAATTCATATTTCCCTCTCTATTCATGCCACATGCACAGGTGCCAGGGCCATGTGGCAGCAGAGGCCCCAGCCTGCAGGCTGGAGCTTTCTATAGGGGATCCCCACTGACTGGTAGGTCAGCTTGCCCCATGATTGGTAGCATAGAGGTCAGGATTTGTGAGAACTGTCAGAACCTCCCCCCACCCCCACCCCAGGGTGGCACCTGGGAAGGACGAGACCTAGGACAGTATTCCTCTGAAGGGAACGGGTGCTCTCTGGGGTCCTGCTCTGTGCCACACCATGGCAGCCATGATCTGACACATCCAGTCACTTCTCACACCTCCAATGCCAAGGCAGATGCTGGCCCTTCCTGACCCTGATACCCACTTGCAGGCTCCTCGCCAGTGTCTGGGTGTTCTTGCCTCCTATTTCACTCAGAGGCAGACATAAAGTCCTTACCATGGCCTATGAGCCCCTGAGGGTATTCTTGTCTCCCCCTACCAAACAGGGATATCCACCCACTCAGTTTTGCTTAAATGTCTTGTCAAAGAACACCACCCATCCTTGTCCTTTCTTTTTCTCCAGAGTACTGCTTTGTTTTTGTTGCTGTCATTGGATGGTTCTGGAGTTTAAACACAGCCTCATACCTGCTTAGGTAGGCACTCTACTCCTTGAGCCACAACCCAGCCCTTTCTTATACTGAAGATGCCTATTTTTGAGATAGGGTCTCCCTTTTTTGTCCAGGCACACACTTGGACTGGGATCCTCCTATTTTAGGTTTCTTGTAGTGGCTGAGATGACAGACACACACTACCATGCCCAGCTTCTTCCACTGAGATGAGTCTTGTGGAATTTTTGCCCTGGGCTGGACTAGAACAGAAGTCCTCTGTGATCTGAACCTCCCAGATACCTAAGATTACAGCCATGAGCCACCATTGCCTGGCTTTCTAGAGGGTTTTTGTTGTTTATTTTTATTTGGTTGTTGTTGGTTTTTTGTATGCCTGTACAGGGACTTGAACTTGGGCACTCACACTTTTTGGCTTTTTCACTCAAAGCTGGTATTCTACCTCCTTAACCACAACTCTACTTCCAGCTTTTTGCTGACTAGTTGGAGATAAGAGTCTAGGATTTATCTGCCTATGCTGGCTTCAAATCATGATCCTCAGATCTCATACACTTATGTAGCTAAAATTTTAGCCATGAGCCACCAGCATCTGGCTTCTAGAGTTTTGTGACCTTTGACACAGTATTTGTCTACAGTCATGTGCTGCAATAATCACATGGAGCTGGGCACTGGTGGCTCAGGCCTGTAATCCTAGCTACAGAGGAAGTTGAGATTTGAGGAGCACAGTTCAAAGCCAGCTGAGTAAATGGAGCTATGGCTCAAGTAGAGTGCTAGCCTTGAGCAGAAGATGCTCAGGGACAGTGCCCAAGGCCCTGAGTTCAAGCTCCAGGACCAGAACACACCAAAACATAAATAGTAAATTGAATGGTAAATTCCTAAACCAGTAGCATAGTGGTTTGTAATCTTCAGGAAGCATTATGGCCTATATGTGAATCTGTGTGTTATGCTTTAGGCAGTAGCCAGCATGGTAGGTTATTTCCACTAGTGTCACCACACACACTGGAGTAGTACCCTGCACTAGATGTTCCTATGGCTATATCAGCACATACAGGAATTTTTCAACATAGTCACAACCTATGAGACCATTGTTGTACATGTGATTTTTTTTTCCCCAGTCATGGGGCTTGACTCAGGGCCTGGGCATTGTCCCTGAGCCTCTATATGCTCAAGGCTAGCACTCTACCTCTTTGAGCCACAGCACCACTTCTGGTTTTCTGGTGGTTAATTGGAGATAAGAGTCTCATGGACTTTCCTGCCTGGGCTGGCTTTGAACCACAATCCTCAGATCTCCTGAGTAGCTAGGATTATAGACATGAATCACCAGCACCCAGCTCATACCATTAACTTTTTACCATTATTTTAGAGTGTATGTGTCTGTCTATCTATCTATCGA
The DNA here is from genome assembly GCF_023159225.1 of Perognathus longimembris pacificus. Classification (NCBI taxonomy): domain Eukaryota; kingdom Metazoa; phylum Chordata; class Mammalia; order Rodentia; family Heteromyidae; genus Perognathus; species Perognathus longimembris. The sequence goes on from NC_063177.1 coordinate 13,690,503, forward strand.
TCGATCAAAATATAGATATGAAGTTGCTGTAAAATGGATTGACCTGCAAGGCTGGAAGATGCCTCATACATCTCTTGTTTCCTGTATCTCTCCCTTTTTTTCTTTCTTCCTTTCTCTTTTTTTTTCTTGCTCAAGATTGAATGCAGGGCTTTGCATATGCTAGGTAAGTGCTGCATTGTTTAAGCTATACCCCAGCCCTGTTGTTTCTTTGTTTTGTAATCAAGGTGTCTCACTACTCCTTCAACATGGACTGGTGTCAAACTCGTCATTCTCCTGCCTTCACCTCCCAAAGTCATTGGAATTACAGGCAGGAATACTATGCCCAGCTACTGCATATCTTTCAATCTCTCCCTCCACGTTCCCCTCCCCTTTTTTGCAGCATTGGGATTGAACTCAGGGCCTTGCACTGCTTAGTTGTCATACGCCACTTGAGCCAACCTCCAGCCCTGCTTTTTGGAGATAGTTTTGGAGATGGAGTCCCACAGACTTTTCTGCCCAAGTTGGCCTCAAACTTCAGTCCTCTGGATTGCAGACTGGTAAATGACTGGGTTACAGGTGTCCATCTCCAGCACCCAGTTTACTACATCTTTGGATTCCACCCTCTTTTCTTGGGCCTTATTTGGTCTCCCATTATTTTGTTGATCGTGGTCTGGGAGCCACAGGCTGTACCATGAGGAGTCGGGTTATATATGTATATTATTCTATAATGGTCCTACCTCCACAAATGCAGAGAACTGTAGACAATGATGAAATTGCCTTAACAATGAATTTCTGAGAAATTCACTAAAAGACACATGACTGTTCTTATCTAGTTTGTCTTCTGCCTTCCCCTCACCATCCTCCTCCAGCTACAATTTGATTTGCTCATGACTAGAATGCCAGCACCTGGCCTAACTCCCAGCACATAGTAGATGTTTAATTCATCTCAAAAGATTCAATGCACAGAAATTTGCAAAATGATGTGAAAGCTGAAGTGTTGGGGGTGTGGGTGGGATGCAAGAGGTTTCCATAAGGGTTCAGTGGGATCCCCACCTGCACTGTGGGAGAGGCCTTCACACAAAGACCAGCAGGGACTTGGAACTGCAAAAGCACAGCGACAGGAAGCCGAGGTAGTGTGCCTACTGAAGTCTGACTTGAAGAAGGGGTGCTGCATAGCCCTGTGGAGGCATGGCCTGGGACACAGCCTGCAGGGTGAAGGAGTGACCAGTGTCTTGTGGTACAAGCATGTCTGATAATGTGGGGTTTTGCTTCTGTTGTGAGCAGCAGCAGATGTGAGGGTGGTTCAGAGTGAGAGGCTCTGGAACGCTTTCTGCTGATGGAAAACAAAAGATTTTGGGTTGCGAGGTACCAGTGGCTCACACCAGTAATTCTAGCAGCTTAGGAGGTTGAGATCTGAGGATCCTGATTCCAAGTTACCCCAGGCAGACAAACCCAAGAGACTCTTACCTCCAACCAACCAGCAAAAGACCAGAAACGTAGCTGTGGTTCAAGTGATAAACAGCCAGCCTTGAGAGAAAAAAGCCAAAGCTAAAGGACAGCATTCTTAGCCTCTCTTTGAACCTTGATCCTCAGATCTCACTCTCCTGAGTAGCTAGGATTACAGGTATGAGCCACTTGTGCCCAGCCAAGGAATACCTCTTAGAAATAGCTTTGGGGAAAGGACAGCACTTTTTATTTTTATTCGTGAAAGGAAAAAAAAAAAACACTCAGTAGGGGTGAGCAGAGGGAGTGGCAGGCTGGGGAGAGAGATAGGCAAGCAGGAGAACTTATGCATAGACTAAAAACAGACAGTCTCTGAACTGAGGTTGCCAGGCCACAGCGTGGCATTGCAAGGGTCTGATGGCACTCAGGTCACCTGCAGGAGAAGAACCACCTGCCCGCAGGAGTTTGGCATGCTGCTGCCACGGGGCAGCACTGTTCCCAACTCACAGTTCCCAACTCACAGCCGATCTGCTTACAACCTGTTAACATATAGACAGTATGAACACAATACACATGCCTTCAGCTGGGCTTTGATGTGAATTTGGATCTTTGCCCGGCCTACCAAAAGGTATTGAGTCCATAGTGGGTGGCACTGACTCCTGTTTAGTCACACACTCAGGATGGGAGACAAGGGCACTTCTTATTTTATAGTACCAGAAGTTGAGCTGGAGGCTTTACCTTCTTGCTAAGCAGGTGGTCTACTGCTTGAGCCATGCTCCAGCCCTTTTTGTGCTGGTTATTTTTGAGACAGGGTCATACTTTTTACCCATGCCACAATCCTCCTGTTTAATCTTTCTACCACAGCTAAGATAACTGTGCTACCATACTTAGTTTTTCTTGTTGAGATGGGAATTTTGCAAACTTTCTGATAATGCTAATCTCAAACTGTGACCCTCCTGATCTTAGCCTTCCGAATAGCTACAATCACTGGCCAGGACCACCAGTGCTGGCTTTTTGTTTTGTTTGTTAACAGTGCAGGAGATGGACCCCAAGACTTCCCCACATGCCAAGCAAGCACTCTATCCCATATACCCCCAGTCTTGACTTAGGATATTTTCCAACTATGACAGGGTGTTTAGGACATAATGCCATTGTCAGTGTGGAGCACCTATATACTGAGAATCAGAGGTGAGTGCTGAGTGAGTTAAAAAAAAAAAAAAAGCCCTTTGGAATTAGAAAAAAAGTTAGCAACACCTGTGATGAGATTTGGAGCCACCTCTAGAAACCCAAAGCTGTGAACCAGGCCAGAAAACCCACAGACAACATCTCAAAAGGAAACAGAGGCTGTCTGTGAGCATGCAATAGAACATTTGAGAACATCCCAAACCCCCAAAACATTCCAGTGTACCAGTACAGGCCTGACAGACCACTGAAATATGTTGAAAGTTACTAACATTTAGTTGGAGAAACACAAGAACAGAAGGGGCTGTCAAACAGGACAAGCTACCACAGAAGCCAGCATTGACAGAACCCTCACAGACCCATGGCTGGGCAGGCCAGCCCAGGCAGGGTATCCCACCTCTCTTGCTGTGGATGAGGGAGCAATGGATCCAGAAATTAACAAGGTGTGGCAGCTGCCATCCTGAACCCACCAACTCTCCTTCAGATATCCAAGTGGGCCCTGCCATTGGCTTTGGTATCCAAGACCTGGCAGCTCTCCTTGTCATAATAACAAGGGCACAGTGGGCAGAATGGATGGGCTTATGGACAGAGTGGGAACCCTTTTCGTTGCCATGGGAATGGAAGATGGTGTGGCCACTTTGGAAAGCTGTGGGCTTCCTCATAGAGTTACATGTAGAGTTAACATCTTACCCAGCAACTCCATCACAGAACATGCGCACTAAAGACATGAGCCTAGGGGAAGGGAGGGAGGGAATCCCAAAACTGCCTGTTCCACATGCTCAGAACAGCACTACTCAACACCAAAGTGCTGGGAGCCATTGTCCACATAGTGATAACCAGAATGTGGTCACTCCATCAGCCAGAGGAGGAAGCAAGGACCCATGCTCAGTCCCACACTGAATGGGCCTTGCAAACATGACCCTAAGTGACAGAAAATGCCACATACACAAGTTTCCGTGTTACAGAAATATCCAGGAAGGGCAAGTTAATAAAGACAGAAAGTAGACTAATGGTTTCCAGGCCCTGGGGAAAGCACTGCAGGCAGGGTGGAGAACGCCTGCTAATTGGGCATAGTTCTTCATCTCCACCCAAAAATGTTTAAAAATCTATTGAGGATTGGACTAAAAGATGATTTTTTTTTTTTTTTGGCCAGTCCTGGGGCTTGGACTCAGGGCCTGAGCACTGTCCCTGGCTTCTTCTTGCTCAAGGCTAGCGCTCTGCTACTTGAGCCACAGCACCACTTCTGGCCATTTTCTGTATATGTGGTGCTGGGGAATCGAACCCAGGGCCTCATGTATACGAGGCAAGCACTCTTGCCACTAGGCCATATCCCCAGTCCCGGACTAAAAGATTTTTAAAAATAAAATTAACTATATACTTTAACTGAATTATATGGTAATTGAATTAGATCCCCATAAAGCTTATGCAAATTTTTTCTTTTAAATTTTTATCTTGCTTTTGTTTGGAGTTGGAAATATAACTATGTATTGGCAAAATTTTTTTAATTGTTTTTATTTGTGTTATTGTTATTATTTTTGTGGTACCAGGGTTTGAACTCTGTCTTCCACTTGCTAGGATGATAGTCTATCACTTTAGCCACACCCTGGGCTGGAAGTGAGACCCAGCCTCAAAAAAATTAAATTAAAAAAAAATAATTGCAGTATCCTGGCCACCCAGGAGTTGCACCTACGACAAGAAAGTTACCAGTACTTAGCCAATCAGGCTAGAAGTCTATTTAGCTGTGCACAGTATCTGCTCTCCACCACTGGGATGGTAAAGAACAGCAATGAGCCATCAGCCACCCCAGGACTGGGTTTTTAAAAGTAGAAGCTATGCATTCTACAGCAGGTAGTCACATAGCACAGACCCAGGGTGTCAACACAAGAGGTCAGAACAGGTCACAAATGGGTTAAGCAAGCCATTAACAAAAGCAAAATTTTGTGGTCACACTGACCTAATATCAACTTTATTTTAACAATTGTTTCCGTGTTTCCCTAATATCAACAAGCAAGCATGAGCAGCGAAAACAATCCAGTACTCAATTATAAGGGAACCAACTTGACAGTCACTATGGCATTTCTGTAACTACTATTATGGTTATTTCTAAAATCTATTACTATGATCATTTTTACAACCTGATACTATGGTTGCTCCCTAGATACAGAAAAGAACAAGGGCTACACCTATTTTTAAATTTCAAACTACAAGGAACTAGTCTCACGGGTGAGGGTGCAGCCCTCTAGCTAAGAGTAAAGTCTAAGACAGTGAGATTTTTACAAGCCCTATTGTTTCTAGGAGCTGGGGGAGGGGGCTACACTTTTCCTTGGTTTTCACAATAATCAGAGTCAGGGTCTGGGGGCTCACTCCTGTAATCCTAGCTACTCAAGAGGCCAAGATCTGAGGATCATAGTTCAAAGACAATCCAAGCAGAAAAATCAATGAGACTTTTGTCTCCATTTAGACAGCAAAAAGCCAGAAGTAGAGCTGTGGCTCCAGTGGTAGAGCCCTAGCCTTAAGAAAAAAAAGCTAAGAGAGTGCCCAAGCCCTGGATTCAAGCCCCAGGACCAAGCATATACACAAACGCACACGCACAATCAGCATCAGCATCAGTACAGTACCCCAGAACACTGGAGGTGTAGCTCAGTGGCAGGGTACCTGCTAACACACGCCAAGGTCCTGAGCAGTCAACCCACCAAGACCTTCTGTAGCACCTTCCAGCTGTCTAAGGGTCCTTCATAAGTAAACTTCCAGGTAAGGTACCTGCAGTGAGACTTACAGACATTGGAGGCTGACTGAGGGTAGGAAATGTGGGCTTCATTCAACTGCACATCACTTCCAACCTGGAGCAGACCCTCCAGAGCCCCCTCCAATTCCTGCAGTCAGCAGACAAGGTCCTAGCCAAAAATTCTGTCATGCCCAAGGCTGAGCTGCAAGCAGGCACTAGGGTGTTTGTCAACTACAATCATCCATAGGTAATCTCAGGACAAGTTCCAGGGCCTTCTGAGAAAAACACCCAAACCCACAAATGCTCAAGCCTCTTACATAAATGGCATAAAGGGCCAGGTATGGTGGCATAAGCCTATAATCCCAGCTACAAGGGATTACACGTGGGAGGACTATGGTGTAAGGCTGGCTGGAACAAAATCACAAGTCTCTGTTTTTGAAAGCAAAAAAGCCTGGATGTGTGGCTCAAGTGATAAAGTGTTTGCCTAGAAAGTTTCAGGCTCTAAGTTCAAATCTCAGTACCACACAAAAATGGCATAGTATTTGCATATAACCTGTGCATATCCTCCTCTAAACGACTTATAAAAAATACAACCTAAATGCTGTATAAATAATTGTTACACTGTATTGTTCAGGGAATAATAAGGGGAGAAAGTCTGTCTTCAGTTAAGATGTCATTATTTTCAAACGTTTCCCATCTGAGAGTTAGTTGAATGTGCATAAGCAGAACTGAAGTCTGCAAACCAATTCCAGAGGCCTCCATGGAGAGGCCAGAAGCCAGCAGACTTGGCTGCGGTGGCCCCGCCCACCTCCACAGCCACACCTTCTGGGAAACCCAGCAAGGGACCTGGACCTTTTCATCCCTACCTATTGCCTGTCAACGGGCCTTGGGCTACAGAAGTTGCAGGTTTACAGCCCCAGGAGGCAAAGAGTGAGAGGAGCCTCCCCCAAGTATGCTGCAGAGGTCCCCGGTCCTCAGCCCATCATCCCTCAGGCTTTGCTGCTCTCAGGAAGCCATGGCTCCTAGACCATAGGTTGTGGGGAGTCAGGATAGAGCCCAACCCAGTGGGGCAGAAAGTGTAATGCAATGCTGGAGAGGGCAATGCCAGGGCTCCCCTGGCTCAGCCATCCTGCTGGGCAGGGCACAGCAAAGTGCAAGTCATGGTGAATTAGGCCCGGGCCACCTGGCACCAGAAATGCCCGGCCCGCCCAGCTCAGAGCTGGCCCGTGTCCACTACCTAGGTGGCCCCCACCCTGCAGCAGAGCCCCTTGCAGCCTGGCCAGGCTCCTGGAGGGGATACACCTGGGCATGCTTTCGTTGGCACTCCTTGGGAAGTCCCACCTCAGATCATAACAAACCTAAGGAATGCGCCCTTCTCACCTGTGATAGATACCATTTGTTCAAAAAAGTGGAAAGAAACTTCTAGTTTCATCTCTTCACGAGAGTATCACAAATGTCACTGACAGACGGGTTGGGACTTAGTCTTTGGCCTACACTCTTGGCTCAGCATCTGGGAATATTCACCGGTGTTTTCTCTAGGTTTGCGTCAATGCTTATATCATACTCAGAATTTAAAAAGACATACATGACCCAAGGGCAGCTGTTTGAAAAGGAGGGTTCTGGAAAGTTGATGTCTCATTCTTGGCGTGGTCTAAGAATGCCACTGAGGACGGGGCACACAGTAGGGTTCACAAAAGCCAGTAGTTCCATCCCCAGCCTGTGGTGCTATTAGAAGTGGTGGAACCTTTAAGGGATACTGCCTAGAGGAAGGAAGTTAGAGTACAACAGGTGTACCCTTGAAGGGAATGGTAAGACCCCCCACTTATTCCTCTCCCTCCCTCCCCCCCTGTGTGTGTGTGTGTGTGTGTGTGTGTGTGTGTGTGTGTGTGTATGACTGCAATACTGGTGCTTGAACTCAGGAACTCCTACTTACTAGAAAATGTTCTTTATGAGTTGATGTATAGCAGGGATCTGTTACAATAGCAGAAATAATAACACAAGTTTAACACCAATGCCCAGCAGGGAAAAGCACAGAACAAAACCTGAGGTCTTTCCATACATACCTTTCACATCCTCGGATCCCACTCCAGGGTGTATGTTCTTTTCCTGAATAATATCAATCCATTCATCAATAGAAATATTTTCTTACAGATGGCATTACCTCAGTAATCCAACCACCCAGGAGACTGGAACTATGTTGCAATGGGCAGAGAAGCTAAGTAATTTACTTCAGATCACACTACCAGTAAATGATAGAACCCGCTTTCATCCAGGGAGTCTGACCTTGGGATCCCCCTTAGAAGATTCTGATGAACCCATTTCCTCCTGGTTTTCAGACTTGTCAGAGCACTGAATATATTTTCATTAACATGCCTTTTGTTGTTGTTGTTTTTGCCAGTCCGTGGGGCTTGAACTCAGAGCCTGGGTATTGTCCCTGAGCCTCTTTGTGCTCAAGGGTAGTGCTCTACCACTTGAGCCACAGTGCCACTTCTGGCTTTTCCTGAGTAGTTTACTGGAGATAAGTGTCTCACAGACTGGGCTGGCTTTGAACTGTGATTCTCAGATCTTAGCCTCCTCCTCAACATTCTTTTACCATATCCTGGATCTGTACTTATGTCTCCTTTCTCATTCCTCTTTGTGAAAATCGCTACAATCATGATGGACTCCAGGTTTTGTCTGTGGAGTCTGATTCTACATAAGGTTGCTTGTCTTTCTACATAAATATGAATGCAAATTGGTTTTCATCTTACCAATTTCTTCTTCCAACTTTGCTATGTCCCAGAAGTTTCAGTCTGAAGGGTTCTTATTTTCATTGCTTTCTAAAGTTTTAATTCTCCATAAATGTATATATGGGGCCTGGCAAAAAAAGAGACAGAGAAAGAGAGAGAGAAAGACCTGATGGAGTATGAAGATATTTTTATTTTTTTGGCCAGTCTTGGGCCTTGGACTCAGGGCCTGAGCTCTGTCCCTGGCTTCCTTTTGCTCAAGGCTAGCACTCTGCCACTTGAGCCACAGCGCCACTTCTGGCCGTTTTCTATATATGTGGTGCTGGGGAATCGAACCCAGGGCCTCATGTATATGAGGCAAGCTCTCTTGCCACTAGGCCATATCCCCAGCCCGTATGAAGATATTTGAATTAATCAGTTTCAGCTCTCTCATGTTGTAGACAGGGCTACAATGGCCTGGAGGTACAGTGACACTTCCATGCTATCATGGCAGGACCCAGGCCTGTTAGCTGCATTCCCTGCTACATCCATCCCTTCCCAGATTTCATCTCTCACTCTGTGCATTACACACAGAAATCACAAGCATGTGTTTGTTATGTTTTGTGGAGAAATTTTAGGAGATGTAATTTTTTTTGCCAGTCCTGAGACTTGAACTCAGGGCCTGGCCACTGTCCCTGAGCTTCTTTTGCTCAAGGATAGCATTCTACCACTTGAGGCATAGAGCCACTTCCAGGTTTTTCTGTGTATGTGGTACTGAGGAATTGAACCCAGGGCTTCATGCATGCTAGGCAAGCACTCTACCACTGAGCCACATTTCTACCCCCCAGGAGATGTAATTTTAAGAACATTCTCCTTATGTAGCCCAAGTTGGGCTAGGCATCCCAGTCGTCCCAGTGCTGGGATTGCAGATGTGAACTATGATGTCTGACTAAGTTTTCTAAGTGTGTGTTATCCCACACAATTCCAGGATGCCCATCGTGCCAGGGAGTCCAGGGAGGCTTGAGAGGCAGTGTGCCTTGTTTAGGGTCACAAAAGGTGTCAGGAGGAAGGCATGGGTATAAATACCCATTTCTTTCACCCAGATGGCACTCAGGCTTGTCATGCAGATGTGGGGACAGTGTTGGAGTGGCCATGTGGTTACAGGAGACCATCATGGGGTAGGAGTGTTTGGAGGCTGGCTCCCATAGGGGCACAGGTGGTCTTCTGGGGCGTGGGGGGGGTGGTTAGCAAGATAATGACCTTACTTTCTTGGCAATAGAAACAAGTTGGAACCCTGGTTGCCAGGCACCCAGATTCTAGACTGGACCCCCCCCCCCCCGACTGGTTCCCCCTCTGGCTTACTTGGCCAGAGACGGTCAACAAAGGACACACTACACTGAGCCCTCTTCCAACTCTTCCCACTGAATCAGCTCACTCCAAACCCACAGGCTCTTTGCAGGGAGGTGTCCCTGGCCATGGGCCAGGACAGATGGGGTAGTAGCTTGCTGAGTCCCACATCCCTCCTCTAGGGGGAGCATGTGGGCTGGGAGTCTGGGTGCCTGATATCCTGACAGGTTCCCACCCAGCTCCACACGCTAGCAGGTGGGGAGAGGGACTTCCCAGGGTCCTCTCCTGTCCCTTCTGGGGCCCGTAGACTGTGCTTCGGGTCTGCACATGGTCTGAAGAGAAGTCATATGGAGTAGAAATGGCCACACAAGGCCTGATGCTTCCTGCCAGCCATGGGCTGTGGCATTGGCTTCACACAGCTCCTCCAGGTCTACCATGTCAGTGTGGGCACAGAGGGGCTCTGATGCCCAGCCCCCACCTTGGGAGCCTTGCCAGATGTGAGGTCACTGGACATTCGTGATGAAAACAGCAAGAAGGAATGGTTGCGTGATTTCCTTTTACTTCCTGTGATGGCTGTCTATGTCACTTCCCCGCATGTGAGCTCCTGAGCCAGCTGTCCCCATGCAAGCTGCCTGACTCCCACGCCTCCAGCTCTTCCAGATCACCAGTCAGAAGCTGGGGGTTTCCTGGGCTGCACCACATCTCAGAAAGGAGGCGCTGACCACAGCCAATCAGTCTATCGAGGCTGCAAGACCCTGGCCTCATTCCTTCCTTAGGCTATTTCTATCCCTGGCACCTTAGAGAACAAAGGTCCTAGGTGTACTACTCTGGAAAAACTTCTGTCCGGTGTCCATGGCTCACACCTGTAATCCTAGCTACTTAGGAGGCTGAGATCTGAGGATCTCGGTTCAAAGCCAGCCCAGTCAGGAAAGGCCATGAGACTTTTTTTTTTTTTTGCCAGTCCTGGGCCTTGGACTCAGGACCTGAGCACTGTCCTTGGCTTCTTTTTGCTCAAGGCTAGCACTCTACCATTTTAGTCACAGCACCACTTCTGGCTTTTTCCATATATGTGGTGCTGAGGAGTCAAACCCAGGTCTTCGTCTATATGAGGCAAGCACTCTACCACTAGGCCATATTCCCAGTCCCCCCCATGAGACTCTTATCTCCAATTAATCACCAGAAAACGAAGTGGTGCTGTGGCTCAAGTGGTAGAGTCCTAGCCTTGAGCTGAAGAGCTCAGGACAGTGCCCAGGCCCAGAGATCAAGCCCCACGACTGACAAAAAAAAAAAACAAAACAAAAAACAAACCTTGCCTCATATACATGAAGCTCTGGGTTCAATTCCTCAGCAACACATAAACAGAAAAAGCTGGAAGTGGCACCATGGCTCAAATGGTAGAGTGCTAGCCTTGAGTAAAAAGAAGCCAAGGACAGTGCTCAGGCCCTGAGTTCAAGCCCCAGGACTGGCAAAAACAAAACAAAACAAAACAAAAGATGGAATATTGTATCAGGACACATGGAGTGATGACTTTACCACAGGACTTCCTGTTCATCGAGCAACCTGGCCTGAAGTGCCATTCTCTAACACTTCTAGAACTCCCTGGCAACATGACTAATGATGTTCTGCCAGGCTCCCCTGACTCTCCCTAGCATAAAGCTAGGTAGGGCTGTGGTTTTTGGTCAGCTCTAGCACCTGGTCCTCCTAAAGGAACATAATTTAGCTACTATATAAATATAGAGAAAATATAAAGAAAGTAGTTAAATTTTGGTATTTGAAGTTTGGGAAGAATGAGAGTTACATCTTGACTGAAATGGTGTCTTTGGGACACCTACCAAGAACAAATCACAATGAAACAATATGGAGATAAGCCCCTGTGGCTCATTATAACTCTAGCTTCTCAGGAGGCTGAGATCTTGAGGATCAAGTTTCAGAGTCACCTTGGGCAGAAAAAAGTCCATGATACTTTTGTCTGCAAATAACCAACAAAAAACCAGAACTGGAGGCATGGCTCAAGATGTAGAGCATCAGTCATGAGTGAAAACTTTTAGCCCCACTACTGGCACTAAAAAAGAAAAAAGGAAAAAAAGAAAGCTGAGCACTGGTGGCTCATGCTTGTAATCCCAGCTACTCAGGATCTGAGGATCACAGTTCGAAGCCAGCCCAGGCAGGAAAGTCTGTGAAACTCTTATCTCCAATTAACCACCAAAAAGCCAGAAGTGGAACTATGGCTTATGTGGTAGAGTGCTAGCCTTAAGCAAAAGGAGCTCAGGAACAGTGTCCAGACCCAAAATTCAAGCCCCAGGACTGAGGGAGGGAGGGAGGAAGGGAGGGAGGGAAGGAGGGAGGAAGGGAGGGGAGGGAAGGAGGGAAGGAGGGAGGGGAGAGAGAGAAGGAAAGAAAGAAAAAAAGAAAAGTGTATATGAACAGACCAATAATGAGTAAAATAACTCAATGATCTAAAACCTGCTTCCAAGGAAAAGTATGGGGCCACATGGCTTCCCTGGTGAATTCTCTACCAAGCAGTTAAAGAGTTCAAACAATTCTTCTCAACATTAAACTGGAAGCACACTTTCTGAACGCTGGAGGAATACTTCCAAACACTGAGCTGGAGGAACCATTTCCAAGCTCACATCATGAGGACAGAATTACTCTTACACCAACAGATAAAGGCATGTCACAAAGCCAAGTACAAGTGGCACATGCCTGTAATCTTAGCTACAAAGAGGCTAAAACCTGGAGGATCATGGTTCGAAGCTGGCATGGGCAGAAAAGTCCCCAAGACTCCCTCTCCTATAGTACCAGCACAAAGCCAGGCTAGAGGCATGGCACTAGCAGTAGAGCACCAGCCAAGTAAAGAAACCTAGGAAGTATGAGGCCCTGAGTTCAAACACTGGTACCCACCCCCACCCCCAAAGAAAAAGATAATTCACAGAAAGAAAATTGTGTCATTGTCACCCAAGAGATGGCTCACACAGCCACAAAGACCTTCAACCAAACCCTAGAAGCTCAAGTCCAAGTGTCACATAACACACTCGAATGGAACTCATTTCCACAAGGCAAGAATGGTATAACATAAATCACTCAGTGATGAATCATGTTAATAAAATGAAGGGCAGAAAAAGTCTCATAGCTTCAGTAGATAATGGGAAAAATTCCAACATACTTTCATGGAAAAAAAGAAAGTGGGTAGAGAAGATGTGCACCTTGACACAAGAAAGGTCTTCATGGAAGACTCACATCTACATCACGCTCCCTGTGGGAGAAGCCGGGAGCCTTCTGAGAAAAGGACAGAACAAGACACCCACATTTACAACTTATTTTCAATACAGCACTGGTAGTCCTAACCCTAAGGAACAGAGAAACCAGAAGCATTCAAGCCAGAAAGAAGTGAATCTTGTCTGTCTCCTCCTGCATGAACACTGAGGACTGCACTGAAAAATAGTATTACAACTCATAAATTTAGTGCAGCTGCAGGATATGAAACTCACTAGGCAAAACATTGGTTGCATTTCTATACTCTTATAACTCTCCAAAACCAGAAATACAAATTGGTTTACAACATCAAAAAGTATGATACTTAGGAGTTAAGTACAAGCACATTTGTTTGACTACTGAAAGCTAAAGCGGGTGCCAGTGGCTCACACCCATATACACAGTGCCTCAGGAGGCTGAGATCTGAGGATCGCAGTTCAAAGCCAGCCAGGGCAGACAAATCCAGGAAAGTCTTATCTCCAATTAGCCAGCCAAATGCCAGAGTGGAGGTGTAGCTCAAATGGTGGAGTACCAGCCTTGAGCAAAAAAAGCAAAGGGACAGCACCCAGGCCCTGTGTTCAAAATGGCCCCAGTACCTGCATATACACAGAGACACATACACACAAAAATAGACTATGTAACATCTACAAAAGAAGTCAAAGACCCAAATGGATGGAAAGATATTCTGTGATGATGACTGGAAGGACTGGTGTTGTTAAAAGTGTCTGTGCCACCCACAGCAGTTTACAGATTTGGTGCCAGTCCTGTGAAATTACCCATGAAAAAATCCCTAGAAGTAATAAAAACAGGAGCTCTCAACTGCCTGTCACTGCATGTCATGGATTACCTCTCTCTCTCTCTCTCTCTCTCACACACACACACACACACACACACACACACACACACACACACAAACACACACACAGTCCATGATTTACTCTACTTTAAAATAAATCTTTCTTGGCTCTTTAAATAAAAAGAAATTTTTAAAAATTTTAAAACTCATATGGATCATGAAAGACCACGAACAGTCAGCCCATCTTAAGAAAGAAAAGGGCAACTACAGGCTTTGCTATACCTGACATTAAAGTATATTATGAGGCTATTGTCATCAAAACAGTATGACCTTGGCATTAAAAACAGACACAGAACTGAAGAGGATTCCATGTGACCAAGACCAGGAAGCTGCACACCAGTTGCTCAGGCCAGTAATCCTAGCTACTTAGGAGTCTGCAATCTGAGGATTGAGGTTGAAAGCCAGCCTGGGCAGGAAAGTCCATGAGATTCTTATCTGGAAGTGGAGCTGTGGTTCAAGTGGTAGAGCATTAGCCTTGAGTGGAAATGCTAAGCAAGAACACAAAGCTCTGAGTTCAAATCCAGTACCAGTACCAGTATCAATATAGAGTGCTAGGCTTGAGCACAAAAGCTCAGGGACAGTGCCCAGGCCCTGAGCTTAAGCCCCAGGACCAGCACGCGCATGCGCGTGCACACACACACACACACACACACACACACACACACACACACAGTGCCTGGATGCCTGTACTCCTAGCTACTCAGGAAGCCAAGATTTGAGAATCATGATTTGAAGCCAGCCCAGGCAGAAAAGTCCATGAGGCTCTTATCTCCAATTAACTACTTAAAAAGCTGGAAGTGGGGCTGTAGCTCAAGCAGTAGAGCACTAGCCTTGAGCCAAAGAATCTCAGAAACAGCCCAGGCCCCAAGTTCAAGCCCCAGGACCAACACCAAAAAGCAAGCAAGGGAAGGAAGGAAGGGAGGGAGGGAGGGAGGGAGGGAGGGAGGGAGGGAGGGAGGGAGGGAGGGAACAAAATAGGAGATCTCAAATACAATCCGATGCATATACAAGAAATATTTGGGAAAGTCTTGAAGACCCTACAGGTCTTACCCTAAGGTAAGGACAATGTCTTCAATGTAAGGTATAGACTCTGCTCTTAGGTACCTGACCCTCAGGTGAGGGACACCAAGGATTATAAGAGAAGGAAGGGTACCAAGAAATGAAAATCATAAACTCATCCTCAAAATTGCTGTGCCACTTTCATTATTTCTATCTGATATACTTTAAGGGCATGAAGGATTCTAGCCAAGTTTCCAGAAAAAAAAGAAAGGAAATTCACTGTTTTATAGAACCAAACAATGTCTATTTAGTCCCTGCCTATGCCAATTATGAGATCCCCAACTCTGACAGACTTCTGCTGAGACAGCCTGCCAATGACCTGGTTCACTTCCTTATCTTTTGAGTTATATTCAGACACTTAGAGAAGCCAACTATTTCCTTGCTGTAGAAGAATCATACTACAAAGAAGCAATTTAACTGGAAAGATGTAGCACAACTAATTGTCAAAAGATATGATGGATGAACGGATGATGAATGGATGGATGATGGATAGGTGGAGGATGATGGGTGGCAGGCAGATATAAACAGATGGGGGTAGATATTTCATTGCTCACATATTTACATGTCACTTCTAGTTAGTGAGTCACCTATTTGTGTCACTGTAGGTAATTTTCACCCACTTCTAAATTACACTGGAAAATGAAAACAAATGAGTATTTACTAGAGAAATCCTGTTCGGTTATTACAATTTTCTGAAGAAGGCAAACTTGGTGGGCAATGCCTCTGTCATTCACTGCCCTCTGGTGGCTACATGAGAAAATGACATGTATTACAATCTCCATGAGGAGGTCCCAAAAGGAAGCTGGGGCATTTATCTTCTGCATCTTCACGGGCCTCCTATTACATGTTGCAAATACCTTCTAGAGCAACTCACTGTTATTCTGCATTTTGAGGGGGGAAATCTCTTTCCACGCTCAGTATTTCAAGGTGTATTTATTGGGTCAGGGCCAAAACTACAAGATGAAGATAATAAGGTCTCTGTTTCGTGTGATTGGCAGGGCCTGGGGTGGGAAAGTATTGAGAACACCTGGTCCACAGCAGGTGCGTGTACTTCCTACAGAGAGCAGTAGTTCACATCAAAAAGTCAATACACATACACACACACACACACACACACACACACACACCCCTCATGTATCTGTAAATGTTCATCTAAATTTAGACATAGAGTTTTACAAAGTTGTTTCCAGTTCCTCTTCTAATTCATTGTAACCACATATCCCTGCTGTTCCATGTTTTGAAATGGGTTTTAGGCTGTACACTCATGGTTCTCACCTGTAATAGTAGCTACTCAGGAGGCTGAGATAGGAGGATCGAGGTTCTAAGCCAGCCTATGCAGAAAAGTCCATGAGACCCTTGAGGCCCATGAGGCTGAAGTGAAACAATGGCTCAAAGTGTTAGAGCACTTTGATAGAGCAAAAAGCTCAGGGACAGTGCCAGGCCCTGAGTTCAAGCCCCCTGGATGACCAAAAAGGAAGGAAGGAAGGAAGGAAGGAAGGAAGGAAGGAAGGAAGGAAGGAAGGAAGGAAGGAAGGAAGGAAGGAAGGAAGGAAGGAAGGAAGGAAGGAAGGAAGGAAGGAAAGAAGGAAAAAAGAATGGGATTTAATGCTGCATAGTATTCCTGATTGTATATTGTACCTAAGTTCTATGCTTCCACAGTCTCTGCTGCTGTGGTTTATCTGTGAAGGCAGAACTCCCTTGCTGGGACCCTTTCCCATTCATAACAACCCCCTTGCCTCCCAGAACACTGTTGTTTTTTCCTCTCAGCCGTCCTGCCTTGTCTCATCTCTTTCAGACTGAGAGCTGCTCCTAGGATAGGTTGCACACAAGCAGCTCTCTGCCCAGGGCTTGACATACAATAGACAGACACTCAAAGATGTACACAACACCAAAAATCCAGGTAGCTACTTCCTACTGCACAGAACTCCATCCAAAGCTACTCTCTGCTTGCTTTGCTTCCTTCCTCCTTCCTTCCTCCTTCCTCCTCCCCCTGCCCCCTCTCTCTTTTCTTTTCTATCAGTCTTGGGGCTTGAACTCAGGGTACTAGGTACTGTCCTTGAGCTCATTTGCTGTAGGCTAGCACTCTACTACTTCGAGCCATGGCACCACCTCCAGATTTCTAGTGGTTAATTGGAGATAAGAATCTCATGGACTTTTCTTCCTGAGCACAGTCCCTGAGTTTCTTTTGTTCAAGGCTAGCACTCTACCACTTGAGCCACAGTGCTACTTCTGGCTTTTTCTGCTTATGAGATACTGAGGAATCAAACCCAGGGCTTCATGCATGCAAGGCAAGCACTCTACCACTGAGACACATTCCCAGCTCCCCACTTCCAGTTTTTGAGTGGTTAATTGAAGATAACAGCCTCACAGGGACTTTTCTGCCCGGGCCAAATTTGAACCTCCATCCTCAGATCTCAGGCTCCTGAGTAGCTAGGATTACAGCCATGGGCCACCAGCCCCCAACTACATTTCTTTTTGTACAATGTTACCCCTTCCCTTGCTTTCTCCTAGTTTCCCCTTCCCATCCCATCCACAAGTTGTATAATTTATTTTCAACATAGTAGCTAGTGAGTATACTGCTGCACTGGTTCACCCTTTGTCCCCTCTATTTCTTCGCCCCCATCCTTACACTCCAAAAGACATATAAATGAACAAACAGAAAAAGAAGAAAAACAGCAAAAAGGAAACACTCCTAGCCTTCCGTTAGAGATAAGAGTCTCTTGGACTTTCCTGCCCAGGCTGGCTTCAAACCACAATCTCTCAGATCTCTACCTCCTAAGTAGCTAGGATGATAGGCGTGAGCCACCAGCACCCAGTCCATTCCCTGTTTTCTATGGACCCACAGTGACCATGCGTTCAGCCTCCATGTGTTGAGTGTGGCCAATGACCAGTTCTGACCCATGGATGCGAAGTGGGGCTGGTAGGAGCCAGCTCCTCCCACATGGGAGCCAGGCCCTCCCATACATCCTTCCCACAGACATTGAGTACAGCATGGTAACAGCTGTACATGAAAAACTCTGGACTCCTGAATCACCTGGGGAGAGAGCCGCTTCCCCCACCTGAGCACCAGCCAGCAATGTGAGGGGCAGAGACAACAGTGTTAGACACCACAACAGCGTGGGTAATTTAGTGGTTCAGCATAACTTAACACATCTACTTACAACCTAACCACAGACAGAAGTAAAAGGGAATCTCTCTGGCACAGTTAAAATGACCAAGGAGGGCTGGGAATATGGCTTAGTGGTAGAGTGCTTGCCTAGCACGCATGAAGCCCTAGGTTTGATACCTAAGTACCACATACACAGAAAGGGCTGGAAGTGGTGCTGTGGCTCAGGTGGTAGAGAGCTAGCCTTGAACAGAAGCAGCTCAGGGACCGTGTCCACTCCCTGTGTTCAAGCCCTAGGACTGGCAAAAAAAGACTAAGGAAAAGCACTTGTGATGGCCCACAGCAGATTCTCAGGAAGCAGAAGGCAAGTTGGGGCAAAAAGCACAGGAGACTCCCAGCAGGATCCACCTGCCTCTGTTCTACGAAAGAACATCACGTAACCCCGCCCTGCCCCACCCAGCTTGGAGGAGCTCTACACATGTGTGAGGACTGCGTGTGGAGTTCCACTGCAAACCTTTATTGCACATTTGGGAAACCAAGACCTAGAGAGAGACAAGGACAAGCCCAGAACACAGGACACAGGTGGACTCTAGAGGAGTTCTGACCACCTAGGTCAGGGCTCAGCCACCTCACAAAGATGATTTGCTTTACTCTACAGTCACACACACACACACACACACACACACACACACACACACTCGGGCGGGATTGGGGTTAAGAGGGAAAGTGGAGGTGAGAAGGAAAAAGGACAAAGTCTGGAGGCAGCACTTCTGCTGGACAGGAGCATCCAGTCTCCAGGCACCATAACCAGAGCCCATAGCATGGAAAGAAAAGAGAAGCCACAGGGTTTCTAAGATAGCCAGGGTTCCTCCTGCTCTGGGCCATGCCCACAACAGCCAGGAGAGGACTGCCTGAGCACCTTCAACCTGGCCAAGGCCCCCAGCGTGCAGGAGATGCAGGTATGGAGATGTACCCTAGATGGGCCTCAGCTGGTCTGTAGCCCTGCCCCAGTATCTTGTGGCAGAAACCTCCAGTTGAGCCCAAAAGGGTCCTAGGGGGTCACAAACCATGATGTAATAAATGATGTGTCTACTGAGTTGAGGGTCAATGTTTTCATTAACAGTGGGTTGCTAATGCAGTGTAGCAGCCTGAGAACCTGCCCTTCTCTTTGTCCCACCCCTTCTCTCCTCCTGGGCTCTCTTTACATTCACAAGTCACCCTTCTGACTCTAAATATTGTAGAGCTTTAACTTGGGTTACCCCGGGGCACACACAGGTTCACCAAGTCTCACCCCTGCACACACATCTTTAGTACTTGCTACCCCCTGGAGGACTTTTCCAAGCAGATGGAGGCCTGGGGGCTTCGGAGGATGGCGGAGGACTCCTTCTGCTACTGGGACAAATACTACCTTGTTGGAGCCTTAGATTTCATGTGGAATGGGGCCAGGGCCCTTTCCCTGGCTGCGGTGAGGAGTCCTTGTAAATTAACTGAACCCAAGAAGCGGTGTAGGGAGGAGAGAAGTTTCTAGGGCCCTTCTAATGCCCCTGGATGTGCAGATCCTGATGTTTTTGTCCCTCTGGGCCTTGGTAAACTGAAGTAAACCACCCAAGCAAAAGGGCCTCTTTGTGTGGCGGTTTTTCTCCATGGGTGCAGTTTGAGCATTGACCACAAGGGGTCGCCCATGTCCACTACTCTCCTGAAGCTGCTGAAGCGGGAAGAGCCCAGAGGTCATTCCTGACATTCCCCTGCTAACGAAGGACACAAACACCTCCAATTAGGAGCACCCACCTCCACAACTGGAGTTGGCCAGAGTCAGGACCATGCATGGGGCAAGAAACTCTGAAGTCCTCTCCTTCAACAACGAGGTCTCAACTAACTTGTTTCCATGGGCTGAGTTAGGGCTTGGCCTACAGTTCAATCAAGAAAAAGGCAGATGTGGTTCTTTCCTCCAGGAGCTGACAGGAGGAACAGGACAAAACCACCGTAGAACAAGATCTAGAGTCACCACATGGCATCTGAAGAAGCCTCACAGATTGAATGTGGAGCTGATTTAAGAGGATCCAGGGCTGGGGATATAGCCTAGTGGCAAGAGTGCCTGCCTCGGATACACGAGGCCCTAGGTTCGATTCCCCAGCACCACATATACAGAAAACGGCCAGAAGCGGCGCTGTGGCTCAAGTGGCAGAGTGCTAGCCTTGAGCGGGAAGAAGCCAGGGACAGTGCTCAGGCCCTGAGTCCAAGGCCCAGGACTGGCCAAAAAAAAAAAAAAGAGGATCCAGTCCCGCTCAAGATAGGAGACAGCTTTACCAGGTGGAAGGACCAACCATTTGGAGGTCAAAGTCAAAAGGGAGTTTAGCCAGAGAGGAGGAGAGAAGGGGTGGGACAAAGAGAAGGGCAGGTTCTCAGGCATTAGCAAAACCACTGTTAATGAAAACATTGACCCTCAACTCAGTTTGTTACATCATGTAACTCATTTGTTACATCATGTAACTCATTTGTTACATCATGTAACTCATTTGTTACATCATGGTTTATGACCCCCTAGGACCCTTTTGGGCTCAACTGGAGGTTTCTGCCACAAGATACTGGGGCCAGGGCTACAGACCAGCTGAGGCCCATCTAGGGTACATCTCCAAGTTGAGACACGTGGTTAATAGGATTCTGTTAGGACCAGAGGGTCTAATTCCTTCTATGACCCTCTCTGTCCTAATGATACCAAAAAAACTGCTACGGGGGCTGGGGATATGGCCTAGTGGCAAGAGAGCATGCCTCGTATACATGAGGCCCTGGGTTCGATTCCCCAGCACCACATATACAGAAAAACGGCCAGAAGTGGCGCTGTGGCTCAAGCAGCAGAGTGCTAGCCTTGAGCAAAAAGAAGCCTGGGACAGTGCTCAGGCCCTGAGTCCAAGGACCAGGACTGGCCAAAAAAAAAAAAAAAAAAAAAAACTGCTACGCCTGGATCAGATCCTTTGTTTCTGTGGTCTCAAGAATGAGTCCAGGGACACAGAGGAATAAAACAGAAAAGATTTATTAAAGACAAAGGTAAGCCAGGCAGTGGTAGCTCACACCTGTAATCCTAGCTACTCAGGAGGCAGAGATCAGCCTGGGCAATAAAGTCTATGAGACTACCAAAAAAAAGCCAGAAGGGGAGCTGTAGCTCAAATGGTAGAACACATTTAGCAAAAGAACCTCAAAGACAGTACCCTGGCCCCAAGTTCAAGCCCCAAGACCAACACAAAGGAAGGAAGGAAAGAAGGAAGGAAGGAAGGAAGGAAGGAAGGAAGGAAGGAAGGAAGGAAGGAAGGAAGGAAGGAAGGGAAAGGAAAGGAATAAGGTGTCTCTAGGAGAATGCATTGTGACTCTCAAAATCATTGGACAGCCTGTGGGGCTATAGCAGTTCCCAGACCAATCAGAGGTTCCAAGCAGCCTGAATAAGCTCTCCATGTATTCTTTAGACCCTCTGATTAGGTACCCATTTAGGTACAAGCTGCCTGCTGTTTGCAGTCCAGTCTTCCAGGGTAATGGGCCATGCTGTGCTGTCCAGAGTCCTCACATGCAACTGTTCGAGACCATGGTGACACAATATCTAGGGGCCTGCATACAGGACTGCTCAAGGCCATGGTGGAGGCTACAGAACCTCTATGAGGGACCTTTGTCCTGGATGCCTAGTTGGGCTTTTTTTCTGTTCTCATAAGCTTCATGAGCCTCTCCTTAGGGCATCTCATACTGTCTACAGACTCAGAGGTTCTGCCTCTTGATGGAAGTTGAGGTAACTTTACTTCTGGTTTCAGGAACATGCTCTATAGGATTGTTTGTGGAACATTACTTCAGAAAAACAAATTTGAGGAAGATTCTTTAAGCTAAGCATCAGTGAGTGACTCACACTGGTAATCCTAGCTACTTAGGATGAGCTCTGAGGATCAGGGTTCAAAGCAAGCCCAAGCAGGAAAGTCTGTGAGAATCCTATCCAGTTAACCACCCAAAAGCTGGAAGTGGAGCTGTGGCTAAAGTGGTAGAAACTTGAGGGGGAGGGGGGGAGTATTATGCCTAGATTTCGGGTCCCCAAAGACCACCAAGGAGCCGAGTCTGATACAAATGCATGAGAGTCTTTATTGCAAGCTCGAGCCTGGACTCTCAACTGTCACTGACACAGCGCATCTGGATTGAGAGCCCCGACCCTCAGATAGGCAGGGTTTTTATTGTGGTTACAACAGGGGCAGGGTATTTCCAGCTTGGCAGATACTTGATTGGATGGCATTTAGCAAGCAAGTCTTGTCCTATTTCTATTGCTTATCTACCCTTTCAGTTATCTGTTTTGGCTTTGATATCAGGAACTGGCCTCCATATCAAGAACTGACAACAGGTAGTCACGTAGCACTGATGCAGGGGGTTAATGCAGGGGGTAGAGCAAGTCACAAATGGGTTAAGCAAGTCGTTTACAGAAGCAGAATTTTGTGGTCAGACTGACCTAGTACCAACTTTATTTTAACAACTGCCACCATATTTTCCCATTACCACTAAGCAAGCTTGAGCGGACTAAAACAATCCAGTACTCAATCATAAGTAAACCAACTCAGCAGTTACCATGGCATTTCTACTACTATTGTGGTTATTTCTATAGTCTATGACTATGATCATTTTTTTTACTGTCCATTACCATGGTTGCTACCTAGGTACATAGGGGAACAAGGGCTCCCTATATTTTTAAATGTCAAACTACAAGAAACTAGTCTCATGGGTGGGGGTGCAGCCCTCCAGCATGGAGTCATCACCAGGGTTTAGAAGCTGTTATAATTTTAACACTGAAACTCATATTTAGTCACTCAGGTTCTCAGGTTAGCCCTTACAGGAGCTCAAGGACAGAGGTCAGACCCTGTGTTCAAACCCCAGTGCCAGCACAAACAGACTATTTTTTTTTAATTTTAGAAAAACAACTTTATAGCAGGGTGCTGGTGGGTCATGCCTGTAATCCTAGCTACTTAGGAGGCTGAGATCTGAGAATCATAGATCAAAGCCAACCTGGGCAGGAAAGTCCATGAGACTCTTATCTCCAATTAACTACAAGAAAATGAGAAGTGATGCTGTGCTCCTCAAGGTAGGAGAGCACTAGCCTTGAGTAAAAGATCTAGGGACAGCGCCCATGCCCTGAGCACCACAAATGGGGGGAAAAAAAACCCATGATTTTGGGTCTCAGGATACCAAATGAGAATGTCTGCCTCCTACTTTTCCAGGCTGTTCTTCTGCTAACAAATTCTCTTCTGAGACATTTAACTCCTTTATTCTTGGTGATTTCAGTATGAAGGTAATTGTTCCTAATAAGTAAAGACACTGGTCAGGAATCTGTACTAGAAGACTGTAAGTCCCAAGCTACTAGCCTAAGACAAGTTTATTGATTCTCTTTGGCAGACCCAATCTGTTACACCCCCAGCACAATTACCATTTAGAGATAGGCCAGGCAGTTAATTTTTCATAAACCACAAAAGTCATCAATATTATAGTAGCATGCCTGTATTACATGTGATTAAACCTTCTGGTAAGAAAAAAGAGCAAAAGCTGATAGATCAATTATACAAGCAAATAAACTAACCAAAAGAACAGGACAAAGGTCTGGTGTGTGTGTGTGTGTGTGTGTGTGTGTGTGTGTGTGTGTGTGTGTGTGTGTGTGTTTCTGCAGGTACTAGGGCTTCAAGACCTCTCACTCTCCCTTGGTTTTTTTTTTTGGGGGGGGGGTTGTTTGTTTGTTTTTTGGCTCAAATCTGGTGCTCTACCACTTGAGCCACAACTTCATCTTTGGCTTTTTGCTGGTTAGTTGGAGATAAAAGTCTCATGGATTTTCCTGCCTGAGCTGGTTTTAAACCTCCATCCTCAGATCTCAGCCTCCTGAGCAGTTAGGATGACAGCATGAGCCATGGGTGTCCCGCTCTCACGGGCCTTCTTGACTGCAGGCTGGCTTCCCTTTCGTCAAAGGATTTCTCTTCAGTCCAGTGTGGCCTGATCACATTTATTTGATTACAATAGTGATCTCCTGGTGACACTTCCTTGGTGGCAGTGACCAGAACTCTTAATTCTGAAGGCTCTGGGAGATATTAACAGACCTCCCACTCAGCTCTGCTTTGCTTTGCTTTTCAACAATGTCTCTTCACAAGGTGACAATTAGAGTTAAGAGGAGGTTAAACTGGGCACTGGTGGTTCATGCCTGTAATGTAGTTACTCAAAAGGCTGAGATCTGAGAATCACAGTTTGAAGTCAGCCCAGGCAGGAAAGTCGGTGAGACTCTTATCTCCAGTTAACCACCAAAAAACCAGAAGTGGCACTATAGCTCAAAGTGGTAGAAAGCTAGCCTTAAACAAAATGAGCCCAGAGTTCAAGACCCACAACTGATAAAAGGGAGGGGGGCATGATGTTTGTCTGCCCAAGAACTGAATGCATATTCACTTGTTAATGCATATTCACATATTAACGATGCATATTCACTTTTTCACATTATTGGTGGAAGAGATGTGACAACGAGATTTCACCATCCTGGCGAGTCTGGGGTCTCCTGAGGGAAACATCAGGATGGACAGAATCCCTGGGCCAGTATTACCCAAGAAGTTTATGTCACATAGCATGTCAGGTGCCAGTAACTCACGCCTGTAGTCCTAGCTACTCAAGAGACTGAGATCAGAGGATCATAGTTCAGAGCCAGCCTGGGCAGAAATAAAATTTTTGACTTGCCATCTTTAATTAACCAGTAAAACACTGAACTGGGGGCATTTTAGTTCAAATGGTAGAGCACCAGCCATGAGCAAGCAAACCGAGTGAGCAAGAAGCCCTGAGTTCAACCCCAGTATACACACACACACACACACACACACACACACACACACACACACACACCCCAAAAGCAAACAAACAAAAACAAGGAAAGTAGCTAAAATGTAACTCATTTAGTGGCTCCAACATGGGAAAGTTTGCTGTTCCGGTTCTTTTTTCTTGTCTAGTTTCAGGCTAGACATAAGTAAATCCCAGGACTTTTTGGCACAGGCTGCTCAGCACCAGAGCCACTCACGGCAGCATCCACACCCACTTGGACAGATCCACGTCATATCTGGGCTTCCCCAGCTGTCTGCTGATTAAATAAGTCAGTATGTTATTGGAAGCCCCTCGGGGCTTGAAGTCTTTCTGCGACTGGTCCTCCATATTCACGTCAGATGAGCTGTAGCTGGCCACAGATAGTTCTTTATCCATGTCTGATGGATGCCACTCCAGCCTCAGGAAGACAGCACAACTGAGAATGCCTGAAAAAGATGAGGAAAGCCACATAATCAGACGTAACCAGAGCCCTCTTCCTGTTACCTCCTTGTCACACAGTTGCACATGCACATGCACACACACACACATACATGTATACTGCACATCTATACTAATGGTTGCCATAAGAGAAGTCTAAGGCTGGGAATGTAGCTTAGCGGTGGAGTGCTTGCCTAGCATGCATGAAGCCCTGAGTTTGTTTCCTCGGTACCACATAAACGGAAAAGGTTGTGGCTCAAGTGGTAGGGTGCTAGCCTTGAGCAAAAGAAGCTCAGGGACAGTGCCCAGGCCCTGAGTTCAAGCTCCAGGACTGGCCAAGGAAGGAAATAAGGAAGGTAGGAAGGAAGGCGGGAGGGAGGGAGGGAGGGGGGAAGGAAGGGAGAAAAATAAAGGAGAGAGAAAGAAAGAAAGAAAGAGAGAGAGAGAGGGAGGGAGGGAGGGAGGGAGGGAGGGAGGGAGGAAGGAAGGAAGGAAGGAAGGAAGGAAGGAAGGAAGGAAGGAAGGAAGGAAGGAAGGAAGGAAGGAAGGGAGGAAGGAAAGAGAAAGATGTGATAAGTAGTGGCTACCCAGCCTTTCATACCATGCTATACACTGGTCTGTGTCTGGAATCCCTCTTCTGTTCCCATGACCCCTTTGCAATGTTTAGCAATCCGGTAATGCTTAGCAATTGGTAACTGCCTGCTCCTTTGGCCATAGTCCCCTTCATTCCAAGTTTGGTAAAGATAGCACCTTTAGTCCAGGCCAGCCTGGGTATAGAGCAAGAACTTATCTTGAAAATATCTATTGCATGCAGCCAGGGACCAGTGGTTAACACCTGTAATCCTAGCTATTCAGGAAGCTAAACCCTGGAGGAAAGCAGTTCAAAGTCATCCTGCAAAGTAAAATCTGTGAGACATGAGACTGCATTTCCAATTAGCCAGAAAAATGCTGGACTGGCAGTGATAGAGCCACTTGAGTGGTAAGCAGGAAAGTTAAGGCTCTGAGTTCAAGCCCTGGTACTGGCATGGAAAGAAAGAAAGAAGGGAGGGAGGGAGGGGGGAGGGAGGGAGGGGAGGGAGGGAGAGGAGGGAATAAGAGAGAAGGAAGAACCAATACAAAAATGGCTAGTAGAAGTGTGGCTCAATTGGCAGAATGTGAGGCCCTGATTTCAATTCTCATATTGGAGAAAGAAAAGCAGAGTTAAAGAGAAAACACCACATGGATCTCAGGAAAGGGTTCCATGTCAGGGACTCTGTGTGTCTAATTTGCTTAATAAATACTGAGAGAGAAAAGATCAAGCTCCAGGATAGTACAGAAGAGAAGGGCAACAAGCAATGTTGAGGGCAGCTGTGTCCTGAGTGGGCAGAACTGGATACCAACAAGGAACGTACAGTCCAGACCAGCTCAAGCCACCCCCATGCGCACCTCCACATAAGCCTGTCATCGTCTGCCACCCACCGCCACAGGTAGTGCTCACAACTCTCCCCCAAAAAGCTTTGAGCAGCGTTTTGAGTCTGACACAGGGCCAAGACTAGAGGCAACTGTCCATGGTGTTCTCAAGGTTTGGGTCCCAAGAGAGATGGAGAGACTTGGCCATAGTGACACAGAGCTAGGATAGGAAATGAGAACGCCAGTGTCTCCAGCCAGGGCTCCTACCCACTTGTCTATAGAGTATCTCTCTAGCACTTGGAATGTGTAACGCTCCACTCCCTCCCCCAGTACCCAGCAGGGTTGAGACTCATCCGGCAGATAAGTTTGGTGAGGACAGAAAAAGAGGTCATATTTTCTAGTTAAGTCAGGCTGTATAACCTCTCAAACCACTGTGGTTTCTCTGGAAGAAAGCTGTTGAAGGCACAAGGAGTAAGAGGCAATGTTGCCTGTCGCTGGGTCTAACTATGCTTCTCTGCGTCCTAGACCCTGATTGGTTTACTCCTGAGGGCGTGGTGATGATGTACAATGGCTCTCAGAACCTTGGAATCACAGAACCTAGGTAAGATCCAAAGACCAGTCCCCACCTCCTTTTTGCCCCTTCCCACTTCCTGGTTCAGTACCTGAGTGAGGTACGCAGAAGGTCTGATGAGAAGTAACAGAGAATATACCCAGGCGTGCCAGCTGTCCTGTGGCTAGAGTGGTGGATGAGATGTTCAGTTAGCTTGGCCTCAGAGCTCCCCCCCCCCCCCCCGCTTGTCACTAATCTCTTTTATGGTCCTGGTCTCAATCCAAGAAAGGCAAAAAGTGTCATTCCTCAGGCCCTCTCTGTCAAGCACTTGGGAGGGGCTGAGGGCCTTCTCACCACTTTCTGTATTGGTCCTCCAGACTCTAAATGGACATAAAGGTCAGGTACATGGTTAGACTGAGACTGACACAGGCAAGGGAAGGAAGTGTCCAGAAGGCCCATGATGACAAGGACTGACCTCCAACACAGCAGATGGGAATGGCTAGTCCAGAAGAGCTGATCTGGCCATGTTCTTTCTAGCTTAGCACCTGCTGCTCTCCAGTCCTTCCCTGTGCTGCTCTGCCCTGTGATCCCACTCATCTCTCATGCAATATACACACAGCCCTGTGCACAGGGCTTACAGTAGCTGTCATTCCTTCCTATAAAAGCCCTCTTGCCAAGTCCTCATCAATCTACCAAAAAGATTCTGCCTTACCTGGCACAGGCAGTCAACAAAACCAAGGGATAGTGCAAGTTCCCCAAGCAAAGATATTTCTGGAGATTTCCCAGTGAAGGGTCCTATTTCAGCACTTCCCTATATACTTACTGCATCATCAATATATCTTGCTAGATGCTGAGGTATATCTAAACAGAAGGATCTTGCTGGGTACTGATGTTTCATGCCTGTAATCTTAGATACTCAGGATCTGAGGATCACTGTTTGAAACCAGAATAAGCAGATAAATCTGTGAGACTCATATCCAATTTACTACCAAAAATCTAGAAGTGGAGCTGTGGCTCAAGTGGTAGAATACCAGCCTTGAGCAAATAAGCTAAGGGACAGCACCCAGGCCCTGAATTCAAGCCCCAATACTGGCACACAAAAAAATCTACTAAGCAATCAAGTAGAAAACTGGTGATAAATTGAAAGAATAATGATTAAAAAAACAGTGGGAATATAAACATAAAAATTAAGACAATAGTTAATTTACTAGTAAATAGGAAGGTATTACCATAGATAAAATGGCAATGTAAAAGAAACAGTTGCATAGAATTATGAGCTATGAAAGAAAGTAGGTAGGGCTGGGTATGTGGCTTAGTGGTGGCATGCTTGCCTAGCATGCACGAAGCCCTGGATTCGATTCCTCATACCACATAAACAAAAAAAGCAGCAAATGGCTCTGTATCTTAAATGGTTTAAAAAACAAAGTGTAGGGCTGGGACTTTGGCCTAGAGGCTGAGTGCTTGTCTCCTATACATGAAGCCCTAGGTTTGATTCCTCAGCAACACACACACACACACACACACACACACACACACACACACACAAAGCCAGAAGTGGAGCTGTGGCTCAAGTGGTAGAGTGCTAGCCTTGAGCAAAAAGAAGCCAGGGACAGTGCTCAGGCTCTGAGTTCAAGCCCCAGGACTGGTAAATATCTATATCTACCTATCTCTCTAACTATATCTATATATATGAAATGTTGATTAATTAAGCAAGTATTATACATACCTGTAATCTCATGTACTCTACCTGTCTAGGCAGAAGGATCAAGAATTTGAGGAGCTGGGTATATGGCCTAGTGGCAAGAGTGCTTGCCTCGTATACATGAAGCCCTAGGTTTGATTCCTCAGACCCACATATATAGAAAATGGCCAGAAGTGGCACTGTGGCTCAAGTGGCAGAGTGCTAGCCTTGAGCAAAAAGGAAGCCAGGGACAGTGCTCAGGCCCTGAGTCCAAGGCCCAGGACTGGCAAAAAAAAAAAAAAAGAAAAAAGAAAAAGAAAATAAAATAACAAACAATCCCATATGTGGTAGGAAGAAAAGATCTAAGGTGAAAACAAGCATACACATAACCACAATCCACAGTGGGCTAGAGACTAAGAAATAATTTCCAGCTCTTCCCAGATAGGTTGAAGGCCAGGAAATTGGCCTTCTGTGAAGTTTGAGTGATAGAGAACCATCACCATGTCAAGGAGTCATAAGAGAACTTAGAACAAGGATCTATGTAGTGTTATTGCTCATCCAAGTATGTAATATTATTAGTTATCCAGGGGGTGTCCCACCTGATTTTCAAAATCAGAAATACCAAGAAGCAGAGATTGAGTCCTGAGTATTTGCATATTGAGAGATGGGAATGGATGGAGGAAGTATTAACATGAGCAAGACTTGAATTACTCAGCTAGGATTTGAGGTATATGTGGAGTTTTTGCTTGCATACTTAAAGAGAGGGGACCGTCTTCCTGTCTATCATTTCAGACACTCTGATGCTGAGGTTTGAAGACAAGGCTATGACCACATTTCCTGTGGCTTTTCTGTTCTAGATTATAGGTTACCCACTGGCATATTTCATCAGGGAAAAAGGTCTCCAGCTTGTGGAGAAGAAAAGGAGCATCTCAGCGCACTCAGATCTGTATGAGCAACCAGGCAAGGAGCACACTGGGTAGTGAGACTCAAGGACAAGCTAGAATTTTCCCCTGATGCTGTCCTGAACAGAAATTGCCTAGATAAGAACAGAGTGTGGGTAGAGAAGGGGGCATGCAATAAAGGGGATGAGATTGAGAATACAATGTAAATATGTGTGATGTAACAACACTCCTTCCCTTGTATAATTGATATAAGCTAATTTAAAAGAATAGTTGGGTAGTGGCTCAGACCTGTAATCCTAGCTACTCAGGAGGCTGAGATCTGAGGATCACGGTTCAAAGCCAGCCTGGTCAGGAAAGTCTGTGAGACTCTTATTTCCAATGAACCAGAAGTGGCACTGTGGCTCAAAGTGGTGGAGCACTAGTCTTTAGCAAAAAAACAAACAAACAAAAAACTCAGGGACAGCACCCAGGCCCTGAGTTCAAGCCCCATGACCAACAACAACAACAAAAAAAAATAGAGGACCTAGGAACCTGTGGTTCACAGGCTCGTGATTAGCATGGTCACCAAGTGGTCCCTGACTTAGGACATATTCCAGCTCCTCCCTCACCCCACAGCCCCACATGTCCTGACTACTCCTTTATGACCAAGGGGATGCAGCAGCAACTGAAGGTGACCACTGCTCAGGCTTCTGAACTTAGGTCAGTGCACTTTGGGAGAGGAATCATGAAATGAAACAGGAAGCTGAGATCTGAGGTTCTGGGTTCAAAGCCAGCGTGGGCAGGAAAGTGTGTGAGACTTCTATCCCCACTTAACTAGCAAAATCCATATGAAAAGGTGTCACTCAAGTGGTAGAGCATCAGCTTTAAGCAAAAGCAGCCAAACGAGAAGACCAAGTCCTGAGTTCAAGCCCCAGTACCAACACACACACACACACACACACACACACACACACACACACACTAATGAAATGAACATCTCTAAGCCTCTCTGGACAGGAGGCTGGCTGGGAATTGGGTGTTCTCTGTAGAGAGTGACTCCTGGGTGTAATTCCAGTTTGTACTGTGAAGAATTTAAAATGCTGGCTTGACTCCTTTGTCCTAC
Organism: Perognathus longimembris pacificus; assembly: GCF_023159225.1. NCBI lineage: Eukaryota > Metazoa > Chordata > Mammalia > Rodentia > Heteromyidae > Perognathus > Perognathus longimembris. Next base: position 13,721,056 of record NC_063177.1, read on the forward strand.
CCTTTGCATGAGTTCTTCCTGAAATCCTGTTGTCAGCTCAGGAATGGGATTCTTTGGGGGAAGGACAGCATTTTTCTGTGATGAGAAGCTCAAAGCAGGGAGGAACATGGACTGAGCAAATATGCTTAATTGGTGTGCTGGGGATCAAACCCAGGGGCTCACACATGCTAGGCAAGCTCCATACCACTGAGCTACACCTATCAAATGTTCAGGCTAGGGAAATGTATATGAGGACACAATCCTCTACTCTATAGAATAGGAAAAAAGCATCTCCTGTGGCTATCATAAAACCTTTGAAACCAAGCACTGATAAAGAGTAGAAATTTATTTGGGTCCTATTTCTGGAACCTGGGAAGTCCCAGAACCTGGTGGTGCCTCTGGTGGGGGCCTCCTGCTTCATCATAACATGGTAGCAGGCATCCCATGGAAACTCCTTTCACAAAGCCATTAATGCCACCTTGGAGGCCCCACCCTCATGACATCATTGAATACTAATTACTGCCTCACGGTACCACCTCTAAATATGAATCACATATAAATTTGAGGAGTAACTTTCCAGCACATGAACTTTTTGGGTTCACATTTGAAGACAAGGACTTCCTAGGTATGTCATTTTCTAAGCAGATGTCACCACGGGCAGTTCTGATGGGGTGATAAGCTAGAATAGGCATAAAAGAAGAAGAAAAATCCCCACCAGAGCCTGATGGAGTGAACCTTACAATGTGTATTTTGCTGTCACCTATTTTGTGTGTGTGTGTGTGTGTGTGTGTGTTTGTGTGTAGTTGATTCAAGTGTAGGTGAAGCAGCCCTCTCTCTCTGTACAACTGTGTGCTTTAAGTGGTAGGATTTTTTGGTAGTACTGGGATTTGAACTCAAGGTTCTCTATTACATCAGCCACTCCTCCATCCCTGTTTTGATTTTTTTGTCTTTTGGTTGGTCATAGGGATTGAATGCAGGACCTAGGCACTGTACCTGACCTCTTCTGCTCAAGACTAGTGTTCTACTGCTTGGAGCCACAGCTCCCGTTCCAGTTCTTAGGTGGTTAATTGGAGATAAAAGTCTCACAAACTTTCCTGCCCGGGATGGCTTAGAACCATGATCCTCAGATCTCAGCCTCCTGAGTAGCTAGGATTCAAGCATGAGCTACCAGTGCCTGACTGCTCTGATTGATTTTGAGATACTATATCTTGCTTTATACCTGGGCTGGCCTGGACTACTATTTATGCTTCCCCTTGTAGCTAATGTGACAACCGGGTATGTACAATCATACCCAGATTTTGTTGTTGTTGTTGTTAAGATGGGGCTCTTGGGCTGGGAATATGGCCTAGTGGTAAAATGCTTGCCTTGTATACATGAAGCCCTGGGTTCGATTCCTCAGCACCACATGTATAGAAAAAGCCGGAAATGGTGTTGTGGCTCAAGTGGTAGAGTGCTAGCCTTGAGCAAAAAGAAGCCAGGGACAGTGCTCAGGCCCTGAGTTCAAGGCCCAGTCCTGGCAAAAACAAAAACAAAAGATGGAAATCTCACTAAACTTTCGTCTAGACTGACATCAACAGGAATCTCATCCTCTAAAACAGCTGTCAGTATAGACATGTCACCATGCCCAGTCAGTTTTTGTTCATTTTTCTCAAGAAACTGCTTTTGATTTTATGAATGTCTTTCCTTATTCTTTTTATGTTTCCCTTTAAATACTATAGTGTAATTGTGAAAACTGGACTCTGTGTGTGTATGTGTGTGTGTGTGTGTGTGTATGTGTGTGTGTGTTGTCAGCTATGAGGCTTGAACTTGCAGTCTGGGAACCGTTCCTGAGCTCTTTTTCTGAAGGCTAGTGCTCTACCATTTTGAGCCACAGCACCACTTCTGGTTTTCTGGTGGTTAATTGGAGATAAGAGTCTCACAGACTTTTTTGCCCAGGCTGGCTTTGGACCTTGGTCCTCAGATATCAGCCTCCTGAGTAGTTAGGATTACAACAGGTGTGAGCTGCCCACTGTGTGTGTGTGTGTGTGTGTGTGTGTGTGTGTGTGTGTGTGTGTGTGTTAGGGCTTTGCTATGTAGCCCAGGCTGGCCTAAAATATAGGATTCTGCTGCCTCAGACTCCCCAGTGCTAGAATGGCAGACAAGTGTACACCACCATACCCACCATTGTAGAAGCTGTTTCAACATCATTGCTTTTGGGATGTTATTCATTTGGTCAGGTATAGAACAATGTAGATAAATATTTTCTGCCTAGACTTTGTTAGCTTTTTTGGGGGGGGGGGCAGTCCTGGGCCTTGGTCTCAGGGCCTGAGCACTGTCCCTGGCTTCTTTTTGCTCAAGGCTAGCACTCTGCCACTTGAGCCACAGCACCACTTCTGGCCGTTTTCTATATATGTGGTGCTGGGGAATCGAACACAGGGCTTCATGTATAGGAGGCAAGCACTCTTGCCACTAGGCCATATTCCCAGCCCTATTAGCTTTTTTTCTTTGTTTCTTTAAAAACAAATTGTCATGTGTTTGTTTTTGCCATACTGGAGATTCTACCCAGGGCTCCACACACTACTACTTGAGCTATCCTCCTACATACCACCCCCAAAAAAAACACTTTTAAAAAGAAATACTGGGGCCTTAACTCAGGGCTTTGAGCCTCCTAAACAGGTACTCTAGCACTTGAGTGATACCTCTACCCCTAGCTCTTCACTATTTGTTATTTTTGGATAGGATCTCAAGATTAGGCTTGGGGGGCTAGCCTTGGATAATGATTCTTCTGCCTGTAACTTCAGCTTAAAGTTACAGGTGCTCACCACCAAATATATTTTATGATATATAATTGTTTATATACTGACACATTGTTATTATTTTGGTGCTGGGGATTAAACCCATGGTCTCATACATGTTAAGCATACATCTAGCTACAGAGTTATAGCCTGGCCCTTTTTGCAGGGGAGTGGAGGGGAGGAGGAGATTTAGAGGTTTAAATTCTGGGCCTTGCATTTGGTTAAGCAGTGTACTACTGAATCATCCCTCCAGCACACTGTCCTAGTCTATAATACACCCATATACATGCTATATTAAAGATATGTGTCTGTAGATTTCTTTTTTTGTACTTTTTTGGTACTCTTTTATTTATTGAAGCAGGCACAAGCTGGCTTTCAATTCACAATGTATCCCAGTCTGGTAATGAACTCTCAATCTCTTGTTTCCACTTCCTGAGCACTGTGATTACAAGTGTCCACCATGTGGCCCTATCTACCACCACGTTGGTACTACCTTCATCTGCCTTTGTTATCATGGCAATACTCAGTGACATCATAAAAGGAGCTTGGAAACATTGCAAGTGTGTGTGTGTGTGTGTGTGTGTGTGTGTGTGTGTGTGTGTGTGTCAGTCCTGGGGCTTGAACTCAGGGCCTAGGCACTGTCCCTGAGTTGGCTCAAGGCTAGCATTGTACCACTTGAGCCACAGCGCCAGTTCCAGCCTTTTTTTTGTTTTTTTTCTGTGTATGTGGTGCTGAGGAATCAAAACCAGGGACTCATGCATGCTAGGCAAGCACTCTACCACTGAGCCACCTTCCTAGCCTCCAATTTTTTTTAAGCAATTTTTTTTTGGTCAGTCATGAGGCTTGAACTCTGGGCCTGGGAGCTCTCTCTGAGCTCTTCAGCTCAAGGCTAGCACTCTATCACTTTGAGCCACAGTGCACCACTTCCAGTTTCCTGGTGGTTAATTAGAGGTTAGAGTCTCACAAACTTTCCTTCTGGGGCTGGCTTTAAACTATGATTGTCATATCTCAGCCTCCTGAGTAGTTAGGATTACAGGTATAAGCCCACTGACACCCGATTAAAGCGATTTCTTGAAGTGATACACTTTGTCAGGAACAGACACTTGAATGTTTACAACTGTACTTTTAGTTTAATAACTAATCAGGGGGCTGGGAATATGGCCTAGTGGCAAGAGTGCTTGCCTCATATACATGAAGCCCTGGGTTCAATTCCCTAGCACCACATATACAGAAAACAGCCAGAAGGGGCGCTGTGGCTCAAGTGGTAGAGTGCTAGCCTTGAGCAAAAAGAAGCCAGGGACAGTGCTCAGGCCCTGAGTCCAAGGGCCAGGACTGGCAAAAACAAACAAACAAAAATAACTAATCAGGGTACTTTTAGTTTTATACATTTTATTTTATTTTATTTATTTATTTATTTATTTTTTTGCCAGTCCTGGGCCTTGGACTCAGGGCCTGAGCACTGTCCCTGGCTTCTTCCCACTCAAGGCTAGCACTCTGCCACTTGAGCCACAGCGCCGCTTCTGGCCGTTTTCTGTATATGTGGTGCTGGGGAATCGAACCTAGGGCCTCGTGTATCCGAGGCAGGCACTCTTGCCACTAGGCTATATCCCCAGCCCACAGTTTTATACATTTTAAAGAGACAGGTATGGGGTGTGTGTGTGTGTGTGTGTGTGTGTGTGTGTGTGTGTGTGTGTACTTTCCACCCTGCTTTTCCTACATGAAGGAATGTCTTTACAGCTTCAGGCAAACACCTCTCTTTATCTTACTAACCATGGAATGAAGGAACATTCTGGACAGCAAGGAATTCAACTCTGGAGATGGGCCAGCATATCAAGAAATGAGCAGCCCAAGGCCACCGTCCAGCCTGAAGTCAATCATCAGCTTGTATGTCCACATGCGGAAGCTGCTTGTTTCTGGGCTTTCTTATAAAACCCTCCTTTACCCTGCACCCCCAAAGCTCTAGTTCCAGATAATAGCTCACTCGTTTTCATTCTGCTTGTCAAAATTAAGAAATCTTTATTTCATTTTCTCTAAGACCCTGATCTCATTATGTATGAATAAGCTTAGAGGTTAGGGGATTTAATTTCTAGTAACAAGATGTGGAATTGATATAGACAGTGTTGTGTATGTGTGTGTATGTGTGTGTGTGTGCGTGCACTCATATTAGGACTTGAACTCTTGAGCTTAACGTTTTTGCTCAAGGCTGGTGCTCTATAGCTTGAGAGACAGCTCCACTTCCAGTTTGTCTGTTTGTTGCTAGTTAATTGGAATTAAGAGTCTCATGGATTTTTCTGTTCATGCTGGCTTCAAATAGGATATTAAGATCTCAACTACCTGAGTAGTTAGGCATGAGTCACTGATGCCTGACATGTGTTCCCTAAGTTGTTGTCATGGGGCTTGCCAGTCATGGGGCTTGAACTCTGGGCCTGGGCACTGTCCCTGAGCTTCTTTTGTTTAAGGTTAGCACTCTACCACTTAAACCATAGTGCCAATTCCAGCTTCTTCCATTTGTGTGGTACTGAGAAATCGAACCCAGGGCTTTATGCTTGTTAAACAAGCACTCTACCACTGAGCCACATTCCCAGTCTGTTCCCTTAGTTTTTAAAATGTACTATTTCCATTGTGTGTGTGTGTGCACGCACGCACGCACACACGTGTGCACAGTGGAACTTGAACTCAGGGCCTGAGTGTTTTTGGTGGTAGTGGTGATGGGGTGGGGGAAGGGCTTGAACTCAGGGCCTGGGTGTTGTCCCTGAGCTTTTTCCACTCAAGACTAGCGCTCTACCACTTTGAGCCATAGCTCCACTTCTAGTCTTCTGGTTTGTTAATTAGAGATAGGAGTCTCACTGATTTTCCTGCCCAGGCTGGCTTTGAACTGTGATCCTTTGACCTCAGCCTCCTGCGTAGCTAGGATTGCAGGAGTGAGCAACCAGCACCTGACACTATTTCCATTTCCATTCCTTTTGATTTTTTAAATTTTTTTTTCCTGAGATGTTCTCTTTAAAAAATGTGCTTTATAGAGTGTGTTATTTAAGTATTTAAGTGCTCTGGATTTTCATACTTTCTTTCCATTGCTGATTTCTAGTTTATTTCTGTAATCAGAAAACATATTGTACAAATTCAAGGTTTTGAAATTGGTTGACACGTTTGACCTAGGATTTGATTCATCATGGTACATCTTCCTTGGTAACTTGAAAAGTATGGGTGACCTGCTTTCCCAGTGTGGGGTGCTCTATGAAAGTCATTTTGTACTGCTGGTTGCTGATGGGGCTGAGTCTTCTATAACCTTGCTGTTTCTTTTTTTTTTTTTTTTTTGGCCAGTCCTGGGCCTTGGACTCAGGGCCTGAGCACTGTCCCTGGCTTCTTTTTGCTCAAGGCTAGCACTCTGCCACTTGAGCCACAGCACCGCTTCTGGCCGTTTTCTGTGTATGTGGTGCTGGGGAATCGAACCTAGGGCCTCGTGTATCCGAGGCAGGCACTCTTGCCACTAGGCTATATCCCCAGCCCTAACCTTGCTGTTTCTGGAGCTTGTTTTGTAGCTTTGCTAAGACAAATGTAGAGTGGTTAACTGCAGGGTCATTTAGATTTATTACTAAGTCATGCTTTTAGGACTGTACTGTATACCCTGGCTCACATTCCAGCTTGTCAGAGATTGAGCGTCTTCCTGCCTGGTGTGATCCCTGGGAATTTTAGCTTAAAATTCTCTAATAATCTACATCGAATTTTCAATGTGTTGTTGGCAAGAACTCAAAGGGAACCCAACACTGTTTTCCAGAGCTTATCATCCGAATAACCCCTTCCTCTCTGTGCCACAGACTTGCCAGGTTTGATGTCCATCCCTCATCTCACCCAGACCAGCAGCCCCTGTTCAGTCCTGCCTCCTTGCAGCTTGCATTTATCAGTGGCCTCCAAGCACCAAGACAGGGAAATCATAGGACCCTCTTGATCAATGTGCTTTCTCCAAGAGTCTTGATTCTATCCTGACTCTCTTTCCATATTTATACAATGCTTTCACATGGTAGCATAAAGAAGTGATGACAGTGGAGTTTTGAGTTCCTTTTTTAATTTTAATATTTTGCTGACTAGTAAAAAGACAAAGAAGTGGCCTGATGTTACAAATGCAACAATGGACAGGCTAGTCTTGTTTGCTCTACTGCACTCACCAGACCTCAGCTTGTTCACCCTAACTTCTACTCACACTCCCACCCCAAGATTTGTCTCTAGCTCTCATCCAGCATTTGTGTGTCAGTCTGAAGAGTGGATGAGCTGGTCTGAGGAGACTGGGAAAGAGAGTAACAAAGACCATAGATGGAGTCTGGGAGTCCCAAGTCCAAGAGAAGAGGGCAAGAGAATGAGAGACCAATGTGATTTTGACTAAGGCTCAGATAGGTCAGGGCTACAGAGCACATTCATTTCTCTCACACCTATGCATACCTTTAGGGGAAAAAAAATCAAAGCTGATATTAAGCTAGGTTGGTACCACTTTGGTCATTGCTATGGTTCATGTATCCTCCCAGTGTTCTTGTGTTAGAAGCTTGTCCCCAGTGACACAATGTTAAGAGGTAGTAGGACCTTTAAGAGGTGAAGCCTAGTAGGAGGTGCTTAGGTCATCAGACTGCTGCCATTACAAGTGATCAGGGTAGCTTTTAAGGAACCCTAACTTAGTTTTGGAGAGAGTAAATGGTGACTTGCTGTAAGAAGCTTAATTCTTGAACCACTCTCTGGCCTCCTATTCTGTGTTATCATCTCTTGTTACTGCCATCGTGGTGCTCTTCACAAGAGCCTAGTGCCCTGCCTTAGCTCACAACCATCAGCTAAACTTTTTGTGTTTGTATGTGTGTATATATGTCAGTATTGGGCTTGAACTCAGGGCTGGGTCCTGTCATATAGCTTTTTCATTCCATGCTAGCACTCTACCACTTGAGCCACAGCTCCCCTTCTGGTTTTTTGGTGGTTAATTGAAGAGTCATATGGGCTTTCCTACCCCTGGCTGGCTTCAAACCACCACCTTCAGATATCAGCTTCCTGAGAAGCTAAGATTACAGGCATGAGCCACCAGCACCTGACATCTTTTCTCAGGTAATTCATTATAGTAAGGAAAAAGATGGACACCGCTATTTTTCTCATTTCTTGCTGATGTCTAGCTGGTGGGCACCATTTCTAGTTGCCGACTTTCCCAATATTACTGCTGTATTATACAGCTTTAAAAAATTTTATTCAGGGGCTGGGGATACGGCCTAGTGGCAAGAGTGCTTGCCTCGTATACATGAAGCCCTGGGTTCGATTCCCAGCACCACATATATATATAGAAAACGGCCAGAAGTGGCACTGTGGCTCAAGTGGCAGAGTGCTAGCCTTGAGTAAAAAGAAGCCAGGGACAGTGCTCAGGCCCTGAGTCCAAGGCCCAGGACTGGCAAAAAAATATATATATATATTCATTTGTGTGTATCTGTGTGTGTTTGTGTGTGTGTGTGTGCATGTGTGTGGATAGAATTCATGTCCTTGCATGTGCTAGGCAAGTTTTACTACTCCTACTTTGTTTCTTGTGAGACAAGGTCTCTCCATGCAGCCCAGGCTGGCCTGGAACTTGAGATCAATCCTTCTGCTTCAGCCTCTTAAGTGCTGAGATTACAGGCATATACCACCACTCCAGGATTAAGCTATTATTAACAAAAGCTAGTATTTACCAAGTCCTTGTTATATGTGCTCAGTGTTTTAATCCTCTTCACAACCCTGAAAAGCAGATGGAATTGTTTCCAAATCAATGATGAAAAAAAAGATAAAAGGTAAAGTTGACCTGTCTAGGATTCTATTACTGTTAGTGTGGGTTAGAACCCACGATGGGCCTATTTAAATGACCACCTGTTAACAGAAAGGAGAGCTATGGAAAAGTTACAAAGATAAATAATAAGCTTCACCCAACAACCCGGAAGCTTAGGTGATGTCTTCCAGGAAACCTCCCTCCTTCCCCCACCTCCTGACTTCAGAGCTCAACGGTGCCTCAAGCCTTGCCCCGGCCAGAGGTGAGCAGCTGCACTACCCGGCCCCTCCCAGCCCAGATCCGGGATAGCTCCGCCCACCTCCATCCCACAACCAATGATGCCTGGGCGTTTGGGGGCAGGCTGTCTGGATGGGCTCTCTGATTGGTCCTCTGTGAGGCGCGGGGGGCGGGGAGCTCCGTAGCGTCCTTGTAGGCTGTGAGTAGCTTCGCGCCAAGTTTGTGTTCCTGGCGGGTGCCGTGGGTCACGTGGCGGGTTCGGAGTTACCAGTCGGCGGGTGTCTGGGTCCCGGCGAGACCGGCGACAATTTAAAGTCAAGGCGTCGCCAGACACGTGGGGGAGCCGCCGCGTTCGGGTAGGTGGGCAGCCTGAGTCCGAGTGAGGACCCCGGCCTCCCGGTCCAGCTGCGGGGTCGTCGCTTGCCCTCCTGGCTCCCACGTCTGGGAAGCTGGAGCCACGCGGGAGCGGTTGGTGAGCGCCCGGGCCTCAGCGTCCCGGTCTTGGGCACATGGGTGTCACGGAGGCGGTGGCCAGTCGCCTTAGGCGGGCATGTGAAGATTGACTGTAGGGGCTGGGAATAGTGGTAGACTGCTTGCCTCGCATACATGAAGCCCTGGGTTCGATTCCTCAGCACCACATATATAGAAAAAGCCGGAAGTGGCGCTGTGGCTCAAGTGGCAGAGTGCTAGCCTTGAGCAAAAAGAATCCAGGGATAGTGCTCAGGCCCTGAGTCCAGGCCCCAGGATTGGCAAAAAATAAATAAAAATAAATAAATAAATAAATAAATAAAAGATTGTAGGCAAAAGTAGCTGCTTTTGCTGAACCATGTTTTAGCTTTGTGCATTTCGGAATTGAGGACTGGCCCTCCCCTTAGTCTGCGGACCGGCACTACTGAGCTGCTGGTAGGGCGCCAGCAAATGTTTATCCCCGTTTTGCAGAAGAGAAAAGTGAGACCCGGGTGAAAACGGAGCTCCAGATGAAGTCCGCTTCTGAAAGCCCGCAAGCCCTCTCTCTTGGCCGTTGTGTACGTGATGTCTGCCTTGGCATGTGCCCAGATATCTCTCGTCTGCAATCTGGCATGCTCAGACCCAGGAAACAAATGTTGCAATGTCTGGTTCTTGGCTCAGTGCCTATATTTCGAGGTTCTGGGAGTTAAGTGTTCCTCTGGTCAGCTGTGAGGGCAGTGCAGATTTGTGTCTTCTTCACTGGCAGTTGCTGGACTGGAAACACCAGTTTGTGTTCCTGTGGAATGTAATTTTTTTAATTTCTATTAGAGGGAACAAGGCAAGGGATGTGGGTGATTGTGATTGGTTCCCCGTGTTCTGGAAAGAATTAAAGGATACCAACTCAGATTCTGACCCTTACTGTTCTGTGACTTTAGATAAGCTAGCTCTCCTTTGTGAGACACTCAGTGTCTTCAATGAGATAATTGCCTCAGCAGCCCATGGCTGGATCCACATAGTCCCAGGTAAGACTGGGACATGTAGGGAGGCTGGTGACCTCACCAGTGACTTCTTAGTTTCTTAACTCCTTGTGAAGGTCATGTCTCACCTGAGGGACTGTGGTCTGCAGAAATTATCCACACTGTAGTGGCAGGGGTTGCAGTGAGCAGCTGTGTTGGCTGGAGTGCTCATCAGGGGTTCCCAGAAAAGGGACAGTACCTAAGGCTTCTTTAATGATTGCCAGAGTGTTTATTTGCTCTGCTTTGCAACTGTTCTGAGTGCTTATGTCTGTGTCTCCTGTAACTAACTCATAGCCAGCTTCAGAATGTCCTTATCTTTATAAGTTAGATGCAGAATGGGTTTTGAAGCCAGAATTTAACACCTTTTTTTCCATCACCTTTTTTTCCCTTGTGCCCATTGGGGGCTTGGACTCAGGGCACTGTCTCCTAGCTTTTTTCCATTCAAGGCTGGGCCTCTACCACTTGAGCCTCAGCTCTACTTCTAGCTGATTAGTTGGAGATGAGAGTATCACAGACTTTCCTGTCCCAGGCTGACTTTTAACTTTGATCCTCAGCTCTCAGCCTCCTGAATAGCTAGGATTATAAGTGGGCAACCCCTACCCTTCTTGTGGTATACTTCAATATGCACCTCCTCTTGGGGGCCCCTTGGGAGAATCTTGTCACATGTCCATCTGCTCCTTTACAAAAGGAATCGAGCTTTTCTTCTACTGACTATTCGTTTCAGATTTCACAAATAGGGAGACATAGCCAAGACCAAAGTTTCTAGAAAACACTGACATTTATCACATCTATAATATCAAAGTAAGGATTCCTTCTGGCTTGTCTTATCTTGTGGCTGTTGAATCTCTTTTATGAGGCACTCTTTGCTCCCTAGGCTTCAGCCACATTATCCGGGTTTCTGATCTTTAGATATCTTCCTGTCCCGCGGCTGGGAATATAGCCTAGTGGCAAGAGTGCTTGCCTCCTATACACGAAGCCCTGGGTTCCATTCCCCAGCAACACATATACAGAAAATGGCCAGAAGTGGCGCTGTGGCTCAAGTGGCAGAGTGCTAGCTTTGAGCAAAAAGAAGCCAGGGACAGTGCTCAGGCCCTGAGTCTAAGTCCAGGACTGGCAAAAAAAAAAAAAGTAAAAAGTGCTTGCCTCCGATATCTTCCTGTCCCTGTGTGTGTTCTGCTTAGATTGTTGCCTCAAATCTGTGCTTGGCTCCTTTCCATTTTTCAGGTTTCAGACCAGGCACTTCCCCTGGACCTGTCTGAAGTAACCCCACCATTTATTGCCCTCATAGTCACCATCACCCCTAATCATCTGTATTATTTTAAATTTTGTTTTGAGATAGGATCTTCTGTATGGCCCAGATTAGTCTCCCAACTTGGAATCATCCTACCTTAGCCTCCATAGTGGTATGCTTACAGGTGTGTGCCACCATACACAGTACTATCTTGTGTAGGTGTATTTGTTTATCGAAAGTACTGGGGACTGAATTCAGCTTTTTTTGCTCAAGGCTAGCGCTTTACCACTTGAGCCATAGCGTCACTTCTGGCTTTTCCTGTGTATGTTGTACCAAGGAATCTAACCTGGGGCTTTGTGCATGCTAGGCAAGCACTCTACCACTAGGCCACACTCCCAGCTCAGTGGGTTGTTTTTTTGTTTGTTTGTTTGTTTTTTTGGCCAGTCTCCAGATCTTAAGAAAAAGTGCCGTTATAATAACTATACTATAATATATAAACTATATAGTTACAATATGCAATATATATTATAATATTATAGTCTTACCTGAAAGTAGTATTAGATAATGACTGTTTTCACTGGGTGTTGGTCGTTCTTGCTTGTAATGCTGGTAGAATGCTAGTCTTGAGGACAAAAGCTTAGGGACAGCACCTATGCTCTGAGTTCAAGCCCCAGGATAGGCACAAAAAATGAGATTACTCCCCCCCAATCGTTAAAGTATATGTTCTCAAGATCTTTCCTCTTTCTTGTTATAACTAAGAATGACCCAGAATATAGTAGATTTACTTGAAATGAGACAAAAATCTTGGACTCTTAGAATAAATAATTCAAACTTGTTTTGGTACCAGAAAAAAAAGCGAATTTAGAACTAGAGAAAAATGTGGTTTTCGCAGGCACTCATAGTTCACACCTATAATCCTAGCTACTCAAGAGGCTGGTATCTGAGGATCTTGGTTTGAAGCCAGCCCAGTCAGCAAAGTCCATAAGACTCTTTTTTTATTTTTACTTTTGCTAGTCCTGGGGCTTGGAGTCAGGGTCTGAGCACTGTCCCCGGATTCTTTTTTCTTTTTTAATTATATTTTATTGTCAAGGTGATGTACAGAGGGGTTGCAGTTACATAATAAAGTAGTGAGTACATTTCTTGTCATATTTGTTATACCCTCCCTCATTTTTCTTTCCCTTCCCTAGTTCAGATAAGCATATGTACAATATCCAATGTACTAAAATCATATACAGTGACCATGGGGGCTATGCCATAGGAAATTCACCTAGTACATTAAACATAACAACAACAATAAAATCCTTCTGTTTCCATCTTTTGGAGTCAATTTTGCTTAGCCTGGGGATATGGCCTAGTGGCAAGAGTGCTTGCCTCGTATACATGAAGCCCTGGGTTCAATTCCCCAGCACCACATATACAAAAAATGGCCAGAAGTGGCGCTGTGGCTCAAGTGGCAGAGTGCTAGCCTTGAGCAAAAAGAAGCCAGGGACAGTGCTCAGGCCCTTAGTCCAAGCCCAGGACTGGCCAAAAAAAAAAAAAAAGCCTCATCTTATATAATATGTACATAGCTGTTGAGCTATTGTGATCCTCTGATGGGTCTACCTGGATTTTTTGTTCAAGGCTAGCACTCTACCTCTTGAGCCACAGCACCACTTGCGCTTTTTCTGTTTATGTGGTTCTAAGGAATCAAACCCAGGGCTTCATGTATATGAGACGAACAATTTACCATTAGGCCATATTCCCAGCCCCATAAAACTCTTATCTCCAATTAATCACAGAAAAAGCCAGAAGTGGTGCTGTAGCTCATGTGGGTGGTAGGCCTTGAGCAAAATTCATTTATTCACAGTGCTCAGGCCCAGAGTTCAAAGCCCAGGACCAGCAAAAAAAGAAAAAAGAAAAGAAGGAAAACTATCATTTGGGTTATTTATTTATTTATTGTCAAAGTGATGTACAGAGGGGTTACAGTTTCATCCATAAGGCAGTGAGTACATTTCTTATCAAACTTGCTACCTCCTCTCTCATTTTTCTCCCACCTTCCTCCCTCCCTAGTTCCTTCCCTGCCCCTCCATCTCCAGGTTGTTTTTGGGGGAAGAGGTTTGCTCCAGTACTAGGGCTTGAACTCAGAGCTTAGCTTTTCTGCTTATAGCTGACACTCTTATCACGTGAGCCACACCTCCACTTCTGACATTTTGTTGGTTCATTAGAGATTAGAATCTCCTGGATTTGTATGGTGTGTGCCACTGATGCCTAGCATGAGATTACGGTTTTATTATAAGTATGTTCTAACACTAGGAAGGAATGAATGTTCCTCAGATATAAGGGTTATTTGATTCCACATGGTAAAAGGAACTAGGTGGAAATCTCAAAAGAGTAGTGAGAGCAGACCACTCAAGTGAGGGAGTAACCTTGCTCAGAACTACTATCTTCAATCAACAAAAGACTTGTGGGTTGGCAAAAAGACAGCAGGTCATTCTGCTGAAGTGGAATCAAGGTTCCATGGATAGAAAGTGGTCTCTCCCCCTTCATACTGAGCTAAATGCCATTTGTTACACAATTGGAGGCCTGCTCTCCCGGAGAGAAAAGTTTCCATCAGGACTTTAGTCTTTTAGTGATTAGGTAATAGCTCCTCAGTGTTGCAGGGCACCTTTGAATCCTTTGTAACCTTCAGTAGTTAATATTTAAAAGAAGCCTGCTCCTCTGGGCTCCCACTGGGTTCTGTTGCTGATGTGTGGTTTTCTCACGTGTGGGCAAATTGAGCTGCTAGGGTTGCACACTAGTCATGTAGTCCCTTAGTGCTGAGCTCAGTGAGAGAAGCTCTGGGGCCTGGCATCCAAAGCCCCTTAGGGTCTGTCACCGCCTCTGCTGGAGCCGTTGTGGTCTCCACAAGGTGTTGCTGCTGTGGCTGAGAGCCTTCCCTGGTGGGCACTGGAGTCCAACTACTTTGGTTTTGCGGGCATGGCTCTAAGCCTAATGATGTCTCGCTTGTGTTAATGACTGCTTTGAAAGCCCCAATTAGGAATTTTCTGGTTCAAGATGATAGTTTCTGTTAGTGGCCTGGCCAGACAGGATGATTGCTGTGATATTTAGTCTATTTGTTGAATGGTTTTGTTTAGCAAATTATATGCATGTGCTCTTGAAAATGGGTTCTCTCATGAGTGGCATCTGTTTAGTCAAGGTATCTTTCCTCTGGGTTACCTAATGGAAACCTCTTCTTCTTGCCCTCTCACCCCCAGTACTGGTACTTGTCCTTATACAGAGGACTCCCCTGGAAGGGCAGGGCTCTAGTCAGGTTTGTTCTTCCTTCCTCCCCCAGTCCTCAATAAGTACTTGCTGAGGTGAAGTTTATAGGAGCATTTAACCAAATCACTGGTGAAACACAGGAAAACAGACAGCTGTTAGCTGAAGAAGGGTCGTGTCTTGAATGCTTAAACTTGTACATGGGAAATGCCACTGATCTCAAAACTAATTCTTTGTAGAAGCACACAGGAGGATTCAGTCTACTGTATTTTTATGGGTTTTGGTTTTGAGGTTTTTTTGAGGGGTGTTTGTGGTGTTAGTGGCACTTGGATTTGAACTCAAGGCTTTGTGCTTGCTAGGTAGGTACTCTATAACTTGAGTCACCGGGGTAATCCTAGCTACTTCGGAGGCTGAGATCTGAGGATCATGGTTCAAACCCAGCCTGGTCAGAAAAGTTCATGTGAGACTTTTTTTTTTTTGCCAGTCCTGGGCCTTGGACTCAGGGCCTGAGCACTGTCCCTGGCTTCTTTTTGCTCAAGGCTAGCACTCTGCCACTTGAGCCACAGCGCCACTTCTGGCTATTTTCTATACATGTGGTGCTGGGGAATCGAACCCAGGGTTTCCTGTATACGAGGCAAGCACTCTTGCCACTAGGCCATATTCCCAGCCCCATGTGAGACTCTTATCCCCAATAAACTATCAAAAAAGCAGGGGCTATGAATGTGGCTTAGTGGTAGAGTGCTTGTCTAGCATGCATTAACCCCTGGGTTTGATTCCTCAGCACCACAAACAGAAAGAAAAGGCCAGAAGTCGCACTGTGGCTCAAGTGGTAGAGGGCTAGCCATGAGCAAAAAGAAGCCAAGGACAGTGCTTAGGCCCTGAGTTCAAGCTCCAGGACTGGCAAGGAGAGAGAGAGTCTAACCTGTTCTTTTTTTTTTTTTTGGCCAGTCCTGGACTCAGGGCCTGAGCACTGTCCCTGGCTTTTTTGCTCAAGGCTAGCACTCTGCCACTTGAGCCACGCAGCGCCACTTCTGGCCATTTTCTATATATGTGGTGCTGGGGAATCAAACCCAGGGCCTCATGTATATGAGACAGGCACTCTTGCCACTAGGCCATATCCCCAGCCCTTTTTTTTTCTTTTTGAGACATAGTCTTGTCATGTAGCCCAGTCTGGCCTAAAAGTTACAATCCACCTGCCACATTCTCCTGAGTAGCTAGGATTATGGACATGATCCATTGACTCTAGGGAACCTATAATTCTCATAGGAAGTTGTTTATTCTAACAAGTATTGTTCTATATATAACTAGCAGCTTCCCAGGAGCCCGATTGGCTCCCCTCCACAAGGACTTACTGTGCAGCCTATACTAAAATACCTTCCTTCTCTGAGTCTCATGTTCATTACTAGAAACGAGGCTGAAATAAGCACATTAAAAGTTCCAGGAATGCAGGGCTGGGGATGTGGCTTAGTGGCAAGAGAGCTTGCCTTGTATGCATGAAGCCCTGGGTTCGATTCCTCAGCACCACATATAGAGAAGACAGCCAGAAGTGGTGCTATGGCTCAAGTTGGCAGAGTGCTAGCCTTGAGCAAAAAGAAGCCAGGGACAATGCTCAGGCCCTGAGTTCAAGCTCCAGGACTGGCAAAAAACAAAACAAAAAAAAAAAAACCTCCCATGTACATGTTGCTGGCGTCTGGGAAACATGTGCCTAGATTGAAGAGTTGCTGTCTACTTCACTTAAATTATAAAATGCTCTGGTGGGCATCTTGAAAGAAGTATCCCAATTGTCTGTCCTTTATGTATTTGTGTAACCACTCAGAAAAATCTGAAAAGAATAATTAAGAATTTTTCTTATTTTATGGGAGCCTAGCCAGATTCCTTCCAGTCTAATTGTTTTTACATCATTAGTTTGTCTGTTTGATCATTTGTGCTGTGTACTATGGAACATTTTTTTTAAAGGAACTGTTCTTACCTTCAAAGACCTTGGGGTTGTTGGGGGACAGGAGGCAAGGTGTAGGAATGGCTGTGTCAGAGAAGTTAGTGGCCAGAAATCTGAGATGGGCTTACTGTAGGAAGCCCTGATTGGAGACAGCTTTCAGGTGGGCTGGGTCAGAGGAGAGGAGCCAAATGTTGCCCACAGTGGTTTTGCAATAGGTTATTCTGGTGTTTACCAAGCATTCTGAGGAAAAGGCTAAAAGTCTGTCAGCACTTTAGCCACTGAGGAGAACTTCCAGATTGCTGTGCAGAGCTTTGTCTAAGTTTAATGTAGGATACTACTCATGCTTCTCTCATATTTTAGGCAACTTTGAACCAGTGTGTGATGGAGAAGGCTCCAGTCAATGGGGCCCACAAGGATGTTGCCCTGTGGGCCTCCCACGATAAGATGCTGGTACAGCCCCTCAAGGAGAGTGATGTTGAGGTGAGATTTATGTGGTCTTCACACAATTTGACATTGGGACCCCTTTGTTTCAGTGTTTGGTTATATGTGTATGTTGCTAAGGATGGAGCCCAAAGCCTCCCACATAATAAACAGACAAACGCTCTACTACTGAGCTGCACCCCCAGCCTGTAAATCATGAGTTCAAGTCCTAAAGTAACTATTGTGGACAGCTTTGTTATTATTGTAAGAATGTCAGATCATAGGGTTGGGAATGTGGCAAAGAGGCAGAGTGGTAGAGTCCAGCATGTATGAGGCCCTAGGTTTGCTACCCAGCACCACCAAAAAAAAAAAAAAATCCAGATTGAGAGGCAGTTACTTAGAAACTGGTTAAAAGTCCTTTGAGGGTAAATATAGCTATAGCAGCATGAGTTCCTTCAAATCTCAGAACACTGTGCTAGGTGCTGTGGAGGAAAGCAAGAAGAGAGGTCATTGAGGTTGATCCTTTCTTATATTGCACAGGGCATGTTTCTGCTTAGATGCCTGCAAGCATCTTTATTACTTCTTACAAGGTTTTATTGAGATTTTGTCATACAGAAGCCCTTCAGTTTAGGATGTGGTTATATCTTGATAAATACATAAGTGGAAAATATTCTAAATCAAATGGATTGGAAGTCTCAGGGAATGATTCAGGTGGTAGAGAGCTTTCCTAGCTCATACTACCACCACCAAAAAAAAAAAAAAAATGACACATATCTGTAATCTCAGTACTTAGGAGGATCTGGGTTCAAGACCTTCTTGGGACAGTTGTTTCCCCTCATAGTCATGGTGCTGAGTGGGAGCTGTGGGTTATTGCTATAGTCCAGCATCAAAAGAAAAGACAGGACCACATGTCTCTAGCCTGAAAAGAGATCTAAATTCAAAATGTATAGTTTCTACAGAATGCATAGTGCTTTCCCACCAGTGTAAAGTTGAAATATCTCTCTCTCTCTCTCTCTCTCTCTCTCTCTCTCTCTCTCTCTCTCTCTCTCTCTCTCTCTTTTGTGCAGGTCCTGGGGCTTGAAGCTTGAACTCAGGGCCTGGGCACTGTCCCTGAGGTTTAATACTCAAGGCTAGTGCTCGGCCACTTGAATCCAAGCACCACTTCTGGCTTTTTGGTGGTTGATTAGAGATAAGAATCTCATGAGCCTGGCACTAGTGGCTCACACCTATAATCCTAGCTAGTGAGGAGGCTGAGATCTGAGGATCACAGTTCAAAGCCAGCCTGGGCAAGAAAGTTCATGAGGCTCTTATCTCCAATTAATCACAGAAAAAGCTGCAAGTGATGCTGTACTTCAATTGGTATGCTACCCTTAAGCAAAAGGAGCTCAGGGACAGCATTTGGCCCACAATTCAAGACCCAGGACCAGCCCCCCCCCCAAAAAAAAAAAGCCTGCCAGGGCTGGCTTCAAACTGTGATCCTCAGATCTCAGCCTCCTGAGTTGCTAAGATTACAAGTGTAAGCTACCAGCATCTGACAAGTTGAAATATCTTAAGTCAGGGACTGTTTTTATTCACAGTCTAAAATTTAGAACATTTTTATCCCAAAAACCTATTAGCTGTTACCCCAGTCCTCTCCTAACTCCACATCTTTGGGCAATCACTGATCTGTTTTCCCTCTATATGAGTCTACTGAAACATTTTTTTCCCCTTTAAGAAATAAGGTCCAGGGGCTGGGGATATGGCCTAGTGGCAAGAGTGCTCGCCTCGTATACATGAAGCCCTGGGTTCGATTCCCCAGCACCACCTATACAGAAAATGGCCAGAAGTGGCGCTGTGGCTCAAGTGGCAGAGTGCTAGCCTTGAGCAAAAGGAAGCCAGGGACAGTGCTCAGCCCCTGAGTCCAAGGCCCAGGACTGGCCAAAAAAAAAAAGAAAGAAAGAAGGTCCATGGAAGAAAGAGAACATGGGGTAAAAACAAGATATGTGGGCTAGATGTAGCTCAGTGGCAAAATCATTTGCCTAGCAAGTGCATCATCATGGGTTCAATCCCCAGTAGCCACTCCCCCCCAAAAAAGACATAAAAAATAAGATATGTGTGAAATTTTTTTTAAAGTATAAGATATAACCAGGTACAAGTGGTTAATGCCTGTAATCCTAGCTACTTGGGAGGCTGAGATTAGAAGGATTATGGTTTAAGGCCAGGCTAGGCAGAGAAGTTGACAGACCTTTCTTCAACCTATAGCTGGACACATTACTATATGCCTGTCATTCCAGCTCTAGTGGGATACAAAAAAAAAATAGGAGGATCACAGGCTGGGCATGTACCTGGGCCAGAATCCATGATCTTATCTCAAAAATAGTCAGCACATGCCCAGCACCAGTGGCTCACATTTGTAATCCTAACTATTCAGGAGGCTGAGATCTGAGGATCTTGAGTTGAAGCCAGCACATGCAGGAAAGTTCAAGATATTTATCTATCACTAGCCACCCAAAAGCTGGAAGTGGAACTGTGGCTCAAGTGGTAGATGGCTAGCCTTGAGTATAAAAGCTCAGTGACAGTGTCCACGTCCTGAGTTCAAGCCCCAGACCTGGCACAGAAGAAAAAGTCTGCAAATATGAGTCAGCAGTAGAGCACCTGCCTAGCAAGCATGAAGTGCTGAGTTTAACCCTAGTACCACCAGAAAACAAAAGTGAGATACTTAAAGATAATTTTCTCTTAAGTCATTTTTCTGAGTTCAGATTCCCAAATGTTGCAGCCTTTGAGGAAGACACATTCTATACCTTACATGTTACAGTAGTCTTCTTGATTGTGGTTGTTTGGGTAATAGCTTCTAGAGCACAATTTGGACCTGTGGTAGCATCTTTTCTCTTTAGATTATACTTTGATCAGAGCAGAATTTTGAACAGGAACGTCCCAGTATACAGCTTTGTTTTCTTCTTGTAAGGTTTACAACATCATTAAGAAGGAAGGCAACCGGCAGAAGGTTGGATTGGAATTGATCGCTTCAGAGAATTTTGCCAGCCGCGCAGTATTGGAGGCCCTAGGCTCTTGCTTAAATAACAAATACTCTGAGGGGTATCCTGGGCAGAGGTGAGTGCATATCTCCAATTCCTGCTTTCTGACATAGTAGTGAAGTGCTAAATCAGTGTGGAATTTAAACAGTAAGTTGCAGAAAACCACAAGCTTCCCAGGTGTGAACTTTCTCCTCCACTCCTGCTCTCCACATAACCCTTATAACTCCTGGCCTGATGCCAAGATGTTCTTGGAGTGGGCATGCTCAGGGCCACATTAACAGTCCCTTTTGGGGCCTTCTGGCATAGCAGACCACTCTGTAAGGAGTGCAGTCCAGCATCTAAGGTCCATGTCCTATGAGGGATGCCATAGAGATGGCTGATGGCGATGAGCATTATCTCATCTGTGCAGAGTGAAAGGGAACCTATAGAACAATTTCAGCATCCTTATCTGGAATGCTTGGGACCAGAAGTGTTTCAGATTTTGGAATATTTACAAAGACTTGTTGGTTAAGCATCTAAAATTCAAAATTCTCCAAAACTTGAACCTTGTGTTTCTTTTCGTTGTTGTTCGCAGTACTGCTGTTTGAATTCAGGACCTTCAGCTTACTAAGTGGGTGGTCTACTGCCATGTCTCCAGCCCTATTTCTCAATAATTATTTTTTTCTGCCAGTACTTGGACTTAAACTCAGGGCCTGGGTGCTGTCTCTGAGCTTTTATGCTGAAGGCTAGTGTTCCAGCACTTGAGCCACAGCTCCACTACCAGCTTTTTGGTAGAGATAAGAGTCTCACAGACTTTCCTGCCTGGGCTGGCTTTGAACTGTTATTCTTAGATCTCAGCCACCTGGCTCTGTTCCTCACTTTTTTTTTTCTTTTTAATGATGAGTATCATTTCCTGCCCGGGTTGGCACCTGGACTACACTCTGCATATTTTAGGCTTCTAGTAGTTTC
Source organism: Perognathus longimembris pacificus (assembly GCF_023159225.1). Classification (NCBI taxonomy): domain Eukaryota; kingdom Metazoa; phylum Chordata; class Mammalia; order Rodentia; family Heteromyidae; genus Perognathus; species Perognathus longimembris. The sequence continues at coordinate 13,742,056 of NC_063177.1, forward strand.
TGTGAAGACAGACATATGTCATCATGTCTAGATTCCCTCTGTTGACATGAAGGCTTGGAACTTTTCTGCCTGGACTGGTCTAGAACTGAGGTCTTCCCAGTCTCAATCTTCATATAGGTTAGGAAGACAGATTGTACCTAGCTGTGGGCCTCACAAACTTTTCTGTCTAAGCCAGCCTATTATCTTCCTACTCTTAGCCTCCCAAGTAGCTAGGATTATAGGCATGAGCTACTCATGTCCAGCTGAAAATACTAAATTTGACAACGGGATTGTAAATTTCTGCATTTGTGTTCCCATGGAAACAGAAAAGAAAGATCACCTTGAAGAATAAAACTGCCATTCTGTCCAGAGATACCCCTGAAGCTCTGTAGAAGTGTAAGGGTGACACTCAAGGATGTGTCTTCCTACTGTGAATAAATACCTTTTGCCTTGTGTCTTGGAAGATTAGCTGGTGTCTTCACAGCTACTGTTTCATTGGCTCCTCAGCAACTTTAGGGCAGGATAAGAGCTGAGACTCACTTCCCTTGTTTATGCTCTGCCCACTCCTGAGCTTTTTGTACCTCTGCTGGGCAAGAGATTGGAGGCAACAGTGAAGGATGTGGGCCCCTGCTTCTCTCCATAGGTATTATGGCGGGAATGAGTTCGTTGATGAACTGGAGATACTATGTCAGAAGCGAGCGCTGCAGGCCTACCATCTGGATCCTAAGTGCTGGGGAGTCAATGTCCAGCCATACTCAGGTGATTGCTATGCCCAGAGGGGCCTGATAGTCCTTCATGTCAAGTTGCCTGGGCTGATGTTCATTGAGAGAGGCCTGTGTGTCCCCCTCTGTTGCTGTTGAGCTCCTACCCCTTCTAGACAGTGCTCTGCCCTTGAACTTGCCCTCCATTTACTCTAGGGGATTGGTGCAGGATCCTTCTTAAGTCTTAGGAAAGTTGTATGTAGTGATGGCCAGGTATATTTCACCAGTCCTAGGTGACACTGCCAAATGGCCAGTCTCCTGGATACCACTTAGTGTCTCATGGAAGAAAGAATCATGGACTCCTGTGATCTCCCTATTACAGGTTCCCCTGCAAACTTCGCAGTATACACTGCCCTGGTAGAGCCCCATGGGCGTATCATGGGCCTGGACCTGCCTGATGGGGGCCACTTGACTCACGGTTTCATGACTGACAAGAAGAAAGTCTCAGCAACATCCATCTTCTTTGAGTCCATGCCATATAAGGTAAGACTGTATCTTTCTCCAAAACTTTCCTTTTTTCAGAAAACATCCAGAGTCTATTACAACTTGTTGGGATAAGTTTTGTTTGTGTGGCACTGTAGCCCTTACTTCATTTACCTTTTTTCTGCCCTGGGTACTCAGGTTCTCAGAGCCTGCTGCAGATAGCTGGGCTGTGGAGGTGAAGATCTAGTCTGAGGCTAAGGGAGGTGGTGGAGGTGGCCATAAATGAGAAAAGAGTCATATTGAGCAACTATGAGCAACAACTGGAATAACAGATCCTAGCAACCAGGTCACCTACAGCTAGACCCTTAACAGCTGCTGGCACAGCTCTGCCTCACCAAGTAATGTCACTTCCTAGGTTCTATTACTGTCCCCATTGCACACACCTGTCCTCTGCCAACCACAGCCAGTGCTAACCATAATGCCCAGCAGTGGACCCGGGACCATGGGAGCCTGTGCCCACGGCTGCCTCTAGAGTGTGGGAGCCCGGGGCAAGTCCTTTTTGTGGGGCTCTTTACTGTGTAAACAGTTGAGTCAACACACACGTAAGATGCAAAGGCTCATGAAGGGCATCCTGACTTATCCATAAAGACCAAATTTGATAGAAAAGAAGTAACGTGTTCTTTATTGTCCAATGGTTGGTTCTTCCAGTATCTAGGAACCATCTTTTCATGTTTCTAACTATCTAACACACTGTTACTGATTTTCTGTTTGCTGCCACGAGAAAATGTGGCAGTGAATCTTTACATGTAGCTAAATATCATATATGATGGTTTGGTGTTTTTTTTTTTAAGAAAACAGAGCCATTGTTCATGTTGGCATTCTGTGATCTTCATGGTATCCTGTTGCCTGTTCAGGGCTTACTCAGTTTGAGCAGTTACACATGGGTTTGGTTTTGTTTGAGTGACTTGATCAGTTTCCATGGAGAGCCCTAGTCAAAGATCACAGATCTCATTGGCCAAGGCCAATCTTGAAACAGTCACAGAACTCTGCCTTTGGACTTAGAACACAAAAGCTTGTTTCTATAGTTTTACTGGTGAAAGAATTGTGGCAGAGAGTAATTGCCAACTTGTTTTCTGGAGCCTCTGGATGACAGCTACATGCTTTTCTCCAGTCCTGAGCACTTCATTCTGGACATTCAGAGATGAGGTCCTGTGCTCCAGTTCTCAATGTTTTCCTCAACCCTCTCTGCTGCAGCCCTCTGGGTATAAGAAGTACCTGGATGTGGCCTGCCAGGGTATGGAGAGACAGGGCTAGGGACCTGGCTGGCAGAGGCCCAGGAAGCTCAGTTTGTGTGATCCAGATCTGCTGTGAGCATTGCATGTGGTTCGATGAGCACAGAGAAGGAGACAGGACTGTTTTGCAGATACTGAGGCCTACTTCTTCCCATCCAAGGGGGAGTAGGGGTGCCTTTTGCTTTCAACCTCTTTGCCTTTCCACAGTGCTCTAGGTGGCTGTTCTGTGCTGGACAGTTATTTTTCCCAGTCTTTGCAATCTCTTGTGAGGTGACATCAACACTGACCTTCTGCTACTCAGGTTCAGCCTGCTGCTCCTACCTTCTCTGACTGGAAACTTCCTCTGTTATGGGCTGGCCCCATCACAATTTGTTCAATACCTTTGAATGCTTCCAGAAGCTATTTTGTCTTAGATCCAAGACCAGAAAATGAATAAAAACTTTTGAACTCTCACAGTGTGTGGGTGTGGGTGGGTGGGTGTAGGAAACAGCAAATATTTTTAGTAATTGTGGCCTTAATTTTTGTTTGTTTGTTTGTTTTTTAGAGCCAGGGGCTGATGGCACATGCCTGTAATTCTAGCTACTTATGAGGCTGATATCTGAGGATTGCTGTTCAAAGCCAGCCTGGGCAGGAAAATCGGTGAGACTCTTCTCTCCAATTAACCACAGAAAAAGCTGGAAGTGGATCTGTGGCTCAAGTGGTAGAGCAAAAAGAGCCCAAGGACAGTGCCTAGGAATACAATAAAAAAAGAATTATGTCTTTTTTTTGTCAGTGCTGGGGTCTGAACTCAGGACCTGGGCACTGTCCCTGAGCTTTTTCTCTCAAGGCTAGTGTTCTACCATTTTGAGCTTCTAGTTTTCTGGTGGTTAATTGAAGTAAGAGTCTCATGGACTTTCCTGCCTGCGCTGACTTCAAAATGTGATTCTCAGATCTCAGCCTCTTAAGTAGTTAGGATTACAGGTGTGAGCCTCTGGTGCTCAGCAGTTATGTCATTTTTTTCCTTAACCCTTTGTTGTTGTGAGATGAGGTCTTACTCTGTTACCTAGGCTTTTCTCAATGGCTGGGCTCAAGTGATTCTTCTACCACTGCCTCCTGAGCCAGTGGAATTACAAGTGTATGCCATAGCACCCCTCTATGTCCATTTTTTATTGAGGTGAGCTCTTGACGTTTCATCATGATAGCAGTGTCTTTGGCAAAGTTAGGTGTCGGAGAGAGACCCACACTGTTGAAACCAAACCACAAACAGCTTCTCATTGTGATTCCCAGATTCCCCATGCCTGTAGCCATGATGCATTTATATACTATGGAATAATTGAATTCCTTAATATATTCATCTCCTTAAATATTTACCATTTACTTCTGTGTTGGACCCCCCCCCCACACACACACACACACACACTTCAGTACTAGGGATTTGAACCTCAGGCTTCATTCATTCTAGGCAAGTGCTCTACCTCTTGATCATGCCCCATCCCTTCCTCCCCCCCACTTTTTGGGGGGGCTTACATCATTTTGTTTTTGAGATAAGGTCTGTCAGAATTTTCCCAGGCTGGCCTAAAACACAAGATCCTCCTGCCTCCACTTTAAGAGTAGCTGAGATTACAAGTGTATGCCACCAGACCCAGCCCTTTTTCTTCTTGTTTGAACTACAAGTTTATATCTTTTGACCAGTCTCCTCATTCTTCCCTCTCCCCCACCAGCCTTTAGAAGCCAGCATTAGTTTACTTCTGTGAGCTCAGTTGTTCTTACTTCTGTGTATAAGTGAGGACGTGTGGTTTTTGTTGTCCTATACTGGCTTATTTTACATAACATAATATTCTATAGGTTCATTTATGGTTTTACAAATGGCAGGATCTCTCTTAAAGGTAGCCAAGTCTTCCACTGTGTATACAAATGGAGTTTTCTCTGTTTATCTGGTAGTGGGCATTGGGTTACTTTGTGTCCTGGCCATTGTTTATAATGCTGTAGTGAACATGGGTGCAAGGGCTTCTTTGACAAACTGACTCCAAGCCCTTGGGCTGTGTGGCCAGAGTGGGATTTTGTGTGATATGAGGGAGCCCCCAGACAACAGATTCCTATGGGTATTCAGTTGACCTAGACCCATTTACTTATATGCTTAAAAAGGCCATTCTCTGCCCCATGGCACTGCTGTGCTATGTCATCCCTGACACTGGCTAGATAACCTAGTTCACACAGGGCTCAACTTTCAACTCTCTGCTGCTGTGTCTGGTTATCTGTCCTTCCACAAATATGTACTGCTCCAGTATAACTATAGCACTTTAAAATTTCTCAATAAGGACTGGGAATGTGGCTTAGTGGTAGAGTGCTTGCCTAACATGCATGAAGCCCTGGGTTCAAGTCCTCAGTACCACATAAACAGAAAAAGTTGGAAGTGGTGCTGTGGCTCAAGTGGAAATCTCAATAATAGTCTATGCAGAGGTCTTCTATATCTTGTATTAGATGTCTATGGGTTATGACATTTGATATTATTGCATTTTTGTTCTCTATTTCTATTGATTATATATACACATATAGTTGACATTGGGCATGGAGGTGTCTGGAGATGGAATCCAGGGCCCGCCCATGCATGGTAAGCATGCATCTTATCACCGAGCTACAACCTAGGCCCATTTTGGTTTTGGGTGCTGTACTCAGTGACTTCTTCACTCTCACAGCCTGTCTCTAGAGAGTCTTTTGGATTTTCTAGATGCACAGTGGTGCTGTCTCTGGATAGTGTCCATTTTTTTTTCCCTTTCTTTTCCTAATTGTCATGCTTTTTCTTTTTCTTGCCTCATGGAACTTGGACTAGAAGTGTTGTTAGCAGGCATTTTGGTCTTGTTCCTGAAGGTAACTTTTGAGTGTGTTGTAACCACGTGGGGCTTGGCTGTTGAGTCTTTTTCATTCTGCCTGGCTTATTGTTCTTCTTTATCAAGAGTAGTGCCCAGCACAATTCACAATAGCCAAAATTTGGAAACAACCCAGATGCCCCTCCACAGACGAATGGACCCAAAAAATATGGTACTTATACACAATGGAATACTACATAGCGATTAGGAATGGTGAAATATTGTTATTCGCAGGGAAATGGTCAGAACTCGAACAAATAATGTTGAGTGAGACAAGCCTAGAACACAGAAAACAAAGGGGCATGATCTCCCTGATATATGACTGTTAACAAAGGGAGATGGAGAGACAGTAGAGACCAAGTCTGTGAACACTGTATATGTGCTTGATACATTGTATATTGCATATGGGTCTACCTGACCTAGACAAGGGATGGAAAAACAGGTTGTAAGATATCACAAGAAATGTACACACTGCCCTACTATGTAACTGCACCCTCTTTGCACAACACCTTGTAAAAAAAATTATGTTCAATTAATAATTTAAAAAAATATATTGGGCTGGGGATATAGCCTAGTGGCAAGAGTGCCTGCCTCATATACACGAGGCCCTAGGTTCGATTCCCCAGCACCACATATACAGAAAACGGCCAGAAGCGGCGCTGTGGCTCAAGTGGCAGAGTGCTAGCCTTGAGCGGGAAGAAGCCAGGGACAGTGCTCAGGCCCTGAGTCCAAGGCCCAGGACTGGCCAAAAAAAAAAAAAAAAAAATACAACAAAAAAATATATTAAAAAAAAAAATTAAAAAAAAAAGAAAGAGTAGTGCCCAGGGGAAAGGCTCTCTCTTCCCCCCTAAGGTCTATGAGTGATAGCTACTTGATCATGCGTACCTTCATGCAGGCCTTGCCTCATCTTCAGGTCCTGGCCTTGGTCATTCTTTCTGTTGTTGTAGCAGATAGAGCAGGCTCAGGTAGGAGGGCGAGAGGCATGGAGTGACCAGAGGAAGCAGCTGAGCCTATGTCTCTCCTTGACCCTATAGGTTTATCCAGACTCTGGCTACATCAACTATGACCAGCTGGAGGAGAATGCCCGCCTCTTCCACCCAAAGTTGATCATTGCAGGTAAGGAGCAGGGCAGCACTGAAGCCACCTATTGAGGATGTAAAGATGGTCCTGCCCGTTGGGTGCCAGTGGCTCACACCTGTAATCCTAACTACTTAGGAGGCTGAGAGCTGAGGATCTCCTTTCAAAGCCAGTTGTGGCAGGAAAGTCTGTGAGACTCTTGACTCCAATTACCCACCAAAAAGCTGGAAGTGGAGCTGTGGCTCACGTGGTAGAGAGCCAACTAACTATGAGCACAAAAGCCAAGCCAAAGTTCAAGGCCACAAATTCAGGCCCTTGTTCTGGCATACATACACACAAAAACGATAGCCCTACTTCCCTAGCTCATTGCTGGTTTCCTCCTTGGATCGCTGAACCTGGGTCAAAGGATTTCTCTCCTTTCAGAACACAGGTACAGCTCTGACTCTGCCATGTCTCCTCTCTTATCTCAGGGACGAGCTGTTACTCCCGCAACCTGGACTATGAACGTTTGCGGAAGATTGCTGATGAGTGCGGTGCCTATCTCATGGCAGACATGGCACATATCAGTGGTCTAGTGGCAGCTGGTGTGGTGCCCTCACCTTTTGAACACTGCCATGTGGTGACCACCACAACACACAAGACTCTGAGAGGCTGCCGTGCCGGCATGATTTTCTACAGGAAAGGTGAACTTTCAGGGTTGGGACAGGTGGTTTCCGGGTTGACAGTTCCCCTGAGGAGTTCAAGTGCAAGTGTGGAAACAGGACAACTTTGATTTGGCACTTCTTGAAAATATTAAGATTCAGCCAGCTGCTGGTGGCTCACACCTATAATCCTAGCTACTCAGGAGACTGAGATCTGAGGATCGCAGTTTGAAGCCAGCCTGGGCAGGAAAGTCTGTGAGTCTCTTATCGTCAATTAACCACCATAGAAGTGGCACTGTGGCTCAAAGTGGTAGAGTGCCAGCCTTGAGCAAAAGAGCTCAGGGAGAGCACTCAGGCCCTGAGTTCAAGCCTGATGACCAACAAAAAACTAAAAAGAAGATATCAATGGCTGAGAATGTGGCTTAGTGGTAGAGTTCTTGCCTAGCATGCATGAAGCCCTGGATTTGATTCCTCAGTGCCACATAGAGAGAAAGAGCCAGAACTGGGGCTATGGCTCATGTGGTAGAGTGCTAGCCTTGAGCAAAAGAAGCTCAAGGACAATGCCCATGCCCTGAGTTCATCAAGCCCTGGGACTGGCAAAAATAAAAATTTTTTAAAAAGTAGAAAATATTAAGATCCAGGGGCTGGGAATGTGGCTTAGTGGTAGAGTGCTTGCCTAGCACGCATGAAGCCCTGGGTTCAATTTCTCATCACCACATAAACAGAAAAAGCAGGAAGTGGCACTGTGGCTCAGATGCAGAACGGAAGCTAAGACAATGCTCAGGCCCTGAGTTCAAGCCCCAGGATTGGCAAAAAAAAAAAGGTCCAGTGCTTGAAAAGATTGCATCAGAAGGAACAGTGGCAGGGTTTACAGGGGATCTAGAAAGAAGCTCTGAATCATAGCCTCATTCTGTGTCTTCAGGTGCTAGGAAGAGGGGCTGAATGTATAGCTCAGTGGTTGAGCACCTGCCTAGAATGCTTAAAGCCCTGGTTTCAAATCCTAGTACTATAAATAAATAAATAAATAAATAAATAAATAAATAAATAAATAAATAAATAAATAAATAAATAAATAAATAAAAGCCAAGCACTAGTGGCTCATACCTATAAGCCTAGCTACTCAGGAGGATGAGAAAAGTCTGCAAGATTTTGTCTCCAAAACAGAATACGGATTAGTAAGCACACTCAACTAGTCCTCCCCATAAGAGTGGATGAAAGTATGCTTGGTGGGCCAGGGTGGCCAGGAAGCCTCAGAGTACAGCAGTCTTTTTGTGAACTTGCTGTAATATAGCATGTTTCTCAAAGAGAATGACAGTAATGAAACTATAAAACACAGATGCATTTTTTTTTTTGTCAGTCCTGGGGCTTGAACCCAGGGCCTGGGCACTGTCCTTGAGCAGCTTTTTGCTCAGGACTAGCACTCTACCATTTGAGCCACAGCGCCACTTCCAGCTTATTCTGTTTATGTGGTGCTGAAGAATTGAACCCAGGGCTTCATGCATGCTAGGCAAGCACCCTACCGCTAAGCCAAAATTCCCAGCTCCTGAGGCATAAATCTTACTGTAAGTTTAGTCATTATGAGAAATATCTCTTCCCAGTACTTTACAACCTACTTTCTCTAGGGACTCCTTATTTTGGGATTCCTAGATTTATGGACAGCTGATTAGCAGTCATGTCATTTAATTTGTGGTGACATCTGATGTCCCAGCCTTACATGAGCAGAAGGAAGTCAACCCTATGGGCACTGTGTCACCCTGCCCTTTCAGGGCAGACCCGTCCAGGTGCCCACTCGCTTCCCAGTGCCCTATGGTTTGTATACTCTTCTGAAGACCTCCTAAGCCAGGAAGCCATTCCCATCTGCCAGGAGACACTTGGTTTTTCCCTGCTGTGTGGGAGTTTTTTTAATGAGCTGGCCAGAATAGATCCTGGTACTGCTGCTTGCTGTGCGATCCTGGGCTACCTGTGCAGCTTCTCTGGGTCTCCTGCCTCACCTCCAGAGTGGAGACTATAATAATAGCTAGCACCCATGTCTCTGGGCTGCTGTTATGGGGATTCAATGAATTTCTTAAGTGCTTAGAGTAGTTATCAGCTCAGAAGAGGCTCTACATAAATGTTAATATTGCTACTACCAAATAGCAGTTAGCATAACTATCAAAACATCTTCTCAGAACAGAACCAGCTGAGCATTATCTGGCAAGTTTGAGGCTTATGCCCTGCTATCATCTCAGTGGGGGAATATTCCTGTCCTTTCAACTTTTAAGGCCTCATTACAGTGATGTGCTGTTAAGAAAAGACACCATGGGCTGGGAATATTGCCTAGTGGCAAGAGTGATTGACTCATACATGAATCCCTGGGTTCGATTCCCCAGCACCACATATACATAAAACGGCCAGAAGTAGCGCTGTGGCTCAAGTGGCAGAGACAGTGCTCAGGCCCTGAGTCCAAGGCCCAGGACTGGCCAAAAAAAAAGAAGAAGAAAAGACACCATCACTTGGGGCAGGTATGTGTTGAAATCAGCAATCCAGCCAGAACCATCCATTCATGATGTCCTTATTCTCTAAGATCCAGGGCACTGTCATCTACTCTGTTCTGGCATTATATAACAGTTCTCCTCGCCACTAGAAGTAAGAGCTGAGCTTGTGCCTAATGCTCACAGCCAGTTTGGGTTTGATACCAAAGAGATGAGTCAGCCTATGGGTTCATGTTCTGATGGCTTTCTTCCCCAGGCGTGCGCAGCATTGATCCCAAGACTGGAAAAGAAATTATGTACGAACTAGAGTCTCTCATCAACTCTGCAGTGTTCCCAGGCCTGCAAGGGGGTCCCCACAACCACGCCATTGCTGGTAATGTGTCTCCAAACCCACCCAAAAGCCATCAGATGCTATTCAAGTTACTCAGCCATTCATGCATATACCCTGTGTAATGCAGAAGTCATCCTGTGGTTCGTAATTTCCACCTCACCTATGTCCTCCAAAGCATGTGCCAGATCCTACACACTGGTACAGGAACTTAGGGATAGTCTCTGTCCAGGAGATGCTACATGGGAAAGAAGGCAGGTGGTTGAGACTGACACCATGTGGGGCCAGAGGAAAGTGTCTGCTCCACTCAGATGGCTGCCATCAAACAAAACCATGGGTCAGGTTGGGTTTTGTGAAGGATGCCCTCTTTGAGGAGAAATCTTACATCGGAGAGGGCTTAACAAAGGGTGAGGAAGATGAGGGCCCAAACCCTGCAGAGTGAACTGCCTCTCCCACATGGACCCTGCCTGTAGCAGGGTAGGTGTTCATGTCTAACCTTTGTACCTGGCACAGTGAGGCCACAGTGGTCACAGTAACTCCTAAGTTTGACTCCATGTTGGCCCCACAGTCTCTCTTTGACTTGACTTATTCCTTCTATTTGGATAAGTCTACTGGGGGCATACATGATGGTCTCAGTATTGTCTCCCTGTCCTATTGTAACAAGGTGATTGTTGTGACAATTGTGCTGAGGCACAGGACAAAGTGTGGCTTCTAAATCAGGAGAAGCACTGGTTTCCAGAGACTAGATCTGCTGGAGCCAGCTGGCAGCGAAAAGGGAATCCTGACTGAGGGGGGGCAAGGATTAAAGAAAAGGAAAAATACAAGACAAGAGAAAAAGGACAAGAGGCAAAGATGGGGTAAGGGAGGTCTGCAGCTCAAGATTGTAACTCAAGACTGCAGATGCGCGTTTATTCTTAACTTCCAGCTTATATGCAGTTTAGGAACCAGAGAATAGCATAGGGTTGCTAAAACTCAAGAACACAAAATGTTTTGAAGTCCTCAACATCTGATGGCAGTAGAGACAGGATGAGGTTGATTAACATAGGAATGGACTCCAGCAGGCATAGTAAAGCAATTCTGGGGAGGGGCTGAGTTACTAGTAGACAAATGTCCTTGCACTTAGCATATCCTCATGATAACTACACAGCCAGAGGTCAGAATGACATTAGCTGCTGGCTCCGCTCCCAACAACTAGAAAAAGCAGCTGTCCATGGAGAAGGGGTCTTAGGCATGGGGCATAGGAGGTGTTGGAGCCTAGAGAATTTGCACCTGCATGTTCAGCACCCTTAGTTCCTGCCACCTAGGAATTTTAGGGTCTTTGATGCTCAGCCACCATGGGCCTTTCCAGAGCTTTCTAAACAGACAGGAGGCTTTTTGCCAGGACCCTATTGTATGGATTTTGCATGATCCACTACTTTACATGTCCCTTTATGAATCCAACCTTAGAATGGAAGGCAAATGTCCTGAGTGAGGGTGGTATAAAAATAGCTGCCACTCACATTTGGAGTTGAATGGAGAAAGCTATATAACTTGGCAGCCAGGCACCAGCTTTTGGAGCAGTTCAGTACTCATTTTCACACATCACACTTAGTGTGTGCATTGCTTTTTTTCATGGTAACTGTTTTGCTACTGAGCTTCTATGCCTGGAGAACAGCTTCCCAAGGTAGTCTCCTCAGAGGTTTGCTCAGTAAGGTCTGCAGATTTAGCTAGGCAATCAGGGTTAAGGCAGTAGGGCTGAAGCATGGCTTAGAGGGAAGAGGGTGTGCTTATCACATAAAAGACCCAAGGTTCCATCCCTAGCATAGGAAAGAAAGTACAAGACTATCATTTGTGTGGGAAATGGAGTCCTCAGCTCGTTGGATGACAGTGCAATCAGGAGTCCTCAGCTCGTTGGATGACAGTGCAATCAGCTATGGATGATTCAAGGGCTGCTTTTGTTTCCCCTTCTCTCAGCCCCAGTCCCATCCTGCCTGGCTGACCTGTGGTCTCTCTGTTTAGGGGTTGCCGTGGCCCTGAAGCAAGCCATGAGTATGGAATTCAAAGTGTACCAGTTGCAGGTCATCGCCAACTGCAGGGCTCTGTCTGAGACCCTCACAGAGCTGGGCTACACAATAGTGACAGGTACAAACGTGGTGGACAGCCCTACTTGCCTTGAGGATGGTACATTAGATTTCAACCCTCAGTTCCTCTGGTCAGGATGTGGTCTGCAGATATGGCTAGAGACTCTGGGCACCGTCACTATTACTATGATGACTTGGGCCACCTCAGGACAAAGTCAGCCAGCCTCAGATGGAGGACCTGCTTTGTGGTCTCTTCCTTCTCTTGCCATACCAGCTGCCCCTAGCAACCAGAACAACTTTATCCCATGGTGATGATGATTATATCACCAATGCCAGAGACTCGGGAAGTTCCCAAGGCACTTGTAGAGAAGTTGAGAAGACCCTAACCCAGACATTCTTTGTCCCAGCAGCACCTGGTATGTTGTGCCATGGGCAGTCTGGAATATAGCAGCTGCTAGATGTTTTACCTAACAGCCTTAAGTTCCTCCCTTTCACAATGGCTCTTCCTCTCCAGTTCCTAGGCCAGGAGCTTTGCTTTCACAGGTAGTTAATGTTCTGGCTCATGTGGTGGGTGCTCACTTTCCTGACTTTGGCCTTGCCTCTTACTGCTCCTGCCAACATTACTCTGGAAGAAGATACCTGGGGCTGAGAAAGTGGTAAAGTGTTTGTCATATACATGAAGCCCTGGGTTCAGTTCCTTAGCACCACATATATAGAAAAGGCCAGAAGTGGCGCTGTGGTTCAAGTGGTAGAGTGCTAGCCTTGAACAAAAAGAAGCCAGGGACAGTGCTCAGGCCCTGAGTTCAAGCCCCAAGAAGGGGCTGGGAATATGGCCTAGTGGTAATGTGCTCATCTCGTATACATGAAGCCCTGGGTTCGATTCCTCAGCACCACATATATAGAAAAGGCCAGAAGTGGTGCTGTGATTCAAGTGGTAGAGTGCTAGCCTTAAGCAAGAAGAAACCAGGGACAGTGCTCAGGCCTTGAGTTCAAGCCCCCCCCCCCCCCAAAAAAAAAAGATTCCTTCACCTGGTATAGTCAGCCTTCTGCATTCCATTTATCAACTCCATTTTCAGGTGGTTCTGACAACCATTTGATCCTTGTGGATCTCCGTTCCAAGGGTACAGATGGTGGAAGGGCTGAGAAGGTGCTAGAAGCCTGTTCTATTGCCTGCAACAAGAATACCTGCCCAGGTAAGACTCCTCCATGGTTTTCCCTTCCACCTTCTTCCTAATCTGGCCTGACAGCTTGATGAAGGTATTTGGCGGGTGGGAGACATCTGGTGAGGGCACTGACCTTGGGCTCTCTCCCTGCTAAGAACACAGCTGTTGATGAGATAGACAGGACCTCTTGAAAACAGACAGCATCCCTTGGTGTTGTGATGTTGGCAACATAGCCAGATCCAGGCAGATGTTATCCTCTGTAGGAGCAAGAGCCACACCACAGATTACTTTGCATATTGTTAGCACGATGGCTCAGACTAATCCTGCCTCCTTCTGCCATGAGTTCCACCTCTCGTTTTTAAGTCAGCTGTATGCTTGCCAGGATCCTCATGTCAAGTTTTTTAACTAAGCATCCTTTTTTAAATGCAAAGTGGCCACACTGGTATACTGGGAACAGCGCATCAGCCCTGTTTGTCTTAAAGGTGACAAGAGTGCCCTGCGGCCCAGCGGACTGCGACTGGGGACCCCAGCACTGACTTCTCGAGGACTTTTGGAAAAAGACTTCCAAAAGGTAGCACACTTTATCCACAGAGGTAAGGATCTGTTATGCCTAGATTATCTAGTGTGCCTGCGTGGATAAGATCCCTACTACTAAGGGGGGCTTTCTGCATGAATGTTGAGTATAAAATCACTCTAGCCAGGGCATCTTGCCTGGGAGGTGTATGAGTGTTGTGCTGCCCAGGGACACCACACAGAGTGGCTTCTGAGGGGTACACTGACATCCATAAAGTGTGGTCACTCCCACTGACGGGGACATTGTGGCAGTGCCCAACTGAGGGGCAGCCCCACAGGGGACTTGCTGTTTTGTGCACAGGCATAGAGCTGACTCTGGAGATTCAGAAGGACATGAGCGTAAGGGCCACAATGAAGGAGTTCAAGGAGAAACTGGCAGAAGATGAGAAGTATCAGAGCGCACTGCAAGCTCTCCGAACAGAAGTAGAGAGCTTCGCTTCTGCCTTCCCACTGCCCGGAGTGCCTGAAGTCTGAAGGAATCCAGCCAGGGAGCCACCTGCCCCTGGACTCAGTGCCCACCTGAGATACCATGGCTGCCCCACAGGGGACCTAACTAAACCTCTTTGTGCCCTTTGAGGGGATTTCTTTCAGACTACTCATGTTTTTACAGATCAAAACCTATAAAAGCCTGGGATAATTCTGGGACAGGTTATTAAGGGATTTAAATTTAAGCCTCACATTCCCAATAGCTGTATATAATTATAATTATTCTGGAAAACCTAGATACTGTGTAGTCATTTGGCCTTAGTCTTATAGACAGCAACACAGGGTGAAGCTACTAGAATGATTCTGGCATCTTCTTTGCCTTGGTCTAAGTTAACTGGCTCTCCCCTGACATGCTGCCCATTCTGTTTTGTTGCCCAGGGGGATGCCAAAGGAGGACTGAATTAGGACCATTACAGTTGCACAAGGAAATTCTGAATATTGTACTCTGCAGTTGCAATTATATGTTTCCATAAATGAATAAGATGTAGTCAGTACAGTAGGTGAGCTTGCCATCAGCAACCCAAAGAAGAATGGGTGGAGGTGTTACTTGGAAGTAGACACTATGGTTAGCCATGTATGAGGCCCTGCATACAGACAATGTAGTAATTTTCTCCAGCCCTCCCCTAAGGACATGCCCAGTTCCTTCCTGATGTAGGAGTTAGATATGACCAGGGGCTTTCCTATTCAATCTTCTACCCCCTAAAAAATAAACAATTGGTGGCAGCAGCCCAAATGTCACCTTCCAAAGAATCTTTTATTTTTCACATAGCTGAAGTGCAAACCATAGGTGACTTTTTAATTAGCACAATCAAATGTTTAACCACAGAATGTCTACAAGAATTACAGCTTTAAAAAATACAACTAATTTTTATATTTCAAAAAATATCTGAACTGAAATAAATTAATTTCTTAAAAAGTATGCTCCTCATATGGTTTGTTTGGCATTTACTCTGGTTAAATGCTTGTGCAGTAGCATCTGTGAGGCACAGTCACAAGTCAGACTCCAGCTCCAGCACTAACTGCTGCGCCCAGGGTTGGGCCACACATTCACAAAGACATTGGAAACATGCAGTAATAAAATAGCTTTTTAGAAAATAACAAATACCAGTTCCGCATAGCCTACACTTCTTACTGCAAACCTTAAAGGTAGTATTTATCTCAGTCTAACCTGCAGTCCACTTCTCTAACATTGGGCAGCCTGGCCCTGGGCTCACCCATTGGTACTCCCACTGTATGTAGGGACACACCAGTCCCACATCTGTCCAGTCTGGATGCTGCAGTGCTGCCAAAGCAGTCCTAAGCCCAGGAGCCTGACTCCTGCCCAGCTAAAGACAGCTACACAACTTAATGCCCGTGTGTGTGGCTTCTTTGAAACTGAGCAGATCTTCCTGGAAAGCTGAGCCCCAACATACCCAGGGTAGTCATTTCTCATCCCCATACATCTGCTTACTCCTGCCTTCCCAAAACTTTAACCAAACTTTAAGGATTCAGGGGAGGGGGCTCAGGAAAATTTAGTGTGCCCATCTTTGTCACTTTCCAGCCAGAAGTAGGTATTTTTTTCCTTTATGCAGCCTGTTGATGTAATACTATATCTCTTTTAAAGATTCAATTCTATTACTTTTGATCACAGTTATTGGGGCAAAGCCAGAGAACTGGCTAGTTAGCTTCAAAGTACAAGGCAAGGCACTTTCTAGGGAGGCAGAAGGTAAAGGAGCCTGGGAGAGGCTGGCCCACCAGGCTGGCTGCAGTGGGGCTCAGTTCTTCCAAAGGCCTTGTACCTGCTGATGTGTCGTCCCCCAGCAGCTTAAGTGGTGCTGCCAGCCATGTGGAAGACAACACAGAAGCTAGCATCCAGTTGTGACAGGTGTGGCATACACACCAAGCACTGGCCCATGGGCAGGCAGTGTGTATGGATACAGGAAATCTATCTAGGGAGCAGGTGTTCTCTACTTCCAGACCCCATGGCTCAACTGCAATCCTGGCCTTCCCTAGGATTTGAAATGGGATTTGTTTCCAGGGTAAAGGTTGAAATCTGATTTACTATAGATCTTACATCTAGTTATCTGCTGTACTTTGAGTACAGCAACTGACCTGAAACAAAAAAGTCAGGAGAGGAGGAGAGTGACTTCTTCTACCAGTCTGTTTCCAGATTCAGCAGGCAATGTACCTTAAGTTGCCATAAATTATGAAAGATTGATTAATTTCTGAAATCCAAAGGAGCAAAGTCCTTAGGGAAACAGTGGAGTGGGAAACAACAGCTCAGACCAGTGTGCCCTGCCGGCCCCAGGTGCTATAAGAGGCCACAGGACTGCGGGCTGACCTCCACAGTGGAGCTTCTGAATGTCATTAGTGCACACTGCCAGCCTGAGCTAGTGGTTCTTAATCTAGAGGAGGGAATGAAGAGTTGGAGGTCAAGTTGAAATGCCTCAGATTACCAGGGCCCTCAAAGCAATAGGACTAAAGAAGTAATGAGACACTGATGTCATCTCCTTTGTGGGAAGTGTTAAATGTATTAAAACTTATTAGCCTATCACTAGAGGACTATCTCAAATGGAAACTCTTGCATAGACCCATTGCATAGGTCTCTGCACCATCAATGTACATGAAAGTGTCTTCTAGAAAGTTCCAGTCTTGCAAAGCAGAAGGGCTAGAGAGGATCAGAACATCCAATATTAACTGCTTCTGCTCAAGCTATGACTCAGTCCAGGTGCCTCTGAAAGGAAGCATGTTTTACATCAAGTAATCATTTGACATTGCCATGTGGAATCTTTTTTTTTTTTGGCCAGTCCTGGGGTTTGAACTCAGGGCCTGAGCACTGTCCCTGGCTTCTTTTTGCACAGGGCTAGCACTCTGCCAACTTGAGCTACAGCGCTACTTCTAGCCGTTTTCTATATATGTGGTGCTGAGGAATCGAACCTAGGGCTTAATGTATATAAGGCAAGCACTCTTGCCGCTAGGCCATATTCCCAGCCCCAAGTTGGTGAAACCATCTTTATTTAACAAACGAACCACTTTGAGGAACAGCACCCCTTTGCCATTTCTGTGGCTGCCACACGGGACCACCTGTTCTGTCCACTCTGTCTTGTTTTGTCCTCAGAGCCACCCTTTGAGGCGGAACACAGAGCAAATACCAGCAGGTGGCCTTCCACTTAACACTGCTACATGGCTTTAGCTTCTAGAAGGCCAAGTGGCTGTAGTTCAGCACCTACCAGAAGCCCATGTCTGCCTTTTATCAGTTTTCCCAGGTGAGCACAGTGTTAGTTGAGTTTCCATGCTGGTATGACACAAGAAACTGATGCTGGAACCAGTGATCATTTCCCAGCTCCTTATTTGGACTCCAGTCCTTCCTTCACTTCCTGATAAATGTCTCATTGTCTCGAAGGTCTGAGGAGGCAGCACTTAGCCACCCAACTATAAACACTAAGGGGGCGGGGGGGGGGGTGGTGGCAGCAGTCGAAGGAGCCCATGAGGAGAAAGAAGACCGCAGATACCAGAAGCTGCCAAGATATCAATGAATGTAACAAGTACAGGGACAGAGAACTGATACAGGGACAGCGCCATCTGCCACAGGCTCTTGGTCACAGCCTGGCACA
This sequence comes from Perognathus longimembris pacificus, assembly GCF_023159225.1. NCBI lineage: Eukaryota > Metazoa > Chordata > Mammalia > Rodentia > Heteromyidae > Perognathus > Perognathus longimembris. Next base: position 13,759,749 of record NC_063177.1, read on the forward strand.
GCCACCTACAGGAATGGGGACTATGACCTGAAACCAACAGGCCACATCCCTGGGCCAAAGATCCTGGTAGGTAAAGAAGGTAACCACAGGGCAGACATGCTACAGCTTTGGTTACTTGGCTTACTCTGCCTTCAGGGTGAAGAAGCAAAGACGGCTCCCTATGACAGAACTTGGGGGTGTACACAGATGACAGGGTGAGTAGACCTTGGCACCAGGACTCAAGTGCAGGATCACAGTGCCCAACAAATGTGATGCATGTACAGGGCATACCACAATTTCGATGGGACATATCAAAAGAGCAGCAGTAATCCTCAGCTTCCCTCACTTAGGGAGAAAAAAAAACAGCTTTTTTTTTTTCAGACGTTTCCAAGGTCATGAAAAGCCTTCTATCGCATGAGTGGCAGCAAGGTTAGGAAATTGTGTAAGAAGCCTCAGGAAGTCCTGACTGCCAGGAGTGGGACAGGTGGGGGTGACCAGTTTCAAACGCCTTCCTTGAAGGAGGAACTCACATGGGAACAGTTGTGAGCTGTGGGGACAGAGGTGAGTAAAACATTCCAGAGGAGGGCCACAAGGAGAGCCACACAGGAACTGGTGCAGGAAGTCTCTGACAGCCATACTGACCAACCACCTCCACCAGATGAACAGACCTGGGCCTTTGCCGAGCCTACAGACCTCATGAGAGGTAGTAAAGTGATTGCGGTTTGCCATGGGTAACAACTAGATGTAACCTCCACTTCCCAGGGACATCAGTGCTCATGCACTCTGGGTAGGAAGAGCCAGTGGGTGGTCCCAGGAGAGCTGCTGGTGCATCAAGTTTTACAGTGGTGATGGCCTTAGGACATGTCTATCTGCAGCTCTCAGGAGTCCTCATACCGGCTGTGGCCATCTGGGCCCTGCTTCATATCAGGCCTAATGATCAGGAGGAGCCTCTAAGTGCTACTCATATACAGTTTCTTCTCAGATGGCTGTGAGGACAGGACAAGAGGCCACTCGTGTGCTCTGTAGTCCTGGAGCCCAAACTATGCATCTCCCACTCTCCAGGTGCTCAGAGCTCTCTCCCTTCATCTTCTTGTTCAGGACCTCCCCTGAGACAATGGGTTCCAAGAAACCAAGAAAAGGACTACAGTGGGGTCAGAATGAGGCAGTGGCTGGTCTGTCCTGTTTTCTATCACATCCCAGTTATGGCTGCTTCCCTGGCCAATTTTGGTATTCAAGAGTGGTGATGCTGAATGTGGCCACGGTGCTCCTCCCAGCCCTTCTACCCTTCACTTTTTCCAGCCCTGGAGGGGTAGGGGGGTCTTCTTGTCCTCCCCAGTCCTCAGAATGCCAAAGACACCTGTCCAGGGGCCACTCTTCACCAGGGAGCCAAGGGCGGCTGGTACTGTCCTTGGAGACCACACCACCTTCATAGAACCAGGCTCCACCTCTGCTCAGCCCACCTCACAGCTGCTGACAGCCACATAGGAACTATGGTTGCCACTTATTTCTGCTGGTGACACCAGAAGGTTCAATAGTCTAGCTCAGGCAACCATTTATAGTCATGCCCTCTCTCCTCTCCCCGTACCCTGAGTCACAGGTTTTAGTCACAGTGGCTGGGACTGACCTCAGATTTTGTACAAAAAGCTGGGGACATAGTCAAACCTGAGCAGGGGGTGGCCGGTCCCAGGAGACTCCTGCATGTAGTGCAGTTTCAGCAGCTCAGCCAAGTACTGGACTACCCTGACATCCTCATTCACCAGGCCCAGGTTCAGTTTTAAAAAGCTGGCCTGACGGCTGGCCACCACTTCTTGTGTCTCCTTGTCATGGGCAGGCAGGTGCAGGTGGTGGCAGAAGGTGTAAAGGAAGGCCTTAGAACAGAGCTGGGTGAGCATGCTCTGAACATGCAGGTAGTAGGTGCTGCCCCGCTTGATCTGAGTGCGGTGGTCGGCTAGGCGGGGAACCAGCGTGCCCCTGTACAAGGGGCAGCGCAGGGTTTTGTTGTCCAGGTCCAGGATGCTTGTGTAGCGGCTGTAGCGGCTCAGGGCATGCAGAGTACCAGCACTGGCAGGGGAGGCCACTCTGAAACAAACAGGCCATGGTAAGAGGAAGGGCTGGGATAGGAAGATGGAGGCAGATTCTTGAGGCACAAAGCTCACTGTGCCCAGGCCAGCTTTCATCTGCATGCACTTGTTCCTGGAAGGCCAATCTGACAATCAGAATCTTCAAAGGGACCCTCACTACATTTTCCACCATGTTCAAACACCTTAGCATAGCCTACAAGGAACTTGTGCTGGTCTCTGAAGTCTTATCTATTACCTCCCTGCATGGATTCTCCATGCAGGCCAAGCTTTTATGGGACTCCAAGACAACTCACTTATTTGTTCTCCCTGGATGCCCTTCTTCCCCTCCTGGACTTGACTCTCACCAACTTATACCATATTCAGCCTTTCCTGATTCATTCTTTTCTGCTCTTTTGCTTCCATGCTGCAATCTTGGTCAAGCTCTTTACCCTCTAAACTTTAATTGGAAACAATAGTTCTACTGTTACATTCTCCCTGGAGTCACTTCAGTGACAAAATGTGTCATATTAGGATAGTTCCTAGCCCTCAATAGGTGCTATTATCATTTTTACTACTTGGGAGCCCAGCACTGACCAGTGTGTTGACTGCTGTCTGTTTTACCTCTTTTTTCCATTCTAGAGACTCAGGACTTAATCTGATTTCATCTGTGTCCTTTCTGCCTAGGACATTCCAGGGAGGAAAGCAGCATGTGTTCCAGGGAGAGGAAAGAGGCTGATTGCTCAGCCTTCCCAGATTGTTACTTGAAACCCTCCTCTAAGTGTTGGGGGTGTAGCTCAGAGACAGAACCCTTATTTAGAATCTTCTAAGAGACCCTGGGATCTATCCCCAGCACTGCAAGGGAACAACATCCTTCTAGTTTTCTCAGAGGAGCAGAGATTGTTCTGTCTGGCAAATGGCTGACATATTTTACAGATGACCTACCTCTGACATGAGTTAGACTTGAGTATTGTGTGAAGAAGACTGTCTCACTGGGACCAAGGTCATCTCACGGTACTTTTACCTTCCTGTATTTTGTTTAAAAATCATCTTAGTACACTACATACTTCTCCCTGGTGTTGTTAAAGTGACGGGAGGTCAGGTGCCAGAGGCTCACACCTGTTATCCTAGCTACTCAGGAGGCTGAGATCTGAGGATCATAAAAGTAAATGAGACTTTATCTTCAATTAACCACCAGAAAACTAGAAGTAGAGCTGTGGCTCAAAATGGTAGAGCACTAGCCTTGAGCAAAAGAACTCAGGGACAGTGCCTAGGCCCTGAGTTCAAGCTCCACAACAACAAAAACTAAAATGATGGTAGACCCCAATGTAGGTTTATGGCACAGGCCTCTCTGCCCCTTCAGGCTTACAGCTGTTGTAGGACATTGGGCTCGTCATGGCCAACATTTGTACTGTCTCAAAGTTGGAAGACAGACAGTATAGTGAAAGAAGCTATCTACTCTTTCTTTCTTTTTTTTTTTTTTGAAAGAACATTCATTAATTAATTTATTTTTTGCCCGTCCCGGGGCTTGGACTCAGGTCCTGAGCACTGTCCCTGGCTTCTTTTTGCTCAAGGCTAGCATTCTACCACTTGAGCCACAGCGCCACTTCTGGCCGTTTTCTGTATATGTGGTGCTGGGGAATTGAACCCAGGGCTTCATGTATACGAGGCAAGCACTCTTGCCACTAGGCCATATCCTCAGCCCCTATGGTCTCAGCTATCAGTTTTGAGGGCCACTCCCTGATGTCTGCCTGGCTAAGGTCACAGGAAGTCTGACGTCCAGCCTGGCTACCTCAAGGTCCAACAAGTTGTCAGATGCCACTTTATATCATGTGGCCTGTGACACTTGCTATCATGAAGCAGATGTGTTAGCTGTCTGGAGTGGAGGAAACATTCTTAGAGAGATCAGGCTGGCAGCATAGTGCCAAAAATTGCCACAGCTGCAGTCAGCTTTGTAATTCTGGCACTGGGCAATGGATAGCACTTAGCTGCCCTTATAAACATTTGGCAAACGATCAGTGATCAAACTCCTATTTTCTTAGAAAGGAAAAGTAACCTATCCATAGACCCATCAAAAGAGCTAGGGAAGGGCAGCCCTAGAATTCAAGATTTTGGGGCAAACACTGCCCAGAGGCACACATTGCCCAGAGGCACCATGGGACATATCATTCACTAGTCACTGCCAGACTTCCCACTCAGCCCAGCCAGGCGTTTAATAAGGAAGGCACAGAGCCTGTTTCACTGGCACCTATTACAGAGGGAAACTCACAGAAGCCTTTGAATGGGGCCAGACTGGTCCCTGATAAGTCATTCTATGCTGACAGATTGATGAGCTGTCCCTATTATCTTTCAGATTCTCAAGCCTTTACAAAGTCAAAGATTAAAGGCTGGAATAAAGGGAAGGAGTTAGAAAACAGACTGTGTAAGAAATACCAACCCCTTGTTCCACAAGAACAGCAGCAAAAACCAGTCCAGAAAAGTCTTTCAGGCTAAAGGCAAGGAGTGGATGGTTTCCCTGTGGGGCTTGAGGAAGAGGTCCTTTACTTAGGCTTCCTCCATGACTGGCAACCCCCTCTTCTCACTACTCAGCCCTTTTCCAGGTCCCTATGTTGCTCCCTTGGTCTTGGTTAGAACTCTTGGTTCCTTGCATGGAATATTCTAGCCACCTGTCTGGATCCTCTCCTGAGCTATGAATGCTTCCAGAGCTGACGCCTTGCTCAGATACCGCTCACTGGACCCAGCACTCACCAGCATAGCTTGGAGTGGATTCTCCACAAGTGACTCGAGTCATGATATAAACATGTCACTTGCTGAGATTATTCCGTCACCACCCAGGTAAAGTCTAAAGAAGGGATGCTCAAAGTGAGGTCCCTGAATTACACAAAAAACAAGGCGACATGGAAGACTGGGACCTTAGTGAAACTAGGGACCCACAAAAGATGAAGTCAGAACAAATGTCTGCTAAGCTGCAGTGTAGAAGCAATTCCCCTTGCCTTTTCTGCCTCTGTCAGAACTGACTGGTGGACAAATTACTTCAGTACATGTTTTACAAATAAACAAAGCAGAGGAGGAAAGTGAGCTAGAATCAAAACTAAGGGAACTGAACACAGGGCAACATGTTGGAGAGGCCCTCAGCTAGATCTGTGAAACAGTATTTGGAAAGATAACAAAGCTTATTAAAGCAGAAATGGGGAGCAAAGAGAACACTGACTCCTTCTATAGTGGGACTGGCTCTTGTACCTACTCTCTAAGATGGCATCTAGAGCTAACAGAGCAACAGAGTTGAAGCCACTGGAGCTCTCATCCCTCTCACAGTGATGGCCTCATCATACATCGGTATGCATTTGAGAGTCAGAATGTGAGCGGGGCACAGGTGGCTCACACCTGTAATCCTAGCTACTCAAAAGACTGAGATCTAAGGATCATAGCTCAGAGCCAGCCTAGGCAGGAAAGTCTTTGAAACTCTTGCCTTGAGCAAAAAAAAGCTAACAAGCCAGTGCCCAGGTTTTGAATTCAAGCCCTAGTACTGAAAAAGAAAATAATCTGCTGACTCAGATCTTTATACCTGCAGACCAGCTTATACTCCAAAACTCATCCTAAGTCTAGTCATTCCCAAACATGACTGTAAACCAGATAAAATCCGTGTCTTATTCCAGACCAGCTGAATCATAGTATCTAGGAGTAGGGTCTAAGGACCACCCCCCCTTTTTTTTTCTGTCAGTTGTGGGGCTTCAACTCACGTTTGGGTGCTGTCCAAGCTTTTCTGCTCAAGGCTAGCCCTCTACCACTTTGAGCCACAGCTCCACTTCATTTTCTAGTGGCTAATTGGAGATAAGAGTCTCCTTCCTGGGCTGGCTTCAAATCACAATCTTCAGATTTTAGCCTCCTAAGTAACTAGAATTACAGGCGTGAGCCACCAGCACCCAGCAGAACCCATGATCTTTAAAAGTCACCCTAATAACTCTCAGCAGAGGACAGGAGAGGACACCAAGGTTGGCAACTACTGTGACCTACTCCCACCCCCATGGCAGGCAAGGAAAAAAAAGGAGAGTGATTTGCCTTAAGTAACACAGTGACCTGGTATTGAGCCCTATCTAGAAACCAAGCCTCTTGGTTCTGGGTATATCCTGCCTCACCTCTAACTTGCTGGGGGGCCCTTCCCCACCTTCTGAAACCAGTTACCTCTGTAGGCCAATAAGCTTCCACTTCTGAAAATCCGTAATGTGCAAAGGGGAGGACACCCAGTGCTTCACAGGCTTAGCACAGCGGCCGTTGTTGGGAACAAAGATGGACAGTGCTGTCACAAGCTTCCTGACTATGGTCTCATCTTCCCCCAGGACCACAAGTGTCCTTCCACTGAGCAGGGAGTAGATGGCCGGGTGGGCAAAAGGGTACTGGCGGATGAATTTTAAGGCATTCTGGCCAGCCCTCTTTCTGTGTCTCTCTGAGGATGGACCAGCAGGGTAAGCAGAGGACATCTTGTCTGAGCTGGTTGATGCTACACTGCTCACGTAGCTAGTGGTATCTGAGTAGTTGTCCAGGCTGGTCTTACTGACATCACGACTAGCCAGTAGGCAGCTTGGGTCCAATTCAGAAGTAGGGAACACTTCACAACTGCTGTCTCGGTGAGAAGGATTGGTGTTTTCTGCTGCAAAATCTACATGGAACCCCTGGTCCTTCTGTCTGAAGCGCTGTGGGGGGATGCTCACCACAGCATCCTCATCAGAGAGAGTGTGGACTAGAGTGGGGAATGACACCAGCTGGCCTTCGATCTCCTTCCCAATACAGCAGGAGGAATCTACTTGGGATGGAGTGTTTTCCAAGCTGCCCTCCCGGATCTCACCCAATTCTGAGGGACGGATGCTTGCTTGGAAGTGGATTACCCCTTCACTATCTCCATAGGATTCTTCCTCATTAATGGCACTTGGGTAGCTGGCCTTAAAGTCATCAGGGATGAGGGACTCAGAAGGACAGGTACTCAGGACTTCAATACTGTCCTCACTGATGGTCCGGTGGCTGACAGCTTTGCTCCGGAGCACTTGGGGGCTCAATGGCACCGTGAGGCTGGCCTGGCTGTCAGATTTAGACAGCACAGAGGTGGACTTCTCTGTGCCCAGAACCTCAATGCTTTCCCCACTGCTGATACTACCTTTCATATCCATATCCAGGTAATCCAGGTTTTCCTGGGGGTCAAAACTGCTTGACTCTATCACTTCTACTTCCTTGTACTCATCTCCATGTTCCTGATCCATTTTGATCAACACAGACTCCACACTGGACTTGTAAGAACCAACACTAATTAACACTTTAGGAATTGGGCATTCTTCCAGAGTCCTGGTAGGCAGCCTGTCCTGACTGGGCTGAGAAGGTATATTCTCTTGTTTCTCCACTATCCTATCATCAACTTCCACAAAGTCTTCAAAGAGAAAGTTAGTTACGTGCTGTTGCTTTAAAAGGGCTCTGTCAATCTGACTAGTCAAGAGGTAACACAAGTCTCCTCTGAACATGTGCTCGATGTGGCTAAGCTGGGCCAGGGTCTGAGTGAAATATTCAGTATCACAGAGCTCCTCCAAGGTCTTCAACTTCTTGTCAAAACACTTGGTGGATTTTGCTTTGATGAGTTTTGGAGTGTAAGCTGGTCTGCAGGTATAAAGATCTGAGTCAGCAGATTCATCGGGGTTAGAGGTAGTGGATGTTTGGTTGGCCTGATCCTGGATATGCTCCACCTCATCCAGAAATTTATCTGCCCCTATCACCTTCCGATGAGGGTATGAGCGGATCTGCTTCAGGAGATCTTGATGTTCAATGATGGATTTCTCCACACTGGCCAGTTCATTGGCTTTCTCAATTGCCTGAGAAGAGTAAAAGCCTTTGTCATTAGCTTTCTTCTGGATCTCCGTTTCTGTGTGCAGCACTGTCCTGGTGTAATCCAAGTCTTTGAGCTTTTTTTCAAGCTCCCCAGCAAATGCCTTCCTGTTGCCTGTTTTCAAGCACTCGGATGCTTTTGAAAATTCAGCTGACAGCTCCTGGAATTGCTGCATGATTTTATGCTGGTCTGCTGAAATATAAGCCATGCAAAAAGGCCTCACAAAACCACGGGCCTCCAGGTCGTAGAGAGTAAGGTGGTGCACATATGCAAAGGCCCCTTCCTTGGAGTCTCCCAGCACCACCTTGGAGTCCTCCACAAAATTCAGCTTGGGGTAGGCAGAACCAGGGGGGTGACCCACAAAGGAAGCCTGGTAATCCACAGACATGATCCGCAGGGAGAAGTAATTGAGATCAAAAGTGCCAAAAACTTTGGTGTCATTGGGGATGGTCAGCAAGGGTTGGGGTCCCACCTGCTCAGAGAACTCGGAAATAAGGATGAAGTCCCGCGAGAACTTGGCCCCGGACAGTTTAGACCACGGGTTGGCTCCCTGGCTGGCAAAGGGGAAGAGCGGCACCGAGTATTCCTCTGGCAGGGCTGGTGCATTGTAAGCCTCTTCTTCGTACTCGTCTTCTTTGGTGAAGGCTACTACATCAGGGGCGCTGATCATATTTCCTGATGTATGGAGAGAACATTGAGAGGAAGTGGGAAAGAACGCAGGGCTAATCAACGCGGCGCAGCCAGGGCTCGGCAGGAGGAAGCGAAATCCTCGCGGCCTTCTTCGCTCCCCCAGGGATCCTAAACAGCCTCTTACACACCTGAGGACTCGAACTCCCGCAGTCCCTCAGAGGTGTAGCTCCTCCAGAGCTCTCGGAGGTCTCAGCAACGCCAAAGGTACGGGAAGGTACTGGCAGCGATGACCGAAAAGGTTGGTCGCTCTCCTCTTCCTCCGCCGGGCACGACCGGTGCAAGGCACCCGCAGCGAGGTCACCAACACTCCCCGAACCCTCGGCGACCGCAACAGCCCCGGCTCTGACCCGGTGTCTAACAACAGCTACGGACCGCCGCAGGGGTCAGCCTAGCGTTGCCGCCCCCACGGCCCGAAGGCGAAAAAACCGTCGCGGATTCTTGAACGCCACAACTGGGAGCTAGCTATCGCGGCGCCGCCATCTTGGTATCACATGACGCCTGGGCATCAGCGTCGCGTGACCCGGAAGCAAAAACTTACAGGCAAGAGAAAAAGATTGCTTCTAAGACAGCCCCTTGGACACAACACAGTACAGAGGTCCCAAGAGCACGTCTGATTAACCTCTATCCTGGAGGAAAGGCGTGGTGGGGCGGGAAAGGGAAAGGAACGAACTTGAGGATAATACGGGGAGTGCAAGGCAGTCTGGGAGTTGTAGTTCACCGAGGTTGCGCTAAGCGCGCTTTACGGAAGTGTCCGGAGAAAGCAGGAGGAAGTAGTACGTTGGGTTGTGGCTGGAGGTGTCGGTGAAGCCGCAGCGGCTGGGAGAAGGGCCGGTAAGACTGGTGTGCTGACAGGGAAGTGACGAAAAGCGCGGGCACCGCCAGGAGGCTCGATTCCCTTACAGTGCACGCCAGAAGAGCCTGGTTCTGGCTTTTCCAGCATGCGCGGGCATCCAGAGAGCAGCGGCTGCCCGCTCCGGGCCTAGGCATGATTTTCCGGGTCGCCCGCTTCGCGCTCCCCTGGCTGCGGCCGTCTGGAAGCCGTGCCTTGTCCCGCGCCGCCATGGAAGTGGCCCTCCGAGGCGTTCGGAAAGCCCTCTGTGTGGCCGAGAAGAACGACGCGGCCAAGGGCATCGCCGACTTGCTGTCCAACGGTCGTATGAGGCGGGTAAGACGTGTTCCGGAGCAGCTGGGCGCCTTAAGGGCCGCCGAGCGGGGCAGCGCAGAAGCCTTGCCACTTCTCGTCGGAGTCGGGCAAAGGCCGCTTGGCTGTCCCCGAATCGCTGGGCATTTTCAAATTCAGTTTGAGCATTTCTCGCAATTGTTTGAAAACCTTGATCTTTTTGGCCCGCAAAAATGTTCCCAAATTTGTTGGACACTCCCAAGCGCCGAGGAACACTGGCTGTTCTGTGGGTCTGGAGAGATTCTGGGGGAGTTTAATATTCTTGCTTCGTGACCTGAAGTTCCACCCCCAACCAAACTCCTGGAATTCAAGCCTTTTTCCATCCATCCCTGCTTTTCTTTCTTCTTTTCTTTTTGCCAGTCCTGGGGCTTGGACTCAAGGCCTGAGCACTGTCCCTGGCTTCTTTCTGCCACTTCTGGCTGTTTTCTGTATATGTGGTGCTGGAGAATTGAATCCTGGGCTTCATGTATATAAGGCAAGCACTCTTGCCACTAGGCCACATTCCCAGCCCTGCTTTTCTTAGTAGCACTGTCAGGTTTGGAGATGAGAGACAAGTATGAATTAAGAATGTATGCCAGGGGCTGGGAATATGGCCTAGTGGCAGGAGTGCTTGCCTCTTGCACGTGAAGCTCTCGGTTCGATTCCCTAGCGCCACATATATGGAAAACGGCCAGAAGGGGCGCTGTGGCTCAGGTGGCACAGTTGCTAGCCTTGAGCGGGAAGAAGCCAGGGACAGTGCTCAGGCCTTGAGTCCAAGGCCCAGGACTGGCCAGAAATAAAAAAAAGAGTGTATTCCAGGGCTGGGAATATGGCCTAGTGGTAAAGTGCTCGCCTCATACACATGAAGCCCCGGGTTCCATTCCTCAGCACCATATATATAGAAAAAAGCCGGAAGTTGCGATGTGGCTCAAGAGCTAGAATGCTAGCCTTGAGCAAAAAAGAAGCCAGGGACAGTGCTCAGGCCCTGAGTCCACGCCCCAGGACCGGCAACAAAAACAAAACAAAAGAATGTATTCCACAAACAGTGGAAGGAAAGGACCTAAACTTTTGAAGTGAGTTGGGGGCATGACTCAAGTTGTAGAGCCCCAGACTAGCAAGCTGAGGCCTTGAGTTTATATACCCAGTCCTAAAAGAAAAATGTTGAGTTGGATGGCGCAGTTGAGCTGTGGTCCCAGATGAGAGAGAGAGAGGCAGGAGGATCCCAAGTTTGAGGCCAGCCAGCAAAGCTAGCCAGACCCAATATCAGAAACAAAATATTTTAAAAGGGAGGGAGGTGCTTGGGAGTGTAATTCAATGGGTAATTCAATGCCTAGCATGTGCCAAGGAGGCTCCGGGTTCCACCCCAAGCACATGTGTGTGTAGGGGAAAGTGTTCCAGAAAAATCCAGCAACAAAAGTATATCCTAAAATGCCCTCCCCTCAAAGAAACACCTAATTGGGGTTTGTACTCATCCTTGCTTCCTAAACAGGCACAGTACTGCTTGAGCCATGCATCCAGTCCTGAGAGATGTTTCAAAAAGAATGGAGCAGAAGTGCCTATTGTTTACAATTTCCAGGGACCCTAGATCTCTATGTCTACCTCTGGGTTGGAGGGGCTGGGGAAGGCTGGATGTGTGCTTGCTGATAGCTTAACCTCTCTCCAGTATTGAACATTTTCCCCACCATCCCAAGGTTTGCCTACCTCTTGGGTTCTAGGCTTCCTGAAAATGAATGCCACTACACCTACCTAACTACTTCATTCTTCAGGGCTCTGTAAATGTTTCTTCAAGGAACCTTTCTCTCACATGCTTCCAACACTAGACTAAGGACCTTTAGCTGTCATGCCACCCTACCAGTTAGGTAGTACATTGTACCGTTATTTATTCCTTTTCTTTCATTGCTCCTTGCACTGTAAACTTCAAAGAACAAAGACTACTTTGTTAATTTTTATATTCTATCACGTAATATAGTGAAAATCAGGACACTTTATAATAAATACTGGTTGGAAAAACGTTTAGATTGAATCTAGAATTTTGCTAGGCATGGAAAGAGTATAACAAGCAGCCCAAAACCTGGTACAGATGGCTCACACCTGTAATCCAAGCTACTCCTAGGAGGCCAAGATCTGAGGATTGCAGTTTGAAGCTAGCCCCAGCAGAAAAGCCTGTGAGACTCTTGGCTCTAATTAGCTACCAAAAAAACTGGAAATGGAGCTGTGGCTCAAGTGATAGAGCCACTTTGCACAAAAAGAGCTCAAAGACAGTGTCTTTGTTCCAGCTCTGTATTGAAGTCCCAGGACCAGCACACACACACACACACACACACAAACACACACAAAGATCCCAGTGGTTTGAAATTGTTTGGCATGCTCAAAACCAATGAGAAGTTAGGAGTCTGGTATGGTGAAAGGGGGAGCCAATGAGTTAAAACTAAAGAAGAAAACTGGGAGAGAGCAAGGGAAGGGGTGAAACTGTCCAAAAAGAAATGTACTCATCAGGCGCCAGTGGCTCACACCTATAATCCTAGATACTCAGAATGCTGAGATCTGAAGATTGTGATCCGAAGCCAACCTGGGCATGAAAGTCTATGAGAGTCTTTTCTCCAATAAACTACTCAGAAAAGGCCAGAAATGGCACTGTGGCTCGTGGTAGAGCGCTAGCCTTGAACAAAAGAAGTTTAGGGATAGTGCCCAGACCCAGAGTTCAAAGCCACAGGATGAGGAGAAAAATACCTGACTTATGTACTGTAACCCCTCTGTACATCATCTTTATAAGAACAATTAAAAAACAAAAACCAGGGGCTGGGAATATGGCCTACTGGTAGAGTGCTTGCCTCATATACATGAAGCCCTGGATTCAATTCCTCAGCACCACATATAGAAAAAGCCAGAAGTGGCGCTGTGGCTCAAGTGGTAGAGTGCTAGCCTTGAGCTCAAAGACTCCAGGACAGTGCTCGGGCCCTGAGTTCAAGTCCCAGGACTGGCAAAACAAACAAGAAAAACCAAGAGAACCAGTTGAAGGAAGGTTATGTGGGGATTAGGGGACGTTATAGGTTGTATGAGGATGGTTGAATATGGTAAAATGCACATGAGTTTCACCATTTTAACTATTGAAGTTTACAATTCACTTTGTTATGCAGACATCACCACTGACTGGTTCCAGAAGATTTTTTTTTATCACCTCCAAAAAGAGACTGCATAAACAAGCAGTCACTCTCTCTTACCCCTCCTTCCCCAGCACCCCCCCCCCATTAATCTGCTGTCTGCATTGATTTGCCTGTTGAGTCATTTCTTGTAAAGTGGCCTTTTGTGTCAGACTTCTTTCACTTAGCATAATGTTTTTGAAATCCATCCATATAGCATACATCTAGTATCACACTCCTTTCAAGGTTACAGAATATTACATGTATGGCTAGAACACATCTTACTGGATAGTAGACGTTTGGGGTGTTTATCTTTTGGCTATTATTAATAGACACATATATACATTTTTTGTTTGAATACTTGTTTGTAATTGGGGGTATAAATTTCTGGAGTAAAATTACTGAGACATATATCTATTTAACTTTTGGAGGAACTTCCAAACTGTCTTCTACAATGGCCAGAATATGTGTGTGTGTGTGTGTGTGTGTGTGTGTGTGTCTGTGTCTGTGTCTGTGTCTGTGTCTGTGTCTGTGTCTGTTTATAATAGCCACACACACGTGGCACATGTGCTCCAGTCCTGGGGCTTGAACTCAAGGCCTAGGCACTGTCCCTGAGCTTTTGTGCCAGCTGTTTTTTGCTGCTTAATTGGAGATAAGACTCAAAGACTTTCCTGCCCCAGCTAGCTTTGAACTGCCATCCTCAGATCTCAGCCTCCTAAGTAGCTAGGATTACTGGTGTGAGCTACCAGTTGCTGGGATTTTTTTTTTTCCTAGTCGAATCTGTGGGCCTGGGTGCTGTCCCTGATTTGTGTTTAAGGCTACCATTCTATCACTCGAGCCACAGCTCTGCTTCCAGCTTTTTTGTGGTTAGAGATAACAGTCTCATTGACTTTTCTGTCTGGGCTAGCTTCGAACCACAATCTTCTCTTCTCAGCCTCCTGCATAGGTAGTATTATAGGCATGAGCCACTGCTGCCTGGACCAGATTTTTGTTATTGTATTATCAGATCTGAAGTTTTCATTCCAGCATAGTATTTGCTTGGTGACTTTTAACAGGCCAGTAAATAGATGTTACCTTTATAATAGTCCCTTTATCTGCATTTTACTTGATCTTTATGTTGATGTATCATTTTAATGTGATTTATTTATTTTTATATATTTTTTGTTTTGCTTCATAGAGAGAAGGACTTTCTAAATTCAACAAGATCTATGAATTTGATTATCATCTATTTGGCCAGGTGGGTGCTACAATGTTTCCATTACAAAACTCAAGTGTACTCTCAGATCCTTGTAACATAAGTGGTGTCTGATCCTTGGGTTTGCAGCTATAGCTAGAGAATAGCTGCTTGTTGTAAATCCTTCCTAAATTGCTATGTTTTAGAGTTAATGAAGAATCAGCCTGGATGTTTCTAAAATATGTCAGTGTCTTCAGTAACTATTTTTATTAACCTAAAGCTTTTATATCACTGACAATTTGTAACATAAATGATAATTTTGTAACATATGATATAAAAGGCATCATAGCTCTAGAGTTGGGATGGTAATGGTGTTGCTGTGACTTTTGGCTTTGAAGAGTTGTATTATGTTTGTTTCTTCACAACAAACTTTTTTGGGTTTTGTATTTCCTTTAGTAAGTTCCTCTAATCTATTTTCAATTATATTTGGTAAAATATATTTTAAAATTTTATTTGGTAAAACATAACTGTAAAAAAGTAACTTGTAGTCAGATACCAGTGCCTCATGCCTATAATCCTAGCTACTCAGGAGGCTGAGACCTGAGGATCACAGTTCCAAGCCAGCCCATACAGGAAAGTTTGTGAGATTCTTATCTCCACTAAACTACCCAAAAAGCCAAAGGTGGAGCTGTGGCTCAAGTGGTAGAGTACTAGCCTTAAGCAAAAGAAGCTCAGAGACAGCTCCCAAGCCCTGACTTCAAGCCCTAGAACTGGCACACACAAAAAAGTAACTTGTGCCAGCACCAGTGGCTCATGCCTCTAATCCTACTCAGGAGGCTAAGATTTGAGGATCATGAATGAAGCTTTGGCTCAAGTGATAGAGTGTTAGCCTTGAACACAAGAGCTCAGGGACAATGTGTAGGTCCTGAGTTCAAATGCCAGGATGGGCACACAAGAAAAGTAACTTGGGGGCTGGGATGTAGCTTAGTGGCAAAGTGCTTGCCTAGCAAGTGCAGTGCCCTAGGTTGAATCCTCAGTACCAAAAAAGAAAAGACAAAATACAATTTAAAAAAATACAAAAAGTAACTCAGGGTTCAAAGTATATAGTAAGTTGTATTTTGTTATTATTCAGAATGTTACCATGGTAATGACCTCAGTTTCTGGACATTTGCTGGCTCATGATTTCCAGATGCAGTTTCGAAAATGGTGAGTACAATTTGCAGGTGAAGGGCTTCTAATTATTATAATAATTTGAGAAAAATGTTAAAGGTATTGCAGGCATGTCATTTGTAATACTAAGATGACTCAAGATTATCTGATCCATTGTAAGTCTTTATAGTATCTTTGGAATAAACCACTTTTAGATGTTCTCCCAGAATAGACCTTTTACAGGTGGTACGTTGCAGGTGCTGTTGTAGATGGGTATGAAGGGGTTATAGGAAAGTCTTGGCAGAGTTCACAGTGGGTTGTGTAGAACTTTTGCAATTTACTTTTAGTCCTCTGATGTGGGTTTTTGTTTTTTACTGTTCTTAGTTAATGTTCTTAGTTTAAATGTTCTTAGTTAATGATTGATTTTGATACAACTGGAGTTTGAACTCAGGGCCTTGTACTTATCTAGACAGCCACCCTATCACTGAGCCATGCCTCCAACCCATGTATTTTTGTTTTGGGGTGGGGTTTTGTTGTTGTTTTAGACAAAGTCTTGCTATATAGCCCAGGCTGGTCTTGCATTTCCAATCCTCCTGTCTGCCTAAGCCTCACAAGTGCTGGGATTTCAGGTATGCAGCTTTTTTTGTGTATGTGAGAGAGACCCAGTTTGAATCTCCAATATTGCCTAGGTTGACCTCAAATTCCTGGACTCAAGCGGTCCTCCCATCTCAGCCTCTCAAAAAGCAGGGACTATATTGGCTTCCTTTTCCTTTTTTTCTGTGGGGGGTTCACGTATCAACCCACTGGAGCTGTGCATTCTCTCTCTTTTGTTTTTTTTTTAGTTTGTCAGTTGTGGGGCTTGAACTCAAGGACTAGGTACTGTCCCTGAGCCTCTTTGTGCTCAAGGCTAGCCCTCTACCACTTGAGCCACAGAGCTACTTCTGGCTTTTGAGTGGTTAATTGAAGATAAGAGTCTCACAAGGACTTTTCTATCTGAGCTGACTTCGAACCACCACAATCCTCACATCTCAGCCTCCTGAGTAGCTAGGATTATCGGCATGAACCACCAACACTTGGCACATTCTCATTATTATAAATAATTCTCCATCACATTGCAAGCTGAGGCTCTTTTTGGTTTTCTTTTCTAGGCAGAGCTGCAACCCACTTGTCCTCTTTGAAGCAGAAATTGAAAAGTACTGCCCGGACAATTTTGTAGACATCAAGGTAGGAAGATATGGCACTGAACACCCACAAATTCCCATCTGCATGATTTGTTTTTCATACCTTGAACTTGGATTTCTTATTCTCATATGTTGTATAAATGAGGCTTTTTGAACTATCCAAGGGAATAAAAAGCCTTTTTTATGAGTAGTAGTTGATTTTACTAAATCCTAGGAATAAGTATTGTTCTAGTGGCCCTTATCTCATCCCTAGGTAGGCTAAAGAAACTACAAAGTTTAACTTATTGATTGACAGTAAATTGTTAGTTTCTAGCATCTAGAGTCAGTTCACTGCTAACTGGGAAGCTTTCTTGGGACCACACTTAATGCAGTCAACTTTTTAACCAGCCCATAATCAGAACCACTCAAGGTAGAAGGGTGTAGCTGAGTTGTGAGTTTCATATTAATGACGTATTAAACTCCAGTTCTCTAGCTGCCTACTTGGAGGTCTTGAGGGTTGTGCTAATAAGAGCAGTGTTGCTTTTTTTTTTCCCTCACGAAGCTGGAACACTCCAAGAACAGCACTAATCCCCTGTCAGATCTCTTTAGTGTAGAAGTGTCAAGTAGTTGCTCTGGATTCTGTTCTCACTGCTCTTTGCCTTTTAACTTTAGAAAACTCTAGAACGAGAGATAAAGCAGTGCCAGGCCCTAGTGATCTGGACTGACTGTGACAGAGAAGGTGAAAACATTGGGTTTGAGATTATCCATGTGTGCAAAGCTGGTAAGTTGCTATTGCTGAGCTTCTCCACTTTGAGAGCTGTAAATAGACCTTTTTTTCTGTATGTCTACACAAGTGGGCTGTGGCAGAGGTCCTTCCACACATGCTCCCTTCCTGAATCCATTTGCAAGTCACATTCCCTGTTTCTTGGAGCAAACGATTGAACCCTCCAGAACCTCTGCTTCCTCATCTGTAATGTCAGGCTCATTGGACCTGCTTCCTAGGGCTACTGTGAGAAATAAGTGATTCAGCAAGTAAAATGTTATATTTAAAATTTATGAATTGATAAATGAGAAAAAGAAGCTAGAGAGGCAGTTCAGTGGCATAGTGCTTGCCTAGCATGCACAAGACACTGGGTTTAATTCTGATCACTGCAGGGGGGAAAAAAGATTATTGCTAGATGCTGGTAAATCAGTTTGAAGATAGTCTAGGTAGAAAAGTCTATACTTGCAAAACTGGTGTAAGTGAACTGAACACCTGGGGGGGGAAGGGGGAGGAGGGAAAGGGGTATGAGGAACAAGGTAACACACAGTACAAGAAATGTATCCAATGCCTAATGTATGAAACTTTAACCTCTGTACATCAGTTTGATAATAAAAATTTGAAGAGAAAAAAAAAAAAAAGAAAAGTCCGTGAGACTTCATCTCCAATTAACCAGCAAAATGCCAGAGGTGGAGGTGTGACTCAAGTGGTATTGAGCTAGCCATGTGTAAAAAAAGCCAAGTGAGGGCACATGGTCCTAAGTTCAAGCTCCAGTACCAGGACCCTCCTTTACCCCATCCTCCCCAAAGGACAAAAAGGTAATTAAACTGGGTGTGCTGTTGCATACCTGTAATCCCAGTGATTAGGAGGCTGAGGCGGACCATAGTGAATGCAAGACTAGCCTGGGCCACATTGTAATACTCTGTCTATAAGTAAGTAAAGTAGACATACACACACACATAATCTATGTGTATTGTTAAGAAAATTTATATACCATAAGTATAGAAGAATTCTAAAATGTTGATATTTTAAACTTTCTATATGCTTTGTATAATGCTTGTTTTTAATAAATAACAGAGCTAGGGATATGGCTTGCCTAGCCTGCATGAGGCTTTAGATTCTATCCCCAGGATTACTCTACCATGTTACATTTGTATATATAATGTTACATTTATAGAGATTGATAGATAGATCACAGTGTTACACTTACATGTCATATAGAGTTATATATATATGTATTGTGTATATGTATATATAATATGAAGTGAACTTAAATGACTCAAATAATGTCAGTAGTTGCATGTAATTAGAGGAAGTGGGAAACAAGCCATTCTCTGGCTCTAAGGCACGTTTGCTGTTTCCATAAGTGGTTCTTTAAAAGGAACTACTGGCTTTTATAAACAAATGTATTAGCCTTCAAGGACAACGTGTAAGTCCTATATTCTTTACTGAAGAAGCATGAAATCTCCCCACAGGATCCTTTAATTGACAGGAGATTTTGGTAATTAGTTTAAGCTTTTTTATTTGTAGGTGGGCAATGATGTCTCATTCCTGTAATCCTAGCTACTCAGGAGGCTGAGATCTGAGGATCCAGGTTAGAAACCAACCCAGGCAGGAAAGTTTGTGAGACTCTTATCCCCACCTAAACACCAAAAACCCAGAAGTGGAGCTATGGCTCAAGTGGTAGAGTGCTAGCTTTGAGCCCAAAAGCGCAGGGACAGTGAGCAGGCCCTCCCTGAGTTCAAAACCTTGGACCAGCACAAACACACACAAAATTTTATTTGTGGCCTTATATTTTGGGAATACACACTCTGTCCTCAACTAATGATCATTTTAACCATTTTTAGACTTAATTGGAAATTTCACACTTAAAAAGAAATTGTAGCTGGGCGCCAGTGGCTCACACCTGGAATCCTAGCTAACTTAGGAGTCTGAGATATGAGGATCATGGAAGCCACCCAGGCAGGAAAATCCATGAAACTTATCTCCAATTAACCACCAGAAAAACAAGTGGCACTGTAGCTCAAGTGGTAGAGCACTAGCCTTAAGCTGAAGGGCTCAGGGACAGTGCCCAGGCCCAGAGTTGAAGTCCCACAACTGACAAAAATAAATAAATTGTAGTAAGATTGTAAAAAACACACATAACATTCTTCACCTGGATTAAGTTTAAGTTATTTGACCAACCATTCATTTGTATTTTGTATCTTCCTCTACTCCCTCCTTATGTCTGCACAATATTTCCTTCTTTTTTCTCCATTTTTAGCATACATTAATTGTACAAAACAATGGGTTTCGTGTTTTTTTTTGTTTTTTTTGGTCAGTCCTGGGGTTTGAACTCAGGCCCTGGGTGCTGTCCCTTAGCCTCTCTGTATTCAAGGCTAGCGCTCTACCACTTGAGCCATAGTGCCACTTCCAGCTTTTTCTGAGTAGTTTATTAGAGATAAAAGTCTCATATACTTTTCCTGCCTTTGTTGGCTTTGAACCAGGATCCTCAGATCTCAGCCTCCTGAGTAGCTAGGACTATAGGTGTGAACCACTGGTGCCTGGCTCATTATGACATTTTTATTCACGTATAAAGTGTACTTTGATCATTTTCAATCTCCCCTCTCCCACCGTGTTCTGCAGTGAAGCCCAGTCTACAGGTGTTGAGAGCTCGTTTCTCTGAGATCACACCCCGTGCTGTCAGGAGGGCCTGTGAAAACCTCACTGAGCCTGATCAGAAAGTGAGTGATGCTGTGGATGTGAGGCAAGAGCTAGACCTGAGGATTGGTAAGGAGCCAGTATGCCTTCTCATTGCCTGTGTGGTACATTTAAACTGATTTTTATCATCTTATCACTTTCTCGTCCCTAATTTTTCAGGAGCTGCCTTCACTAGGTTCCAGACCCTACGGCTTCAGAAGATTTTTCCTGAGGTACTGGCAGAGCAGCTTATCAGCTATGGCAGCTGCCAATTCCCAACACTGGGGTTCGTGGTAGAGAGGTTCAAAGCCATTCAGACTTTTGTACCAGAAATCTTTCACAGAATTAAAGGTAAGTACAGAAATGGAGGAACAAAGGGAAACCAAATGCAACAGTGGTACTCATTAAACTACATACACTATATGGAAAATGAGCTATACAACTTGTGGTTGGGCATGGGAGGGAAAAACTGGGAGAGATGGAAGGAAGGAGTAACACTTGTCTAAAAAGAAACGTACTAATTACCTGACTTATGTAACTATAGCCACTCTATAAACCACCTTTATAATAACAATTGAAACAAAAAAGAATTAAAGGTAAGGTTGAAGGGATGTTATATATGACGTGAGACCTCCAGGCCCAGGATAAAAGTGGGGACTGTAGAGTGTTATAGTAATTAAATATGTGTGTGTGTTGTTGTTTGTTTTGTTTTTGCTACCCTTTATCCTACCCCATTACAATATTCAGAATCTACTTAAATTTCCTTATTTATCTAAAACTCCTCTTTGTTTCATAGTCCTTTGTTTTTCACTGTAATATACCTTTTTCTGTCATGTGTTTTCTCTGAGACAGCCTTTCTGTTTGTCTCTCCCCAATATAGTAACTCATGATCACAGAGATGGTACTGTAGAATTCAACTGGAAAAGGCATCGTCTCTTTAACCACACAGCTTGTCTTGTCCTCTACCAGTTATGTATGGAGGTAAGGAGTCCTCTGCAATTTCACTGCTCAAGACTTCTGTATCCTTCCCCAGCCTTGCCTTTTCTTTTGGCAGAGCTCATTCAGTCCCATCCTCCCACTGAGCTATATTGTCCTAAGTTTGCATCTCAGGACATCATTTTTTGGAACCTCAAGAAAATAGCACTGAAGCCAGGTGGTGATGGCTCATGTTTATCATCCTAGCTATGCAGTAATCTGAGATCTGAAGGATTGCAGTTTGAAGCCAGTCTAGACAGAAAAGTCCATGAGACATCATCTCTAATTAAATATCAGAAAGTAGGCTAGATCATGGCTCAAGTGGTAGAGCACTAGCGGTAAGTAAGCAAGAATGTGAGGCCTTCAGTTCAAGCCCTGGTACCAGCACAAAAAGATGATAAAGGCATGTGAAAGCACATAAGACTCGTGATCCTGACCCTCACTTTGTGATCTACTTCTTATATCCACCACTAGCTTGTATGCTGTAACCAGGGGCTGCATACAGTGGTGCCTGAGTAAAATCAGAGAGCTCAAAGTTGATACAAGTTCATGGTATGCTTCTAGCATGTTTGTTACTACTTTGGTAAGAGGAATGTTTTTTCTATTGTGGTGGTTGTTGTTGTTTGTTTTGTTTTGTTTTTTGCCAGTCTTGGAGCTTGAACTCAGGGCCTGGGCACTGTCTTGAGCTTCTTTTACTCAAGGCTAGCACTCTGCCACTTGAGCCACAGCGCCACTTCTGGCCATTTTCTGTATATGTGGTGCTGGGGAATCGAACCCAGGGCCTCATGTATATGAGGCAAGCACTCTTGCCACTAGGCCATATCCCCAGCCCCTTCTGGCTTTTTCTGTTCATGTGGTACTGAGGAATGGAACCCAGGACTTCATGCATTTTAGGCAAGCACTCAGCCAATAAGCCGCATGCCCAGCCTCTTGTTGTTTTTGAGGTAAAGACGTGACATATAGTACAGGATGGCCTCAGATTTACAGTCCTGCTAGACACCAGTGGTTCCTGTGTGTAATCATAACCACTCAGGAAGCTGAGATCTTAGGATTATGATTCAAAGCCAAGCTGGGCAGAAAAGTTGGCAAGACACTTATCAAATTAATCAGCAAAAAAGCTAGAACAGAGATGTCATACAAGTGGTAGAGCACCAGCTATGAGCAAAAAACACCAAGCAAGTGTAGGAGGCACAAAGTTCAAGCTCTGGAACTATCACAAAATTTACAATCCTTCTACCTTAGCCTCCAAAATACTCTTGTTACATGTTACTTTGTTTAATCCTAACCCTGTGAGAGCAGTAATACTATCCTCATTCTACAGAGAAGAAAGCTAGAAAGAACTTGCTCAGAGAAACATGAGCACCAGTGAGTGGCAGAGTACTAGCCACCAAGTTGGATCCCAATGTAACTATATTCCTTTTGCAAACTCTGCTACCTTCCAAGAGTCACCCCGTTTGTTCACTCACTTCAACCCAGTACTACCTGTAGCCCTTGCACATGGCACTTTCTATCTAAAAACCTGATCTAGGCATGGTGACTCATACCTATAATCCCAGCTACTCAAGAGATGGAAACAAAAGAGTTCAAGACCAGTCCAGGCAGAGTTGGAGAGAACCTGTCCGAAACAAAATAAACAAAAGGGCTTGGGACTTGCATGACTCAAGACAAAGTCTGAGGCCTTTGGTCCAATCTGCAGTGCTACAGCTGTAGTGGGAATGCAGAGCAATGGCCTGCTCTGAACTTGAAAGGAGTAGCTGATCTCCAGTACGTTGGGGAGATGAAACGTGGATTGTGATCTGCAAGTATTATCATTAGTAAATCACTTAAACCAAGCTCCTTGTTCACTTAAAACTTGTGAAGTTGATTTTAAGATTAGTTTTCCAGCTTGTATTATGTAATCTTTCCTTTGTTTTTATTGGTCTTGGGGCTTGAACTCAGACCCTGGGGGCTGTCCCTGATCTCTTTTTGCTCAAGGCTAGCGCTCTACCACTTTGAGCCTCAGCACCACTTCCAGTTTTCTGGTAGTTAATTGGAGATAAGAGTCTCATTGAAGGGCTGGGAATATGGCCTAGTGGCAAGAGTGCTTGCCTCCTACACATGAAGCTCTCGGTTTGATTCCCCAGCACCACATATATGGAAAATGGCCAGAAGGGGCGCTGTGGCTCAGGTGGCAGAGTGCTAGCCTTGAGCGGGAAGAAGCCAGGGACGGTGCTCAGGCCCTGAGTCCAAGGCCCAGGACTGGCCAAAAAAAAAAAAGAGTCTCATTGACTTTCCTGCCTGGGCTGGCTTTGAATAGTGATCCTTAGATTTCAGCCTCCTTAAATAGCTAGGATAACAAGTGTGAGCCACCAGTGCCCAGCTGATTTTTCCAATTTTAACTACATTATCCTGATTTGCGTGTATGTGTGTATGGTGCTGGCCAGCCGCAAGTGACATGTCATGGGGTACTCTCCTGGGCTGTGCTACATGTTATCTGGAATGATGAGCAGGAGCTGAGGCAGGCTCGCTGAAGGTGACAACACCCTAGCTTAATGGGGCTTTGCTATCTTGACTTTTTAGGATCCCATGGCAACTGTGGTGGAGGTAAAGTCTAAGCCAAAGAGCAAGTGGAGGCCTCAAGCATTGGACACTGTGGTATGTTCTAGGTGCTGAAGTGCATTACTTCCTGCTGTTGGGGCTGGGTTATACTTTGTACAGTGTCCTAGTGAAGGAAGACCACTCATTGCAAACACACATACCAGAGCACCTAGGACCTAACCCGCGCCTGCTTGCCTCTGTAGTACTTTCTTGTTCTTCAGGTTAACAAAGGCAGTATAACTACATTATATGAGATTTGGGAAACAAAAAGAAACACAAATTCCATAATCTTGCCTTCTTTACATAATTACTAACATTTTAATGTCTTTTCTTCCCATATTTATATGTATGTTCCAATTGAAGTAGCTTGTTTTTTCCATGTAATTATTTACTAGCCAAGCACTCTTAACACTAAACTATACTTCCAGCTCAACATAATGTGATTTTTTTTCCCTCACAGGTTAAAATACGTTTTGGCATGTAGTCAACAGAAAAGAACAGCAGGTTATGCCCTATAATAGGCCTCAGAGGATTCTTTTCATTACCCAGGGGAGCTTTCCAGGACTTGAGTAGTTCCCAGAGGGTGGTTCTCAGACTGCCTGCATTTGGTCAATATGTTCAGCTGCTTGTTAAAATGCAGACTTTAGCAGTCAGGTGCTGGTGACTCATGCCTGTAAGCCTAGCTAGCTGCCTAGCTGCTCAGGAGGTTGAGATCTGAAGGTTCCAGTTCAAAGCCAGGACAGGTAGGATAGTCTATAAGACTGTTATCTCCAATTAACTTTAAAAAAAAAGGGGGGGGGGAAGCTGAAAGTGGAGCTGTGGCTTAAGTGATACAGCACTAGCCTAGTGCTCAAGGCTAGTGTCCAGCCTTGAGTTTAAGCCTGAAGACCAGAACAAACAAACAAAAAACTTCAGTTGGCTGGTGGCTGACACCTGTAATTCCAGCTACTTGGGAGGTGGATATCTCTGTCTAAGGCCAGCCTGAGTAGAAAAGACCCTATCTCAAAACTAAATCAAGAGAGGGGCTGAGTACATAGCTCACGTGGAAGAATACCTGGTTAGCAAGCTCAAGGCTTGAGTTCAGTCCCTACTACTCCCCGCCCCCCACACAAATACACACAAAAAAAGTTGCAGGTTTCATAACTAAGAGCAATACTGCAAGCCAGGTACTGATGGCTCATGCCTATAATCCTAAGCTACTAAGGGCTATGTAGTAAAACTGTCGAAAACAAAAAGCAGATTTCAGCCTCTCTCCTCTATCACATGATTCCCCAGTGTTTGGGCCGTGAATCTGATTTTCTCCCAGCTGATTCAGCTGAGTATTAGTGTCTGAAAACCACTGGCTGTAATCTGCCATTCTTTTCATCTTGGACTGAAGGCCACAGCTGGCATGATGATGGCTAGGTCTGCCTGAAGATGGATTAGATGCTTGTGTCTTACCATCTCACATGCTGCATTGTAAAATGCCTCTTTATCTTCTTAACAGGAGCTGGAGAAACTGGCTTCTCGCAAGTTGAGAATAAATGCTAAAGAAACTATGCGGATTGCTGAAAAGCTCTATACTCAAGGGTAAATCATTTGGATTTGGCAGAATTCAATGCATCTTTATTAGGATATAAAATAGCTTGGAGGGACTGGAGTGGCAAGAGTGCTTGCCTTGTATACATGAAGCACTGGGTTTGATTCCTCATTACCACATAAACAGAAAAGGCTGGAAGTGGCACTGTGGCTCAAGTGGAAGAGTGCTATCCTTGAGCAAAAAGCCAGGGACAGTGCTCAGGCCCTGAGTCCAAGGCCCAGGACTGGCAAAAAATAAAATAAAATAGCTTGGAAATGGAAGTGTGGCTCAAGTGGTAGAGCACTAACCTTGATCAGAAAAAGCTAAGTTAGGGTACAGGCCCTGGGTTCAAGTCCCAATACTAGAACATGTACACATACACATGAATATACATGGAAGGTGGGGGGGGAGGGAGGAAGGGAGGGAGGAGAGAGAAAGAAAAGAAAAGGAGAAATAGAGCTATGTAGAAACACAAACTATAGATAACACCCAAGCTCTGATAGATAAGGCATTTGAATATAAGAGCCTAGAGAAAAAACCCACAGTACTGGGACTTGAATCCATCCAAGGTCTGGCACATGCCAAGTAAGCACTACCATTGAGCTACATCTCCAGCCCCCAAAACTCTTAACCACTCCGGACTTCTTCCCTTGAGCCCTGGAAAGACAGGTATAAGAGGGCACCTTTAGTTCTTTGCCTGTGAGAATCATCCTTAGAAGCCAGTAGATAAAATTTAAATTATGTGTTCTAGGCACCAATGGTGTATGCATATAATCATATGTATCCGTGAAACTGAAATCTGAGGATCACAATTCAAGGCCAGCCAGGGAAGAAAGTTCATGAGATTCTTATTTCCAAGTAACCACCAAAAAGTCAGGAGTAGAGCTGTGATTCAAGTGGGGGAAGCCAAGAAGCTAAGGGACTGCCTGAGCCCTTAGTTCAAGCCCTAGTACCAACACACACCATATACATATGCATAAACATATATAGAATCTTTGTTAATAGCTTTGTTTGATGCCATTGTTTTTCAGATGCTTTAAGAAACATTACAAGAGCATACATTGTTGGAACTGTCTGCCCAATGAGCTAATATATCACACAGTCTTTGTGTCAGACTAACTCAGAGAAGCCAGTGATATGTCCAGGCCATGAGTTTGATGCAGAGTTCTGGGCCTTTATCCTTCACTTTGCTTTCTCTTTCCCATCTCCTTTGTCCTAGCAGAAGAGTCTACTGTTCCTTACCCTTAAAGGGCTTCCATGTCTTACTTTTCTCTGCCTGAGACAGAGGTGGTTTTTAGTTGAGTTAGCAGTAGCAGATGGATGATTGCGAATGTTACCTGGAAATTCGAGTTATAACAGACCAAGATAAGAGCCTAGTGATTTTCTTTCATTTCCCTCTCTTTTAGGTACATCAGCTATCCCCGAACAGAAACGAACATTTTTCCCAAAGACTTAAACCTGATGGCACTGGTAGAACAGCAGACTTCTGATCCACACTGGGGGGCCTTTGCCCAAAGCATTCTGGAGAGGGGTGGCCCCAACCCACGCAATGGGAACAAGTCTGACCAAGCTCATCCTCCTATTCACCCCACCAAATACACCAGCAACTTACAGGTTGGTTTCTCTTGATGTGATGCCTGTTGGAACCAGGAGCAGATTCTGATGGGTTAGTAGTAGAATTTAAATCTGGCCTAAATGTTTTCTGATTTAAATAAGTAATACTGAACTATTTCTTCTGTGGCAAGAAAGAGATCAGTCTCAAAATTTTATTCCAAAGCGAGGCTCATGCCTCCTGTAAGCCTGGCTACTCAGGAAGCTGAGATCTGAGGATCATGGTTCAAAGTCAGCTTGGGCAGGAAACTCCACAAAATGCCTAACTTTAACCACTAAAAGCTGGATTTCTGAAATGGAGCTGTGGCTCAATTGATAGAACACTAGCCTTGAATAAAAGAAGGTCAAAAACACTGCACAGGTCCTGAGTTCAAGCCCCAGGATGGGCACAAAAAATAAAAATTAAAATTTTATTCCAGTCTTTCCCTGGCTTTCACAAAGACCCCCATGGTTGGCCCTACTTGGTCAACTTCACTTCATTGGTCCCTCATTCAGACAAAGCAGCCAGCCCCACAGCAAGCCTCATAGCTTCCTTCCAGTTCCAAAGCAGTCACCACAAGCTCTACAAGGATGTCTCAGTATTTCAGTCATTTTCTCAGCTGGGGAATGAGTACCACCAGGGCTGCAGCTGTTTATGCTTGTCTGAAGTCTGCAGCTAAGAGTATATATAAACAAAGCTTTTCTTCTTGAGTTGGGAATATGGCCTAGTGGTAGAGTGCTTGCCTTGCATTCATGAAGCCCCGGGTTCGATTCCTCAGTACCACATATATAGAAAAAGCCAGAAGTGGCTCTGTAGCTCAAGTGATAGAGTGCTAGCCTTGAGCAGAAAGAAGCTAGAGACAGTACTCAAGCCCTGAGTTCACGCCCCAGGACTGGCAAAAAAAAAATTTTTAAGTCTTCTTTTAGTAACATATTCTTTCTGTTTTGAAAACTATACCCCCTACTCAGAACCATGTCTTTTATTTGTCCTTGTTTTGGGGCTGGTGCAGTACTAGGATTTGAACGTAGGGCCTTGTACTTGGCAAACAAGCACCAAAACCACACTTTTTTTCCTTCTTTTTTTATTCTTTGAGACAGAATATCACTGTGTAGCTCAGGCCAGTCTCAAACTCATACTTGGCCAAATCGTATTTTCAACACATGCATACAATATTCTAATAAAATTCTAAACTCAGCCAGCCACTATATACTTGGTTGTTATTTTTTTATTTTGTTTTGTTTTTTGCTAGTCCTGGGGCTTGAACTCAGGGCCTGAGCACTGTCTCTGGCTTCTTTTTGCTCAAGGCTAGCACCCTACCACTTGAGCCACAGCACCACTGCCGGCTTTTTCTATATATGTGGTGCTGAGGAATCAAACCCAGGCCTTCATGTATATGAACGAGGCAAGCACTTTACCACTAGGCCATATTCCCAACCCTATTTTTTAAGTCTGTGCAGTATTAGTGTTTGAACTTGGCCTTGAACTTGCTAATGGTTGCTAGCTAGGCATGCTGTTACTAGGTTTGCACTCTTACCATTTGAGCCATGTCTACAGTTCTAGTGGATTACAGTCCTGGTTACATTTGCAATTCTAGCAGCTGGGAGCCTGAGGTAGAAGGATGGAGAGTTCACTGCCAAGTATGACATATGACAATTGCATAAATATATCATACTTTATTTTGCCAAATGTGTTTTTGTAAGAATATTTCCATTCTATCTGTATGTGATATACTGTAGCTAACATATAGTGTACACATAAACATTTCCACACATCTTTTTCCTTTGAATTCTTGGAGAGGGAAGTTACTAGATATGAGTATAAATGTTTCATGTGCTTTTGCTAGGAATCTCACTAAATCCTTGCTTACTGATTGATAGAAAGTCATTGCTGGAGTGCATACATGTAGATGCAATCTTTCTCTGTGAGTCTTTTGTTGTTGTTGTTGTTGTTGCCAGTCCTGGGGCTTGGACTCAGGGCCTGAGCACTGTCCCTGACTTCTTTTTGCTCAAGGCTAGCACTCTGCCACTTGAGCCACAGCGCCACTCCTGGCCATTTGTATGTATGTGTTGCTGAGGAATTGAAGCCAGGGCTTCCTGTATACGAGGCAAGCACTCTTGCCACTAGGCCATATCCTCAGCCCGTCTCTGTGAGTCTTGTATTTAGGGAGTCTCTTGCTAATTTTCTGTACTTCTTATCTCATTTCTGTTTGGGTTCACATCAAAGACTCACTTTCCAGGCTGGAGGCGCCGGTGTCTCCCTTGCTTACCTCTGCCTGATTATAGAGTGGTGAGGTATGTCAGCCAAAACAAATCATCTTCCCCAAGGACCTGTCTGGACTCACTTCGGCCTGTTCTGTGCAGAACTTCAGGCTCGGGGGCTGGGAATATGGCCTAGTGGCAAGAGTGCTTGCCTCGTATACATGAGGCCCTGGGTTTGATTCCTCAGCACCACATATACAGAAAATGGCCAGAAGTGGCGCTGTGGCTCAAGTGGCAGAGTGCTAGCCTTGAGCAAAAAAGAAGCCAGGGACAGTGCTCAGGCCCTGAGTTGACGGCCCAGGACTGGCCAAAAAAAAAAAGAACTTCAGGCTGACAATGGTATAAGTTAGGTTGAAACTCCAGTTTACTGGTACTGCTGACCTTGAAAAGTGCAGTTCAAAGGGTTTCAGATGTCTTTCCTTTTCTTTAGGGAGATGAACGAAGACTGTATGAGTTCATTGTTCGCCATTTTCTGGCTTGCTGCTCCCAGGATGCTCAGGGGCAGGAAACCACTGTGGAGATAGACATTGCTCAGGAACGCTTTGTGGCCCATGGCCTCATAATCCTGGCCCGAAACTACCTGGATGTATATCCATATGATCACTGGAGTGACAAGGTGATAAGGGGATGGGAAAAGGAGATATTCATGCTCTAGCCCCTTCGCCTGATGATGGAACAGGAATGAACTGAGTGTGATGACTGAATGATCTGACCCTTGCACTTGCTGCTCTCTAGCTCCTTCCTCTCTATGAGCAAGGCTCCCGCTTTCAGCCCAGTACTGTGGAGATGGTGGATGGAGAGACCAGTCCCCCGCAGCTGCTTACTGAGGCTGACCTCATCGCCCTCATGGAGAAGCATGGCATCGGTCAGTAGCTTGTGTGGAGCTTGTGGTGCTCAGGCACGTACTGTGTAACAGCCACTGTCTCCCCAGTGCAGGTGATATAGTCCCATCTCTCCCTCCCCTCTTTTTTTTTTTTTTTTTGTGCTATTACTGGGGCTTGAAATCAAGGCCTCACATGCTTATTTGGATTATTTTACTCACATCTGATGCTCAGCCACTTGAGGCATAACTCCCAGTTGAGAACTTACCTCAGCCAATGTGGGGTTTTTGTGCTGCTATGCTAGAGATGGGACATGGGCCTTGTGCATGCTATACAAGTACTCTACTACCGAGTCGCACCCCCAGCCATCATTTGTTAGTTGATAGACTGTTGGATTATATATACTTTTGATCTGTTCAGAACTGTACTGCTATGAACAGTCTTTTGTGTTTGTATAGGAGTGTTTTGTTATTCTTGGGTATGTACCTAGGAGTGGGATTGCTGGGCTACTTTTTTAAAAAAATGTATAATTTAGCTTGGTGCTGGTGGCTTACACCTATAATCCTAGCTACTCAGGAGGCTGAGATCTGAGGATTGTGGTTCAAAGCCAGCCTGGGCAGAAGACTTTGTGAGACTCTTATCTCCAATTAACCGCCAGAAAACTGGACCTAGTGCTGTGGCTCAAGTGGTAGAGTGCTAGCCTTGAGCTGAAGAGCTCAGGGACAGCGCCCAGGCCCTGAATTCAAGCCCCATAACTGACTCCCCCCCCAAAAAAAGTGTAATTTTATTGTTTTTTTGTTTTTGTTTTTTTACCAGTCCTGGGGCTTGGACTCAGGGCCTGAGCACTGTCCCTGGCTTCTTTTTGCTCAAGGCTAGCACTCTGCCACTTGAGCCACAGCGCCACTTCTGGCCATTTTCTGTATATGTGGTGCTGGGGAATCAAACGCAGGGCCTCATGTATATGAGGCAAGCACTCTTGCCACTAGGCCATATCCCCAGCTCCTAATTTTATTGTTTTTAAGATGTTATACCAGAGGGTTTACTGTTTCATATGCTAGGTAATGGGTAGATTTCATTTTTTAGATAATGTCACCCCCTCCTTGCTTTCCCCAGTTGCCATCTTTTTTTTTTTTTTTGCCTTTGTTGACAGGCAACACAAGTATGTACTGAGAAAACCTGGGCACAGTGACTCAGCCTGTAATCTTAGCTTCTAAGGAGGCTGAGATCTGAAGGATTGTGGTTTGATTTTTTTTTTTTTTTTTTTGGCCAGTCCTGGGTCTTGGACTCAGGGCCTGAGCACTGTCCCTGGCTTCTTCCTGCTCAAGGCTAGCACTCCGCCACTTGAGCCACAGCGCCGCTTCTAGCCGTTTTCTGTATATGTGGTGCTGGGGAATCGAACCTAGGGCCTCGTGTATCCAAGGCAGGCACTCTTGCCACTAGGCTATATCCCTAGCCCAGGATTGTGGTTTGAAACCAGTCTGTGCAAAAAAAGTTCATGAGGGGGCTGGGGATATGGCCTAGTGGCAAGAGTGCTCACCTTGTATATGTGAAGCCCTGGGTTTGATTCCTCAGCACCACATATATAAAAAAGGCCAGAAGTGGTGCTATGGCTCAAGTGGCAGAGTGCTAGCCTTGAGCAGGAAGAAGCCAGGGACAGTGCTCGGGCCCTGAGTCCAAGGCCCAGGACTGGCAAAAAATAAAAAGTTTCCAACACCCCAGAAATATAAAGTGAAAAAATTAAAATTTTGAGGGGCTGGGAATCTGGCATAGTGGTAGAGTGCTTACCTTGTATACATAAAGCCCTGGGTTTGATTCCTGATTACCACATATACAGAAAAGGCCAGAAGTGGTGCTATGGCTCAAGTGGTAGAGTGCTAGCCTGGAGCAAAAAGAAGCCAGGGACAGTGATCATGCCTTCAGTTCAAGCCCTAGGACTGGCAAAAACAAAACAAAAGAAAAAACTTCCAAGATTTGATCCTTCAATATGTGGCTTCTCAGATAATTCACTATATAACACTAGCCGTGAGCAAAAGAAGCTCAGGGATAGTGCTCAGGCCCTGAGTTCAAGCCCCAGGACTGGCAAAAAAAAAAAAAAAAAAAAAAAAAGTTCATGAGACTCTAGCTCTAGTTAACCACCATCAAGCTGGGCTGGAGTATTAGAACACCAGCCAAGAAAGCTGAGTTCACAAACCTCAGTGCTGGCTGGACATCAGTGGCTCATACCTGTAATCCTAGCTACTCAAGAGGCTGAGATCTGAGGATCACAGTTCAAAGCCAGCCTAGGCAGGACAGCCATGAGATTTATTTCTAATTACCCACCAATAAACTGGAAGTAGAGCTTTGGCTCAAGTGGTAAAGCACTAGACTTGAACAACAACAACAACAACAAAACAAAAAAAGTCAGGGACAGCACTCAGGCCCTGAGTTCAATCCCCAGAACTTGCAAAAACACCCCTCAGTACTGCCAGTAAAAGAGTGAGTGAGTGAATGAATTAATCAGTCAAATAAGTATATAAGCAAACCATGGAAAAAGCCTAGGAGTATTTTTGACTTAGTGGTTGAGCACCTGAGTTCCACAACACTACCACCTTCACAAAAGTAAAAGAATATCCAACTAATTATGAAAGAGCTGCTAGGCCTAGTGGTCTAGGAAGGTACAAATTTTTGGTTTTCCTTTTTGGTTTTTTTGGGATAGAGTCTTGCTATAATCCAGGCTGGCCTTAAACTTAAGATCCTTCTGCCTTAGCTTTCTAAGTGCTAGGATTCTAAGCATCTACCACCCCATTTGGCTTTCTAGGCCAATTTTTAGAGACTGTAAATTATTCTAGTACCTGCACCATTGTACATTCCTACCAACAGTGCAGTTTCTTCACATCTTTGCCAGTACTTGTTACCTATCCTGTTGTACCCAGGCCAGTTGTTGTGAAGTGATGCTTTGTTGTAATCTTGGTTTCATATCTCTAGTAGCACAGCTACATGTTAAAAGGTCCCTTTGGCTGAAGCTTAGAATGGTTAGAATAGAGGAGTGATACAGAGGAGGTATTGTGGGTGCGGCCATGGCCCTACCCATGAGGGAGAAGGAGAAAGCTGGAATTGATGGCTGTGATAAGCAGTAGGGAATGGGAGAGTTGAGGTTGCCCCTGTGGGTTCCTATATGAGATAGATGTAAATGCAGACAGCACAAACTGTCCAGGCAGAAGTATCTCAGTCTTGGAGGTACCCATGAGCTGTGTGTGTGCTGCTCTCTGTATCACCTCAGAATAATGGAAATTGCTTCCAGGTACTGATGCCACTCACGCAGAACACATTGAAACCATCAAAGCCCGGATGTATGTGGGGCTCACCTCAGACAAGCGATTCCTCCCTGGTCACCTGGGCATGGGACTTGTGGAAGGTAAAAGTGGAGGGAGCTTGCAGTAGATAGCAGGGAAGCCTATGTGTCACTCAGGAGCTCACAGTGCTGCTCTTTTCCTCCAGGTTATGATTCTATGGGCTATGAGATGTCTAAACCTGACCTCCGGGCTGAGCTGGAAGCTGATCTGAAGTTGATCTGTGAGGGCAAGAAGGACAAATCTGTGGTTTTAAGGCAGCAAGTTCAGAAATATAAGCAGGTTTTCATTGAAGCAGTGGCTAAGGCAAAGAAGTAAGTGCCAAACCCTGTTGTCTTGCCTAAGAAATCAGGTGTGCCATAGCAGTTCCCTAAAAGAAGTGGGTGTGCCTGAGGTGGTTCAGCAGAAATTAGGTGGTATAATTACTTCAGACCTGTACCCTGCTGGCTCATCCTCACCAGAAACCTGTTGTGGAAGGGCTAGTCTCATAGGCTTTCCCCTTTCGGGGTTTTCCCTCATAGTTTAGCTTATTCTTTTCTTTTTTTTTTTTTTTTTTTTTTGCCAGTCCTGGGCCTTGGACTCAGGGCCTGAGCACTGTCCCTGGCTTCCTTTTTGCTCAAGGCTAGCACTCTTGCCACTTGAGCCACAGCGCCACTTCTGGCCGTTTTCTGTATATGTGGTGCTGGGGAATCAAACCCAGGGCCTCATGTGTACGAGGCAGGCACTCTTGCCACTAGGCCATATCCCCAGCCCCTAGCTTATTCTTTTCTATAGACCTTTGCCAGTATAGAAATCAGAACAGTCAGCTTAGCCTGGCATCAGTGGCTCATGCCTATAATCCTGGCTACTCAGGAGGCTGAGATCTGAGGGTCGTGGTTCAAAGCCAGCCCTGGCAGGAAAGGCTGTGAGACTCTTAACTCCATTTAACTACCAGAAAACTGGAAGTGGCACTGTGGCTCAAGTGGTAAAATACTAGCCTTGAGCTGAATAGCTCAAGGACAGTGCCCAGGACCGACAAAAAACAATCAACTTCAATTACTCTAGGTTGTTAGCTTTAGAAATGTCAGCTTTTTAAAAATTTAATTCTGGGGGCTGGGGATATGGCCTAGTGGCAAGAGAGCTTGCCTCGTATACATGAGGCCCTGGGTTTGATTCCCCAGCACCACATATACAGAAAACGGCCAGAAGTGGCGCTGTGGCTCAAGTGACAGAGTGCTAGCCTTGAGCAAAAGGAAGCCAGGGACAGTGCTCAGGCCCTGAGTCCAAGGCCCAGGACTGGCATGCATAAATAAATAAATAATTATTTAATTCTGCCTTGAATTATTATAATAAAGGTGAGATACCAAGGGGTTACCGTTACATAAATCAGGTAAAGAGTACATTTATTTTTGGGGCTGGGGATATGGCCTAGTGGCAAGAGTGCCTGCCTCATATACATGAGGCCCTGGGTTCAATTCCCCAGCACCACATATACAGAAAATGGCCAGAAGTGGCAGAAGTGGCGCTGTGGCTCAAGTGGCCGAGTGCTAGCCTTGAGCAAAAAAAGAAGCCAGGGACAGTGCTCAGGCCCTGAGTCCAAGCCCCAGGACTGGCCAAAAAAAAAAAAAAAAAAGGGCTGGGGATATGGCCTAGTGGCAAGAGTGCCTGCCTCGGATACACGGGGCCCTAGGTTCGATTCCCCAGCACCACATATACAGAAGGCGGCCAGAAGCAGCGCTGTGGCTCAGGTGGCAGAGTGCTAGCCTTGAGCGGGAAGAGGCCAGGGACAGTGCTCAGGCCCTGAGTCCAAGGCCCAGGACTGGCAAAAAAAAAAAAAAGGGTACATTTATTTTTGAATGTCACCTCTTCCCTTGCTCTCTCCCAGTTTTTCCCTCCCATCCCCACCCACAAGATTTTCAACATAGTGTCTAGTGAATACCACTGCTACATTTGTTCACCCTTTGTCTATCCATTTCTGTGCCTCCACTTATCCTTCCAAGGACAGATAAAGGAACAAATAAGATAAAAAGAAAACAAAAATAGGAACAAAGAAAAACTTGTTGTTAAAGTCTTTAAAGCAGTGCTGATAGGTGATCATTTTTTATCTGTGATACTGTGATATTAGATATTTAGCCTTCATTTCCTGGCACCTATCTCCTAAAACCCTTGGAATTCTTTATTTATATTTATTTTTTTGTTTTTGTTTTTGTGCTATCACTGTGGCTGAAACTCAGCCTTCTTGCTCACAGCTAGCACTATACCACTTGAACTATGCCTCCAGCCCAGATTTTTGCTGGTTAATTGAAGATGGAATCTTGCGGACTTCTCTTTCTTTTTTTGCCAGTCCTGAGGCTTGAACTCAGGGCAGGGCCTGGGCCCTGTCCTGGAGCTTCTCTATACTCAAGGCTAGCACTTTACCACTTGAGCCACAGCACCACTTCCAGCTTTTTCTATATATGTGGTACTGAGGAATTGAACCTAGGGCTCAGCACATGGAAGGCGAGCATTCTACCAGTGAGCCACATTCCCAGCCCTGCCCCCCCTGGAATTCTTAAAGTGATATTGTCCTTTTGTTTTGCCAGTCAGATGACTGAAGAGGGAAAGTATGCAGTGGGGGTAAGGGACACCTGATGAGTTGTAGGATGGAGGCTGGTTGCCAAGGGAACCAACATAATGTTAGAGGATTTAAACTTTTAGCTCTACACTCCCCATCTCTAGTGAGAGAAGGGGCTGAAGGATGAGTTGATCTCCAATGGCCCATTGGTCATTGTCAGGTATGCTTAAATGTTGAAGTCTCCATAAAAGCCCAGGATTTGAGAGTTCCCACATAGCAGAATGGAGATGTAGGGATTCCTAGAGGATGGCTTGTCCAGGGAAGGTATAGGTGGTTCTCACCCTCTCACATGCCTTGCCCTGTGTATCTCCCCTATCTGACTACTAAGTTACGTGAGCTGCTCTAGAAAATCAAAGCTGGGTGTCACTGGCTCTTATCTGTAATCCTAGCTTCTCAGGAGGCTGAGTTTGAGGATCTTGGATTGAAGCCAGTCAATGAGACTCTTTTTACTAATTAACTACCCCAAAACCAGAAGTGGAGCTGTGGCTCGAGTAGTAGAGTGCTGGCCTTGAGCAAAAAAGCTTAGGGATAGCACTCAGGCCCTGAGTTCAAGCCTGAAGATCGGCTCACACACACAAAAAAAGTCAAACTTGAAGGGAAAGAGCCATTATGGGAAGCCAATTTATAGCCAGTTGGTCAGATACAAAGGTCACATTCTGGTTACAGATAGCCTCTTAGGTGGGGCAGGACACCCAACTGGTGTCCCCTGGACGGTTGGTATGGAGAAAATACTCCCACATGTGTTTGTGCTTATGGTAGGAAGTAACAGTTTAGGATTTTCTTTTTATCCATCAGACTACCCCTTTGCCAATTTTGAAAAGAAATACACTAGCTAGAATTGAATATGGTCAATGCAGCTTTATATCTTGCCTATAACTGCAAGCCAAGAGTCAGGGGAGCCTAGGGCTGTGGGGGTCTCCATCTCCTCCCTACCCTCTGCTATCTGCATCAACCTGACAAGCTGCTTTCAGGCTTGTGTGTGTTGTGGAAGCAGGAGAGTGTTGTAGTACCTTTCTAGTGATGCTGGCTGGGTGGTGTCTTTGCCTTTTCTTCAGATTGGACGAGGCCTTGTCCCAGTACTTTGGGGAAAGGGCAGAGGTGGCGCAGCAAGAAGAGATCTACCCAGCCATGCCAGAGCCCATCCGGAAGTGCCCACAATGCAACAGAGACATGGTTCTCAAGACCAAGAAGAGTGGCGGGTCAGTGCCTGACTTCTCCTCACCCAGGACTGCTGGGTTAACCAGCTCTAAAAGGCCCTGTCATTTTATGTCTGTGTCATTACTAAAGGAAGACTGCTTTGGGGCAGTTCTTGGACAATGTGTTAGAACTAACAACATAGCAGGGCAGTTCTGAGTGTGAGTGCTGTGGGAATTCAGATTCCATAAAGTAAGAATAGTGTCTGCCTAAAAATGCTTCATTAAAGCCAGGCACTGGTGGCTCATGCTTGTTGTAATCTTTTTTTTTTTTTTTTTTTTTTTTTTTTGGCCAGTCCTGGGCCTTGGACTCAGGGCCTGAGCACTGTCCCTGGCTTCTTCCGGCTCAAGGCTAGCACTCTGCCACTTGAGCCACAGCGCCGCTTCTGGCCATTTTCTGTATATGTGGTGCTGGGGAATCGAACCTAGGGCCTCGTGTATCCGAGGCAGGCACTCTTGCCACTAGGCTATATCCCCAGCCCCAACTTGTTGTAATCTTAACTGCTCAGGAGACTGAGTCCATGAGACTTACCTCCAATAAACTACTCAGAAAAGGCCAGAAGTGGTGCTGTGGCTCAATTGGTAAAGCACTGTCCTTGATCACAAAGTGGCTCAGGGACAGCACCCAGGCCCTGAGTTTAAACCTCAAGACTGGCACATACACACACAAAATGCTACTCAAGAGGCTTAGATTTGAGGTTTACAGTTCAAAGCCAGCCCAGGAAGACAAATCCAAGAGACTCCAGTTAACAAGCAAAAATCCAGAAGTGTAGATGTAGCTACAGATATAGTAGAGTGCCAGCCTTGAGCAAAAAAAGCTGAGAAGAGAACATAGCCCTGAGTTAAGCCCCAGTACTGGTGCCCTCCCCCCAGAAAAGGCAGAAGGATTTCCTTAATATAGGTAAAGCACTAAGTGCATCTCTTTCTGTATTCCTGTGGTCTGACCCTGGCTGTCCCTGTTTCTCAGGTTCTTCCTCAGCTGCACAGGTTTCCCTGAATGTCGATCAGCTATTTGGTTTCCTGACTCAGTGCTGGAGGCCAGCAGGGATGGCAGCGTGTGTTCGGTTTGCCAGCCGTCCCCTGTATACAGGTGAGCCAGATGCCTCTCAAGGCAAGTATCACAGAACCATCCCAAGGCAGGAACGTTCAGGGAATGACATACTCAGGCTCTCTGGAGCAGGAGGCTGTGCTGGCAGCAACCCAGGAAGCTGACCTAGTCCAATTCTGTTTCATGGGAACTCCATCTGGGAAGGAGCCCTTCTGTACCCCAAGGTGCTATGGAGGAATCCTTGCAACACTGAGGTCAGGAAATTGTTAAGTCAAATGGCCAAGCTGCTCCAGAACCCCTAGAGCCCTATCGCAGAACAGTAGTTCTCAAACCCAATCCCTAGACCTCTTTCCCACACATAAATCATTGGGAACCCCAAAGAGCTCTAGTTATAGGTGGTGTTTTTAGTATATTCCCCATTTGAAATGAAAGTTGAGACATATTTTAAAGTATGTATCCATTTATAGCAAATGTATTACAAACAAATTTTAAAAATGAATTTTCAGGCTGGGAATGTGGCTTAGTGGTAGAGTGCTTGCCTAGAATGCATGAAGAGCTGGGTTTGATTCCCCAGTACCACATAAACAGAAAAAGACAGAAGGCACTGTGGCTCATACACACACAAAATGCTACTCAAGAGGCTTAGATTTGAGGTTTACAGAGTGCTAGCCTTGAGCAAAAGAAGCTCAGAGACAGTGGCCAGGCCCTGAGTTCAAGCTCCAGGACTGGCAAAAAAGTAATTAAAGCATCTTCAGACCAAGTACTTATTTCCCAAAGCAAAAATAGAGAATGATATTTGTTCCCATTTGTGTAAGACTAGCTTTCCTATAACTTCCTCTGTAGTCAGCTGAGCCACTGCAAGGGTTGTCATGTCAGGGAAACGCCAGTGGGCACGTGGAAGAATAAGGGAAGCCGTGTGTAGCTTCTTAGAGTTCTTGCAAAACAGCCTGACCTTCTTAACCTAGAAAGGGACCCAGACCTCTCTAGGGCCCCAGGAAACACACATCAAGAACCACTGGTGTGGAGAAATTGAAATTTTCAGAGGAGTTTGGATTTAAGTGATTGATTGGGTATTAGGTTTCATCTGTACTGCTCCCTAGTCTACACTCACATGAAGATTTCAAGGTGCTTCACAGAGCCCTTAAGGCCCTGTGGACCAGGATTGAAAACACTAGCATATAGTAGTTAATAAGTCTTTTATCATTTTCTGGCCCCACTAGGTTGAAATTAAAATTTAAGCGTGGCAGCCTTCCACCAACCATGCCCCTTGAATTTGTGGGCTGCATTGGTGGATGTGATGAGACACTGAAGGAGATCTTGGACCTGAAATTTTCACGAGGTGCCCCCAGAGCAAACCAGTCCTCTGGCCTCCTTCAGGCAAGCCAGGTTCTGAACAGGATGGACAGCAGCCAACAAAGCCACCCCCAGCTCCGTAGCAGCCGACAAACTGGACCCTCAATGCCTGTGCTCCAGACCCTCCAACCACCCACTGGCACTGGTGAAAGCAACTCTGTGACCTGCAACTGTGGCCAGGAGGCCATGCTGCTCACTGTCCGGAAGGAAGGCCCTAACCAGGGCCGGCAGTTCTACAAGTGCAACAGTGGTGGCTGCAACTTTTTCCTGTGGGCTGACAGCAGCCCTCAGTCAGGAGGAGGACTCCCCGCCCCTGCCTCAAGACCTCCAGGAAGCTCCATGGGACGCCTGCTAGGCCCAGGCAACCAACCAGGTGGTTTTGGTAACCCTAGTGATGGAAGTGGTGATAGCACCTCCTGCCTATGCAGCCAGCCTGCTGTGACACGGACTGTGCAGAAAGATGGACCCAACAAAGGGCGCCAGTTCCATACATGTGCCAAGCCACGAGAGCAGCAGTGTGGCTTCTTTCAGTGGGCCGATGAGAACATGGCACCAGGTGAGGCAAGCAGGTTGTGTAGATCCTTGCTTAGGTTTCCATGCTGGTCTTTCACCTGAGAGCACAGACCGTGGGATGGCATGGGTGGTAGTACCTTGCCCCTCTGTTTTCTCATTGACCAATGAGGAAATGAACCACACTTTTCCAAATTCAAGGACAGCTGTTAGTTAGGGAGCTCAGTTGTGTCCAGCACTATGGCAGATATCTCTCCCATAGATTAGAGGTGTTCAAGTGGTAGAGCACCTGCCTAGCAAGCACAAGGCCCTAAAGTTTAGACCTTGGTACCACCATCATAATTTAATATACTCCTTTGAAAATATTTCATCAAGTGTGTTTTCTGCTCCTTGTGATCCATTAGAAAGA
Source organism: Perognathus longimembris pacificus (assembly GCF_023159225.1). Taxonomy (NCBI): domain Eukaryota; kingdom Metazoa; phylum Chordata; class Mammalia; order Rodentia; family Heteromyidae; genus Perognathus; species Perognathus longimembris. Next base: position 13,799,777 of record NC_063177.1, read on the forward strand.
TAAGTGACCAAAAGCAACAATGAAAACAGGGTCATCAAAAAACAAAGCCTGGCACCAGTGGCTCACACTTGTAATCCCAACTACTCAGAATGCTGAGATCTGAGGATTGACATTCAAAGCCAGCTGGGGCAGGAAAATCTGAGACTCTTATTTCCAATTAAGCATACAGAAAGCTAGAAGTAAAGCTGTGGCTCAAGTGGAAGAGTGCTAACCTTGAGCAAAAAGAAGCCAGGGACAGTGCTCAGGCCCTGAGTTCAAGCCCCACAGCTGGCCAAAAAAAAGAGAGAGAGAGAACTTAGGGGTCTTTAGAGAGAGGAGGTGGGTGACAAAGTGCTCTTTGTCATACCCTTAGGGAGCTGTCCTAGGATACCTGACTAAAAGTGGGGCTTCCTTCACTTAGTACCTGTATTTCTTTCCACTTCACTCCCTTGAGCTCCTTTTGCTCAAGGCTAGTAGTGATCTACCACCTGAGTCACAGCTCTACTTCCAGCTTTTTCTAAGTAGTTTGTTGGAGATAAGAGTTTCATGGCCTTTCCTGCCCAGGCTGCTTTCAAACCATGATCCTCAGATCTCAGCCTCCTGAGTAGTTAGGATTACAGGTGTGAGCCACTAGCACCTGGCTGAAAGTTATCTTTTTTTTTGCCCATCCTGGGTCTTGAACTCAGGGCCTGGGCATTGTCCCTGAGCTTTTGCTCAAGGCTAGCACTCTACCACTTGAGCCACAATGCCACTTCTGGCTTTTTCTGAATAGTTTATTGGACATGAGTCTAACGGACTTTGCTGTTTGGAATGGCTACAAATCATGATCCTCAGATACCAGCCTCCTGAGTAGCTACATTATAGGAATGAGCTACCAGTGCCTGGCACAAGATATCTATTTGGTTTGGTTTGGTTGTAGGACTTGAACTCAGGGCCTGGGTTCTGTCCCTGAGCCTCTTTGTGCTGAAGGCTAGTGCTATACCACTTGAGCCACTGCACCACTTCCAGTTTGTATTATTTTTTGTTTATGTGGTATGGGAGAATCGAACCCAGGGCTTCATGCATGCTAGGCAAGCACTCTACCACTAAGCCACATTCCCAGCCCCCATTTCCAGTTTCTGAGTGGTTAATTAGAGTTGAGAGTCTCACAGGGACTTTTCTGCCCAGGTTGGCTTTGAACTGCGATCCTCAGCTCTCAGCCTCCTGAGTAGCTAGGATTACAGGTGTGAGCCACCAGTGCCCAGCATAAGGAGTCATTTTTAAAGTCATTTTTCACCACCTCTTCCCACAGGGCCTTTTGCAGCTCTACCCTGGCCAGGGGGTGGAGGAAGAACTCAGGGGCCAGAAACCAAGAGCAAAAGAGCCAGAGCCAATTCCTCAGATGTGGGGTCCATGACAAAGAAGCCCCGGAAATGTAGCCTTTGCCACCAGCCTGGACATACCAGACCCTTCTGTCCTCAGAACAGATGAGGGCGGCAGGGTAGAGACTCATTTGCACACCTGGAGATGAGCTGAGACCTCCTAGAAAACAAGAGAAGTGTTGGGTTTTGGACTTGGGCTTTCCTTTGTTGAACACAAAGCACACCTCTATGGGGAAAGCTAGCATTGTGAGACAGTAGCCATCTTTCCGGGGTGCAAGAATGACCCCTGAGCTACTGCATTGCTGAAAAGGCAGGGACTAGGCCCTCCTTTGGACAATGGCTGTTAGCATGTGATGGCAAACCATGTGTGTCTATGGGTGTCCTGCTGTGGACTGCTGTGCTGTCAGACCAGATGCTTGCAGGGCTTCCTTCACCTGTGGGGAGCCCCCATGTGCAGGGGCAAGCACTCTTGGCACAGCCTCTGGGTAGCCTGGATGAGTTTCTCTGAAGCCATCCCAGGAGGAGCATGGAGTCCCAGGAGCGGCTCTTCTCCCACACCTGCAGAAGCTTCATTCCCGCCTCCTGTGGAAGCCACATCCCTGGTGCCTTAGTGAACTCCCAGCTGGTGTCTGTGCAGAGGGAAGACAACTTTTCTCTGCTTCATTCTGCTGTGTGAGCTGCTCCACTGTAATAGACCAAAGCTTTTGGAGCCAGATGCCCATCTGCCCTCACAAAATGCTGCATGACAAGGACTCAGCGTCTAAACATCCTGGAATTAGCCATGGTGGCTACAGTTCAAGATCTCACCCTTGACAGGGTCAGTCGTCAGCCTGAAGAGGAGAGGAAGCTTCACCCTCCATGAGACATGAGTAACAACAGGCGCAGGACACCACATGTGTCAATCAGAATCTCACCTAATGAATCCAACAGGCAGATACATATAAGCATATTTTTAATGGGCAAAAAGTGACAGCACAGATGCCAGAGGAGCTTAATTTTAAGGCTCTCACCAGCTGTCCTGGGCAGCTCTGGCAGCCTAGCAGCACTTCTTCCCCGTGTGGGGAACACTGAGTTCAGCTTGTCTCCACTGTCTCCTTGTAGAGAAGAGATACTAGTGCAGTATTGTGTGCACAACTTGCCATCCTCTACTTTGCAGAAATGGCTTCACAAAAACCCAGAGAACAGCTCAGCTTTATTGACTCTAGTTTGTTGTTGAGAATAGAAGTAAAAAGAGGTGTGAACTGCCTGGTCGCTTTATTAGCAAAGAAAAACATTCTCAGTTGGGGCTGCAGGAACTTACCTTCAGTTAGACCAGGTTCTCTGAGCATGGCTGGGTAGCAGGGTTTTTACAACTGTAATTTCCTGGCATTGTTACCGGATCCTCCCAGCCTGGATGGGTGTGGTCTGGGTTTGGGGTTTTCCCCTTGCCACCATCAATCTATCCACCTACCATTTGTCTCTGAGATTACCTAATCTGGATATTTCACATAAATGGACTCGTATGTGACCCCTATGTCTGGCTTCTTAGTATAATGCGAATATGTGCTTGCCTGTTCCCAGTCATTTTGGGTGTATGTCCAGGAATGAAATTGCAAGATCATCTGTTTTAGCTTTCTAGAGTGGCTGCACCATCTTACAGTTTCAGCAGCCAGCATGTAGAGTTTACTGTTTCTCCACATCTTCCTTAACACTTGGGATTTTCCTTTTCCCTTTTTTTCAGGGAGTTGAATGTTAGAGCCATGGTAGTAGATATCATATAGCAACTCAATATGTTTTTTGTGCCAGCCACCTGTTACAGCTACTCCGCAGCCTGAGATCTGTTTATTGCAGTTCAAAACCAGCTCAAGCAGACAATTCTGTGAGACTCATCTCCAGTTAAGCATCAAAACCCAGAAATGAAGGTGTGGCTCAAGTAGTAGAAAGCCAGTACTTTCACATACACACAAACCACATACACACAAACATTTGTGTGTCTGTATTAGGAGTTCAACTCAGGGCTCAGCTTTTTTTTTTTTTTTTTTTTTGCCAGTTCTGGGACTTGAACTCGGGCCCTGAGCACTGTCCTTGAGCTGCTTCTGCTCAAGGCTATATCCTACCATTTGAGGCACAGTGTCTTTCTGGCTTTTTCTGTTTATGTGGTACTGAGCAATTGAGCCCTATATGTTTGCCTGTATGTTTTTCTTTGTGGTGCTGAGATCAAACTTGACCTTGCGCATGATAGGCAAGTGCTCTGCCACTGAAACTTAGTCTGACTCCAATCTCTACCTCACTTCTAAGGGCCCCTCCCTATTACCCATGCCAACCCACGTGGCAGCTAGAGCTCTGCCATCTCTAGGAGATGAGGTGACCTTGGCTGGCTTACTGCAAATGTCTTTCTGTGGTGCCTTTCCACATAGTACATTAGAGAAAAGCACTAGAGGTTTCAAGACTCAGCCCAGGCCTGCTGTTGACACTAACCAACAGTTGGTATCAGAAATAAGTCCTGGGCTGGCCTCCAACTGCTCCCAAGGGCCTCACAATATGCCAGTAGCAGGGCTGGGAATATGGCCTAGTGGTAAGTGCTTGCCTCATATACATGAAGCCCTGGGTTCAATTCCCTAGCACCACATATATAGAAAACAGCCAGAAGTGGTGCTGTGGCTCTAGTGGCAGAGTGCTAGCTTTGAGCAAAGAGTAAGCCCGGGACATTGCTCAGGCCCTGAGTCCAAGGCCCAGGAGTGGCAAAAAAAAATAAAATATATATATATATATGCCAATAGCTCTGCTTCCTGCCCCTGGAAGCCAGGGTTCCTTCCCAAGACCAAGGCAGAGACTATACTGCCTCTGCCAGGGATTCACCTGCCTTTTGTCCCAGGGCTTATTACAGCCAAAATCTTTGATAAGACTTTTTTTCTTGGTGGTATTAGGGTTTGAGATCAGGATTTCATGCTTATTAAGCAGGCGCTACTGCTTGAGCCATACCTCCAGCCTTTTATGCTGGTTGTTGTTTCTTTTCCTGGGGTGTTAACTCAGAGCCTGGGTGCTGTCCCTGAGCTCTCCAGCTCAATGCTAGTGCTCTACCACTTGCGCCACTTCAGGTGTTCTGGTGGTTAATTGGAGATAAGACTCTTAGGAACTTTGCTGCTCTGGCTGGTTTTGAACCATGATCCTCAGATCTCAGTCTCCTGAATAGCTAGGATTACAGGTGTAAGCCACCAGTGACAGGCTTGTCCCTGAGCTGCTTTTGTGCAAGGCTAGCACTCTACCACTTGAGCCATGGCACCAGTTCTGCCTTTTTCTGTTTATATGGTATTGAGGAATCGAGCCCAAGACTTCATGCATGCTAGTCAAGGACTCCGTCGCTAAGCCACTTTCCCAGTCAATGTGCTGGTTATTTTTAAGGTAGGGTGTTGTTGCCTGGACTCTGATCTTCCTATTTATGCTTCTCCCTATAACTGGGATGACAAGTAATTGCCATTTGCCAAGCTAACTGATTGAAATGAGGTCTTGCAGATTTCTTGCCCTGGCTGACCTTGAACCATGATCCTTCCCATTTCTGCCTCCTGGGTGGCAAGAATTTTAATTTTGAGCCACTGGCATGCGACTGGATGCTCAGATTTGATGGGTTCAGTAGCCAGCTTTCCTGGCTAGAACTTTACTTGCTCTGGTGCCTACTTGATACCTGTCCCTGCCTCAGACACCAGCTCCTACATTGGGAGGTGGTACTCTAGTTTACCCATGGTCTGAACTGTGGTGAGCCTGTGTGCTCTGACTTGCACATGCTGAGGCCTAGCTGGTGAACTGAAGAGGCTCTTGACATCTTAGGAGTTTGTCAAGCAGTCACCCAAGTCCTGGGTGTTGCCTTTGAGTACACACCGGGCCTTCATCTACCACAGCCTTAGCCTAGTTAATGAATAAGGATTGTTTTTAAAGCTGTGTTTTTCTGATTACAAGGGAAAATCCTCATTAAAAAATAAAATGTAACTGGGCTTTTAGTGGCTCAGGCCTGTACTTACTACTCAGGAGGCTGAGATCTGAGGATCACAGTTCAAAGCCATCGGGAACAAGCAAGTCTGTGAGATTCTTTTTTTTTTTTTTTTTTGGCCAGTCCTGGGCCTTGAACTCAGGGCCTGAGCACTGTCCCTGGCTTCCTTTTGCTCAAGGCTAGCACTCTGCCACTTGAGCCACAGCGCCACTTCTGGCCGTTTTCTGTATATGTGGTGCTGGGGAATTGAACCCAGGGCCTACATGTATACAAGGCAAGCTCTCTTGCCACTAGGCCATATCCCCAGCCCTCACATTAGTCATTCTTGTCTGTACTTTTAGGGGTGCTGAGGATGTGGAGGTGGCCTGGGAGTGGGGAGGGAACAGCCTCACTTCTCTGCTGCTTACCATGTTTGTAACATTTCTTTTATGTGTGTGTGTGTGTCTGTTGTGGGGCTTGAACTCAAGGCCTGGGTGCTGTCCTTGACCTTTTTTACTCAAGGCTAGCACTCTACTACTTTGAGCCACAGAACCGCTTCCAGTTTCCTGGTGTTTCATTGGAGGTAAGAATCTCACAGACTTGGGCTAGCCTTGAGCAAAAAGAAGCCAGGGACAGTGCTCAGGCCCTGAGTCCAAGCCCCAGGACTGGCCCCCCCAAAAAAAGAATGACTAATGTGGAAACACTGGCAGCTCCAAGGGATGGTGCTCCTCCACTTCATAGGCTGTCCTGCAGCTAAGTATTCCTGAAACTAAACAGAAGTGCGTACATACAAGTGGGTATACAGCTGAGCTAGGTGTGTTGGTATATACCTGTAATTCCAACACTGGGGAAATTGAGGCTGGAGGATCTGGAGTTTGAGGGCTACGTAGCAAAACCTTGTCTCAAAAATAAAGTGTAGAGCTGGGAATATGGCCTAGTGTTAGAGTATTTACCTCACATACATGAAGCCCTGGGTTCGATTCCTCAGCACCACATATATAGAAAAAGCCGGAAGTAGCACTGTGGAGGTGGAGTGCTAGCCTTGAGCAAAAGGAAGCCAGGGACAGTGCACAGGCTCCCAGTTTAAGCCCCAGGACTGACACACACACACAAAAAAATGTTGACAAGGCTGGGAATATAGCCTAGTGGCAAGAGTGCTTGCCTCGTATACATGAAGCCCTGGGTTCGATTCCCAAGCACCACATATATAGAAAATGGCCAGAAGTGGAGCTGTGGCTCAAGTGGTAGAGTGCTAGCCTTGAGCAAAAAGAAGCCAGGGACAGTGCTCAGGCCCTGAGTCCAAGGCCTAGGACTGGCAAAAAAAAAAAAAAAAAAAAAAATGTTGACAAGTATTTTGGTAGGGGGGTGGGGGTGTGCCTTGAGTATGCTAAGCACACATCACTGAGCTACATACAGTCCAGCCAAGATTTAGGTCAGATGTACAGATAGCATTTTATAAATCAGTACGCTGTTTTTCATTTTCTGATATTCCTAGTGTCCTTGACTTCTGAGCAAGTACAGTCCTGTTGCCACAGTCATCAGAACTGGCCTGGGGTCACTTGGTGAACTCCAGCAACAAACTGAGGTGCCTGCCTGTGCTGCAGTTCCAGGTACAAAGATACAAAGACTTGACAAAGCACACACCCAGCTCATCAGCTGGCAGAGCTGAGGGTCCCTGCCTTCAAGGGAGAATGAAAGCAGCCATCTATCCTGCCAACATCCAGGACCCAGCCCACCCAGGGCAAAGACTTTCCAAAGGCTCCCAGAAAAAAAATGATCATTGTTTTCAGGTCTTCTCTGGCTAGACAGGGCTGGGCTAAGTGACACAATGAACATTGTGTGTGTGCCAGTGCTGGGGCTTGAACTTGACCCAGTCACTGTCCCTTCGCTTTTTAACTCAAGGCTGGTGGTCTGGGTTTTTGCTAGTTAATTGGATTTTCCTGCCAGGCTGGCTTTGCCAGTCCTGGGCCTTGGACTCAGAGCCTGAGCACTGCCCCTGGCTTCTTTTTGCTCAGGGCTAAGCACTCTACCACTTGAGCCACAGCGCCACTTCTGGCTTTTCCTATATATGTGGTGCTGAGGAATCGAACCCAGGGCTTCATGTATATGAGGCAAGCACTCTTGCCACTAGGCCATATTCCCAGCCCACCTTAGCCTTTCTTAGTATCTAGAATTACAGTTGTCAGCCACTGGCACACAGCTCACTTTTTCCCTCATTAATGCATCTGGTTTTTTACCACTGCAGCTAAATTTTAGAGCAGCCCACTCTAGGCTCACAAGATCTGTGCTTGAGAAGAGGGCTCTAAGCTAAGGTCGCTGCAGGGGTGTGACTCACTTGCCCAGTATGCACAGCCTTGAGCTCATTCCCACTACTGCAAAAACAACCTAAACACATCTGACTTCCTAGCAGCTAGCAGCCTGAGGCCTGCTCAGGTCAGCCCTACCTCAGAGCCCAGGCCAACTTTGTGGCCCAGAGAGCTCCCCTGGCAGCTGGGAGGGCCCTGCTGTGCCAGGACTTAGTGATGCCTCTAGAGCCTGAGGCAGGGCTAGGGTTGTGGCTTGGTGGTAGAGTGCTTGCCTAGCATGTATGAAGCCCTGGGTTTGATTCCTCAGTACCACATAAACAGAAAGAGCCAGAAGTGGCGCTGTGACTCAAGTGCTAGAGCACTAGCCTTGAGCAAAAGCAGTTCAGAAACAGTGTTTGGGCCCCCCTGAGTTCAAGCCCCAGGACTGGCAAAAAAAAAAAAAAGATAAAAGACTGAGGCAGTGGGGCCCAAGCAGCTCCCTTTCTGGTTCTTTACCCTTGTGGCAGGTGGTGGTTTAGTCCACAACTGCCCAGAAAAGGTGCCAAGTCTCCAAGTCACAGTCCACAGGACCAAGGCACAAGCACTACCCGCGCAGCAGGAAGGTCTGGTGCCTCCACAGGAAGAACAGAACCAGATGTGAAGGGCACGGACCCAAACCCTGACTTGTCATCTGAGGTGACGGACAGGGAGCCCAGCTTGGCCCCTGGGAGACATAGGAACACTTAGCTTCAGAGCTGCTCCACTCACTTATAGGACCAAAAGGAGACCCAAGAGAAGTAGGAAAAATCTCCTGACTCTATGATGTCACAGCTGGGAGGGGACATCCCTCACCACACAAGGACTTCCCTGACTTCTCAGACTCAGCCTCCAACATAAGAAATTTGTCACTTAGAGCCAGTTCAGTTTGGTATCCTTACAGCAACTTGACCAGATGAACACTGCTTTGTTTTTTGGTTTTTTGGTTTTTTGGTACTTGAACTCTGGGCCTGGGCATAGCACTCTACCACTTGAGCCCCAATGCATCTTCTGGTTTTCTGGTGGTTAATTGGAGATAAGAGTCTTTAGGACTTTCCCAACTGGCTTCAGAGATTCTCAAATCTCAGCCCCCGGAGTAGGTAGGATTACAGGCATGAACCACTGTGCCACCCCCACCCCTACCCCCACCCAGACACTGCTTCTTAAAAATAAATCACACCACACCCAAGTTGTCCTAAATCTCTCGCCATGCTGCCAGGCCAGACCAAGCCAAGCCAGAGGACTGAATCCAACCAACCGCCTATGAAGGTGCCAAGGCCTCCTTCCCCAGCAAGTCACACACACATACAAATTTTCTTTTATTCTCTTGTTCACATTCTTGAAGGCATAGCTTTGTTTCAGCAGGAAGGAGCTAAACCTAGAGGAGCCCCTGCGAGGGGGGGCATTCTTCCTCAGTCAGCCCAGCTGCCTCCGCCAGGCTCCAAGGTCAGGACACAGACATCTGCTGTCAGTGTCTGTTTTGGCAAGCTGGGGAGGCCAGGTCTGCACACAGGCCTCCTCGGGGAAGGGCATGTCCTCTGCTTTCCAGGGGTGCCCAGAAGCAGCTACCATGGGACCGCCCTGGGCAGCACACAGCTCGGGCTCCCCCAGCAAGAGCCAGGCTCAGCTTCAGCCACCCTGCACACTTGCCCAGCAGGAGGGAAAGGGCCTTCCCTGAGTTATTACAAGAAAAACAAATACACAGGAGATACTGGAAAACAACACCCACCATGCATCAGCTTAAAGAGCTGTCCAGGGTGCCAGCTGATTCCAGCCCCAGGGGGGACAATACTCAGCAGCCAAGCTCCACATGCCTCCAGGGGGCTTGGAGCTGGTGCCCAGGAAAGTGTCATTCATTTCTCTTGGCAAGATGTAGTTGGCCTTCACCTGGCCTAGGATGGCAGAAACCATGTTCTTTGTGGTTTCATTGCTGGTATGATGTACTAGGCCAAATCCTGGGCTGGGCCCAGAGGTGTAAGGTGGCATCTGAGTGGTGGCACTGCAAGCTGCCCACAGCCACCCAACCACACTTAGGTGACAGCAACCCAAACTCCCTACACTCTGGAATCCCAAACATAAACCAGTATCATGTCCTCCCTCCTTTGTTCTGGTTAAAAGCAAGCAAAACACCACTCAGCAGATCCCTGGGAGAGGAGCAGCTGCAGCTCACTGGAGACAAACATGCAGGGGCACCTGGGCCCTGCTGCTCTAGAGGAGCCCTTCAGGTGCCTGTAGACCACTGTAGAGCACATAGCCAATGGCATCGATCTCCTCCTCCCGAAAGCTGCCCAAGAGGTTCACACTGGGGTTGAAGTGGCAGGGAAGGCTGGACTGCTCCAAGCTGCCCACAAGCAACTCCAGGGCCTGCAGAAAGCGCTCCCCCAGGACCTCCTCAGCCCAGTCAGCTTCCTCCTCCCCCAGGCGCAGAACCACCTGCGTCAGGGGGCTCCGCCCCAACTGCCCCAGGGCTGGGTGGCGGTGGCAGACAGCACACAGAAGCAGCAGCAACCTACGGCGGGTGCCAGCATCCTGGTCATCCAGGGCCCTCAGCCGGGCGGCCTCCACTGGATACAAGTCCTGAAGCCAGAGGTTCCCCGCCAGCCCCTCGAGGGGCCAGGCGAGCAGAAGGTGGTCATTCGCACTGGCCCCAGGGACTGCCACCAGCACAGCCACAGTGAGTTCCAGACGCTCGTGCTGCACCTCCAGCAGCAGCTCCTCTGAAGCCACACTGGGCCGGATCAGGCACCCAAGCAGGCCGCCGATGGCGGGCCAGTTGACCGAGGCAGCCAGGGCCTTACGGAGCAGCTCTAGCAGAACTCTGGAAGAGAAGTAGCCCCCCACTAGGAAACGGTCCCAAGGACTGCTTCCCCGGGGGCAGAACTCAAGCTGAGTCCTCCGAACAGCCCAGCAGCGAGGGTCCCTGGCCACAGTGTCCACACCAGGCACCAGGCTCCACAGGCCAGGCTCCAGCACCACGGGTACCAGGAGGCGCACATGCTCAGCAGCCCCTGCCTGCAGCCCATCATAGAGTGGCCCTCCAGGCACAAGTGCCCCAAAGGGCAGCTCTGGGAACTTGTTCCTTAGGTAGGCCTGAAGCTCCAGGGCGATGTCGCCAGCCAGCTGTTTGGCCAAAGCCACTTGGGCTGCTGGGATAGCCACGTGGTCATGCTCGAATGCTAGAAGTTTCTCCTGTAAAGTCAGGCACAGCGGTGCTTGGGAGCTGAGTCCAGCAGGCGACTGAGGACTGGTATCTGTGGACCTCACTGCAGAATGAAGAATTTGGGAAAAATTATCAGAACACCCCATGAGTTAAGAGAACTCTAAACCACCAGCAGCTGTGTGTGGGCCTGATGCCGATTGTCACCTGGAACAGCCACTGAGAAAGCCCTCAGTTCAGGTCCTCAGAACAGTGAGTGTTTGATGACAGTCTCATTGGCTCAGAGCCCAACACTCTGGCCCTACAATTTCCAACAGAGTGGAGAAAATAGGTCCTACCCTTCTCCCAGCCTCAGTTTCCCCATCTGAAGCTCCCCATGATCATACCATGTTGATGTTTCTACTTGTTCTGGGAAACAGAAGGAAAAAAAAAAAAATCCCAGAGCTGGAGGCATAGCTCAGTGCATACTTGCCCCCTATTACCAAAAAAAAAAAAATGATATAGGGGGGCTGGGGATATAGCCTAGTGGCAAGAGTGCTTGCATTGTATACATGAAGCCCTGGGTTCGATTCCCCAGCACCACATATATAGAAAATGGCCAGAAGTGGCGCTGTGGCTCAAGTGGCAGAGTGCTAGCCTTGAGCAAAAAGAAGCCAGGGACAGTGCTCAGGCCCTGAGTCCAAGCCCCAGGACTGGCAAAAAAAAAAAAAAAAAAAAAAAAATGATATAGGGCTGGGAATGTGGCTTAGTGGTAGAACGCTGGCCTCCCCTGCACGAAGCTCTGGGTTTGATTCCTCAGTACCATATAAATGGAAAAGGCCGGAAGTAGTGCTGTGGCTCAAGTGGTAGAGTACTAGCCTTGAGCAAAAGAAGCTCAGGGACAGTGCCTGGGCCCCCTGAGTTCAAGCCTTAGGACTGGCAAAAAAAATACATATATAAACCCAAAAGACCCATGACCCTCATCTAACATATGAGGAACCCACAATCTGGAGGAGCAGAGACTTTCACAGGGCTGCAGGTTGTTCAGTGGCAGAACTCCAGTGTGACTATGAAAGGGGCAACCCCCCCATTGGGGGGTTGAAGTGTGTTATTTACCCGGGGCAGAGGATGAGGGGATTAGGGATGATCTGGGCTGGCTGAGGGTGATAGGTGGAGGCCGGGGCTGTTGGTGTGGTGTGGCCTTCAGCAGACTCAGTTCCTTCCAACCATCCCCCTTGGTGTCATCCTCATCCCGAGGGCTGGTGGCCCTGTCAATGAGCTGCAAACAAAGTGACACAGATTAGAGCACCCAAAGCCTGGACAGCAGGAGCAAAGCTTGGGGGCAAAGCAAAGCATGGTGCTAGGGTAGAGAAGCAGACTCCTTGGCTCCAGTCTAGCCTCAGAAAGTCCCACCACCAGTCCTAGATCACAACCTTGTCCTCTGCAAATCTCAGGAAGGCCCCAGGTTGGCCTTACCCGTTTCACAGCCAGGGTGGCAATGCCTAGCACAGCAGCTCCGCCCACACCCAGCACCAGACGGGCATTGGCCAGGAGGAAGTCCATCGCGCTGCCCAGGCCCTCGCTGCCATGCTGCTTGTCCCGCTTCTGAGAGAACTCTGCCATGTCTGCCTGCAAGAGAGTCATGAGCATAATAGGTCACTGAGGGAGGGGACAGCCAGGCTGGTAGGGCACCAGCATGGGAATGTGCTGTGGAGTAACTAAAGGTTAAGCCCACAAGGGGAGGTATCTGGGGATTTCTCATGAGAAAGCAGCCACTCAAAGTGTTGCTTTTTTTCTTTTCTTTTTTTTTTTGCCAGTCCTGGGGCTTGAACTCAGGAACCTGGGCACTGTCCCTGATCTTCTTTTGCTCAAGGTTAGCACTCTACTACCTGAGCCACAAAGCCACTTTTGGCTTTATCTGTTTATGTGGTGCTGAGGAATTGAACCTAGGGTTTCATGCATGCTAGGCAAGCACTCTACCACTAAGCCACATTCCCAGGCCCAAAGTGTTTCTTTTGAGATGAAGGGGTTGTGTTCCCTCCAAGAAAGCTGCAAACAATCTACCCCTGGAAAGGGGCAGACATGGAAAGCCAAAGGAGAGGGAAGAAGCCTACTTTCCTGATCCCACCCTCCACAATCTCTGACATCATCAGAGACTTCTGACCTGGGGCTGATCATCACCACTCCTATTCCACAGATGCAGGGTACCAAGTAACAAAGTAGGAGAGTCTCATACCCACAACTACAAAGCCTCCAGACTCATCCACCCCCAGAGACTGAGCACTTTTCCACTTGGCCAGGCCCTCAGGTTCCTAACCAGGGCTGGGCCTACTCCCCCTGATAAGTTGCAAGGAGGAACCCAAAGACCTGCAACTTGGGGTTCTTGGCAGCCTGTCTAGGGAACCTGTCAGAACTTTAGTAGGACCTGGGCTGGGAATGTGGCTTATGGCAGAGTGCTTGCCTAGCACACATGAAGCCCTGGGTTTGATTGCTCAGTACTACGTAAACAGAAAAAGCTGGAAGTGGCTCAAGTGGTAGAGTGCTAGCCTTGAGCCAAAGAAGCTCAGGGACAGTGCCCAGTCACTTAGTTCAAGCTCCAAGACAGGCAAAAAAGAAACAAAAACTTTAGTAGGACCTGGAGTGATGCTCAGGTTTCCAGCGCCGCCCCCACCCCCCAAATCTTCACAAGGAAATGCTCAGTCAGGGCTAACAGGTCAAAGGTCAAGCTAAGCAAGATGGCCCAAGCCGCCCAGGGAGGCTGGGAGCATCTGTCAATCGGTGTGTGCAGGGCAGGAAAGTAAGCTAACCCTAAAGGTGCATATCCCAGGCAGCTGCCTAGTGCCTCTCTCAAGCGAGCTCTTTGGACTCCTTGGGCTTGAGTCAGTGCTAAGATGGAGGGAAGGGTCTTCACCTGATGGGAGGCCAAGTGACACTGTTGTGAACTGAGGGCCAGCAGAGAGGGCTTGTTTGTTCATCCGAAGACGGCCAGGTAGCAGTGAAAAAAAGTAAGGAGTGACTGGATGGGTCCAGGCACCTGGGAAGTGGAGGCAGAAATCTCTCAGGGCCTAGCCACAGCCTGATTGGACACCAAGGACTGCAGCCCTCCCTGCTAGTCTGTGAGTATCTGGGGCCCACTGCCAAGTGACAAGATGCCTAGAGTAGCTGAAGCCTAAAGCTGTGTGACTCAGCCCTGACACCTGCCCAGTTGCTTCAGACTAAAAATAAGACCCCACTCTGGGGGCCAGGGAGATCACAGGCCAGCTAGATGACCCACCGTGGCCCTACCGCCAGTTTCTGCTTTCTCATCAGTGTCTATCTCTGAGATAAAAACTGCCATGGCCGCCAGCAGGACCAAGAATCAATCCACTTTGCAAACTGTAAAGTGCTTACCAGTCTGCTAAAGTGGGGCTCAGCCTTGACTCTGCGGGGTCGTCCAGGACCCAACACCCAGCATTCCAACTCCCGGAAGGAGAGGACGGTCGAGGGTGCTTAAAAATAGCCTGGTCCTGGATGCCTCTGGCCCTTCCACTCTTCAGCCAAACCCCGCTAGACCGTGGCCAGGGCTAAGCAGACCGCGCAGCAGCCCACAGAAAGCCCGGTTTCGGCCCTCCTCGCGGGCGGAAACCGAGGCCGCAAATCATTCGAAGGGTCAAGGTTGGGGTTCGAACTCGGGCCGTGGTGCCGAAGTCGGTCCTCCCCTCCCTGACCGCGGCCGCAACGACGACCGCGGGCCACGCCCCCGACCTGTGCGGGACGCACGCCACACTCGGGACCGGGAGACCCCAGTCTCGGGCAGGGCGCTGGGCCCCAATCGTACCTGCGCCCCGGTGTCGGCGCACCGACTGGAGGACGCGGTGGATCTGCCGGGCCTCAGAGCCCGAACCGGCTTGGGGATGGAACGTGAAAGGCCCGGGAACGAACGCCGAGGCCCAAGGGCTGGCGGGTGACCCCAGAGACACCGCAGACAAACAGGCCCGAGCTCCAATCCGAGCGCCCGCCGGCTGCGCACACGTTCCATAATACTTCACGGCTCAGCCAACCACGGGGCGGCCACGCCCCCTCCCGCCGACGCACTGCCTCAGGGGCGGGATCCTCGGATGCTCTCCGGATTTAAAGGCGCAGCGGACCACCTGGGCGGTGGGAGATCTGAGGGCCAGTAACTTTTTTGTGCATGTAATGGGAGCCTCAGTCTGCGGCCACATTCCTTCCGGAAGCCAGGCAGATGGACAGCATCTGTGCTGAAGACCCACTCCCTATTGCCTCGTTGGCACCTATGGCCCGCTGGTCACACAGTGCTGGCTAGAGCCAGCTTTAACCACCTTGTGTCAGCCATTCTCCACCAGGCCTGTTTTCTCTCCTGTGACACTGTTCTACCTCCTCTTTGTCCCTGCGAAGAACAGTTGTGCACAAAACAGCGTTGTCTCACTTATTGAGGGTGTACTTAATGTGTTCACGGAGGCAAGGGGGGAGGGGCTAGATAGCTACTACCACAGCTGCGAAGAGCTTGGCCCAAGAGGGACCGTTCAGAGCATGAAGCCAGGCAGTAAATGAGCAGCTGACCAGAGGAGAGAATGTTGACACTAAGTGGGAATAATAAACTGCCTCGCACTGCAAGGCCTTGTGCATGCTAGGTAAGCACTGCTACCACTCACTGGACAAAACCCCCAGTCCTACAAACTGCTGCTTACTGAGTGCCTGCTGTATGCTATAAGCTAAGCTATATGCACTTTTGCTCCTTTGCTTCTGGTAACTACCTTATCAAGCATTTTACATATAAGGAAACTGAGGCTAGTAGCAGGAGCACTCGGCTAAGAGGCCCCCGAAGTATCACTACCACCGCCCCATCAGGTACAGAGCCTGCCAGGCCCCAGCACCACCCTCTGGGCCCCCCAAGGTTAGGTCCAGAATCTCTCCCGGGTCCCGGGCCAACTGTAAACGGCTGCGGCAGTCCGAATGACAGGCGCTAGGAGGTTGTGGCCGCCAGTCAGGCCTCTCCAGCTTCCCCAGGGAGGGGCGCGCCGAGCTCGCGGGGGCCGGGCGGGCGGGAGGCGGGTGGGGCGGGGCGCGGCGCGGCGCGGCGCGGCGCAGCGCACGGGTTAAAGGGGCGGGGCCGGCGCTGGCCCAGCCCGCGGCGCCGGGGCCGCCCCCGCCCTGCCGGCCACTGCGAGAGCCGGAGCCGGAGCCGCCGGGACGCCGCCATGGAGGCCACCGGGGTGCTGCCGTTCGTACGCGGCGTGGACCTCAGCGGCAACGACTTCAAGGTGAGCCCGGAGGGCGGCGGCGGAGCCCCGCGAGCCTTTCTGAGGCGCGCAGCCGCGAGGCGCTGCGCTTCCGGCCCCGCGGACGCGGAGACCTCGGGCGGGGCGGGGTGGGGCGGGGTGCGGCTCGCCGCGGGCTCGGCCGCGGGGCCTCCAGCTCCGGCCGGAGCTGCGAGTTAAGCTGGACCCGGGTTGGACGACACGCCACCGGCGGCCGCGGGCTCCCGGCTTTGCTCCCGGGCAGGAGAAGGGCCCGGGGACAGCGAGCTCCGGCGCTGAGGTCACACGCCCCGGCCGGGCCCTGACTCAGGCCGCCGCGCCGCCGGCTGCCCAGGACGGCCCCGCCCGCCTGCCCGCCCGTCTGCCTGCCTGCCTGCCTGTCTGCCTGTGCGGTCCCGAGCCGGCCACTTCCCTCTCCGCGCCGGCTTTCCCATCCGGCCCTCGCGGGGCGTGGTGGAGTGTGGCGAGAGCTGTGGGTGTGGAGCGTGTCCGCCAGTGTGCGAAGGCCGAGTCCGAGCAGCTACAGGGCGTATAGAACCCAAACCTGGTCCCCTCCCAAGCCGGTTGGTGGGACAGGGAGAGCAGTCGAGAATGAGTAGTGGGCAAGGCACCGGCAGCCTGTGGCAGGCCCTTCCTGTGTCCGCCGGTGAGAGGAAACACATTTGGCCCCATCACACACCTAGTAACCAGTCACAGGTGGCCTCTGTCCCCTGCCTGGATGAGCGTCTGTCTCCTGGGTCTTTTCTGGGCTGAGAGAGCGCGGAGTCAAGCCTGGAATGTGGCAGTAGGGGGAGGGGGACAGCTGCCAAAGGCACTGAAGGCATCACTTCCGGGGAGAAGTCTTAGGGACTGGGACTGCTGCTGAGAGGCATTGGAATATGGGGAATGAATGAGTGAAGGAATGAGGTGCTGCTCTGGTGGGTGGGGTGAGACTGGACCTTGGCAAGTTTGAATGCTGATGGTGGGGGGGGGAGCACAGTTGGGACTTGGCAGAGGCTCTCAGGGACACCCTCCCCCATCTCAGGCAGTCTAATTGAGCCCAGACAGCAAATAAATAGCACCACATAGTGCTAGCACCACAACATAGGTTGTCACCTGAACCAGCCAGTTCCGTCCTGGCCTTTCCCGAGCTCAGAGTCTAGCAAGAGATAGTCACATATTTTTTTTTTTTTTTTTTTGGCCAGTCCTGGGCCTTGGACTCTGGGCCTGAGCACCGTCCCTGGCTTCTTCTTGCTCAAGGCTAGCACTCTGCCACTTGAGCCACAGCGCCACTTCTGGCCGCCTTCTGTATATGTGGTGCTGGAGAATCGAACCCAGGGCCTCATGTATACAAGGCAAGCACTCTTGCCACTAGGCCATATCCCCAGCCCCAGATAGTCACATCTTAAGCTAACACTTCATTCACATGAGGGCTTTTACTAGTTCCATTTTGTGGATGACAGAATTTGAGGTACAGAGTGATGAAATGACCTGCCCAGGGCCTCACAAGTGATGAGTGGCTCTGCTGCTCCCCCAAGACTCCACCTTACTGTGACTGTCCCTGCCCAGGGTGGCTACTTCCCTGAGAATGTCAAGGCCATGACCAGCCTGCGATGGCTGAAGCTGAACCACACAGGCCTCTGCTACCTGCCCGAAGAGCTAGCTGCCCTGCAGAAGCTGGTAAGCGGCACAGGGGTAGCATGGGGGTTCTCCTAGGCATAGTGCTGGGCTGGGTGGACTATGGTGGAACGCTGGGATAGCTGTGGGTAAAACTAGCAAAGGGAGTGACACCCCATCCTGGGAGGTGTTTGAGGAGCTACAGGAGGCTGCAGGAGTGGGCAGCAGGCCCTGCTGGACCGTGTAGTGTTTGGGGGACAGAAGGACTTGACACACTACCTACCATGCTGAGCCTCTGCTCCCTCTCCCTCCCAGGAGCACCTGTCTGTGAGCCACAACAACTTGACCACGCTGCACGGGGAGCTGTCTAGCCTACCTTCTCTGAGGGTGAGTGTGGGTCAGGGAGTGGAGCTCAGCTAGGGTTCTGAGGAGTCTGTCCCGTTTACTGTCTCTGCCTACCTCTGTGTCTTGTTCAAGAGTCAAGGTGTCACAGGAGAGGCCATCTTGTCATTGCAAGAGGACATGGTTATGTTCTGTGTGAAGGAACCCATAGGATTGGAAAATTCCATGAGGGGTTGGTGATGGAGAGTACAAAAGTCCTAAATCCAGCCACCCATCTTGGATATCTATATAATAGCTATTGTAGGCCAAGCAATGCATGTGGGTTTTTCATATACCCTTGGCTTCCACCAGCATCACAGGTGAGAATGCTTGGCCACAGAGGCAACAATACAGATGGGGTTGGGCATGGTTGAGCCAGAGGATGGCCTGATATCTCAGGACATCACGTCCTTGGCTAACCCTACAGACTTCAGCCAGGGTCATCCTGTCCAAAGATAGACCCTGAGATTTCAGGGGCAGCCCTCTGGACTTGGGCTCCCTGGATTCAAATCTAGGCTCTGCCACTTCCTAGCTGTGGCCTTGGGGTCCTTCCTACTTTCTGGGCCTCATCTGCATTCGGCTGAGCTTGTGAAGCAGCAGCCTGGTGCCCACACACGTCGTTGTTGCAGAAATGCTGGGGTTGTAACTCGGGTTATTACTGACAGTCACACCACCATTCACTGGCCCTGTTTCTCACCCTTGAACCCTATGCATATCCATCTGGTGAGGGCTTCAGCCCCCAGGAAAACAGACTTCCTCTCAGTCTACTCTGTTTTCTCCCTGGTCCAGCCTCTACTTGGGATTAAACCTAGGCTCCCAAATGATAGGCAAGCCACACCCTTGCTTTTGGTTTTGGGGGTATGTGGTTTAGCACTGCCGTTTAGCTTTTTCCTCAAGTTTGGTGCTCTTGCACTTGAGCCACAGCTCCACTTCTGGCTTTTTGGTGGTTAATCCGAGATAAAGAGTCTCACAGACTTTCCTGATCAGGCTAGCTTTGAACTGCGAGATCTCAGCTTTCTGAGTAGCTATGATTAAAGGTATAAGCTACCAGTACCCAGCTGTTGGGTTTTTTTTCCTTGGTTTTTTTTTTTTTTTTGGCCAGTCCTGGGGCTTGGACTCTGGGCCTGAGCACTGTCCCTGGCTTCTTCTTGCTCAAGGCTAGCACTCTGCCACTTGAGCCACAGCGCCACTTCTGGCCACTTTCTGTATATGTGGTGCTGGGGAATCGAACCTAGGGCCTCATGTATATGAGGCAAGCACTCTTGCCACTAGGCCATATCCCCAGCCCCTTGTTTTTTGTTTTATTTTGTTTTTTGAGACAAGGGTCTTATTAGATTAGCTGGTCCTAAAGATGCTATCTTGTTTCTACCTCTTGAGTTTGTTGCCATCCCCAGCTCCTATTCTGTTGTAAAAGTTCCTAGCCCATACTAACTCCCTTCTTCCCTTTTGGAATTAAGGAGAAGGAATACATGATCAGAAAGGCTAGTGCTGGGTTCTGGGCACATTTGAGTTTCAGTTGAGACTTGAATCGAGGTTTACCTAGAGAAAAGGAGAAGTCTACTTGGTGAGAAGCTCACTGTGTGAACCAAGTCTAGGAGTGGGGAGCACTTGGACCCAGCTTCCTGAGCCTCCTGGGAAGGCATCCCACCCTGGCCTCTGCTTCTGAGGGCAGAAACCAGGAATCACAGACACTTGCTTCTTCCTAGGCCATTGTAGCCCGAGCCAATAGCCTGAAGAACTCCGGAGTCCCTGATGACATCTTCAAGCTGGATGACCTCTCAGTCCTGGTCAGTGTTCACCCACACTGCCTGGTCCCTGGCCATGGCCCTGGGGCCACCACTGTCCTGCTTTACAGTCAGGGAAACAGACTTAGAGGGGGCAGTGCTGTGGCCATGGTCACTCATTCTTAGATCGCTAACCCAAGACCCTTCCCCAAGATCTGCTGTGTCTCTCTGGCCCTAAAGTCTTCTCATCCTCTTCCTGCTCTGTGTGGCCTGAACTTTAAGTTTGGCAAAGGCCTTCAGAGTGTGGACACCCTAACCTGGACTTGCTCCTGCTCCCCAGGACTTGAGCTACAACCAGCTGACAGAGTGCCCAAGGGAGCTGGAGAACGCCAAGAACATGCTGGTTCTCAACCTCAGCCACAACAGGTACTACCCCTAGAGGTGGGCGGGGCTGCATCCAGCCCTGGGCAGGACCTGCTCACCAAGGCCTGCCCCTCCTTGTCTGCCATGCAGCATCGACACCATCCCCAACCAGCTGTTCATCAACCTCACAGACCTGCTGTACCTGGACCTCAGTGAGAACCGCCTGGAGAGCCTGCCACCACAGCTGCGCCGCCTGGTGCACCTGCAGACCCTGGTGCTCAACGGAAACCCGCTGCTGCACGCCCAGCTCCGGTGGGTGCCCTCACCCCACCGCGATCCTTTCCAAGAGCCCACTCCCTTTGCCCTAGCAGCTGCACCCTTTGGTGGGAGCCGGTGCTTCCTGGGCAGGGAGCTCCACTCCTCAGTCTTGTTCTGCTGGGGCTTGTGCTCCTGGACTGCCATTCCAGGTCCCCTAGGTTGCCCCACATGGGCCCCACCCTGGCATTCACGGCTCTTGTCACCCTGGCAGGCAGATCCCGGCAATGACAGCCTTGCAGACCCTGCACCTGCGGAACACGCAGCGCACGCAGAGCAATCTCCCGACCAGCCTGGAGGCCCTGAGCAACCTTGCAGGTCAGGACACCTGAGCTCCACCCTAAGTTCCCACCCCCTCTGGCCCCCACACTTCCTGGTGAGTGAAGGGGCCTAAACCCTGCTTCTCCAGCCATGTTCCAGGTATGTTAGGGTTACTCCTGTCACCATCAAGATGACTTAGTAACATCACATTATGAGTGTTTTATGCCACACCTTGTAGCGTGAGGGTGTTTCTCCAC
This sequence comes from Perognathus longimembris pacificus, assembly GCF_023159225.1. Lineage (NCBI taxonomy): Eukaryota > Metazoa > Chordata > Mammalia > Rodentia > Heteromyidae > Perognathus > Perognathus longimembris. The sequence goes on from NC_063177.1 coordinate 13,820,672, forward strand.
ATGGAGAAACTGAAGCTGAAAGAGTTGGTCAGTTGAAGGCCACACAGTCTGGTGATGGAGAACTAGGGTTCACACTGGGGCTGGCTGCCGCTCCCCGTGACACCCAACCCACCATATGGCTCTACTTCTCATTCCAGACGTGGACCTGTCGTGCAATGACCTGACAAGGGTGCCCGAGTGTCTGTACACGCTCCCTAGCCTGCGCCGCCTCAATCTCAGCAGCAACCAGATCTCCGAGCTGTCTCTGTGCATCGACCAGTGGGTGCATGTGGAGACCTTGAACCTGTCCCGCAACCAGCTCACCTCACTGCCTGTGCGTCTAGGGCCTGGGAAGGGTGAGGGGAGACCATGCTTCCAGGATGGACCCTCACTGCCTCTGCCTGGCTCTTGCAGTCCGCTATCTGCAAGCTGACCAAGCTGAAGAAGCTGTACTTGAACTCCAACAAGCTGGACTTTGATGGGCTGCCCTCCGGCATTGGCAAGCTGACCAGCCTGGAGGAGTTCATGGCCGCCAATAACAACCTGGAGCTGATTCCAGAAAGTCTGTGCAGGTGCCTGGGCAGGCTGGGTGGGGCCAGGGGTTCTCCCAGCCTAGACAACCCCAAGCCTAGAACCAGTACCTACCCCCTAGCTGTAGTGCAGCCTGTCACATGGAGAGTTTATTTACATCCTGCAGCCCCAAGCCACAAGTTCTCATCTGGGTTCCCCAGAGTACCCTTAGGAATCAATGCCTTTTTTCCCTTTTCATACCAGTCCTGGAGCTTGAACTCAGAGCCTGGATGCTGTCTCAGTTTTTTGCTCAAGGCTAGTATTCTACCACTTGAGCCACAGCTCTGCTTCCAGCTTTTAGGTGGTTAACTGGAGATATGCATCACACACTTTTCTGCCTAGGCTGGCTTTGAACTGTGATCCTCAAATCTCAGCCTCTTGAGTAGCTAGGATTACAGGTGTGAGCCACCAAGCACCCGAGTTCTCTGAGTTTTTGGGTTTTTTTGTTGTTTTTTGGCCAGTCCTGGGGCTTGGACTCAGGGCCCGAGCACTGTCCCTGAATTTGGTTTTGTTCAAGGCTAGCACTCTACCATTTGAGGCACAGCACCACCTCTGGCTTTTTCTGTTTATGTGGTGCTGAGGAATCGAACCCAGGGCTTCATGCATGCTAGGCAAGCACTCTACCCACTAAGCCACATTCGCAGCCTGAGTTTTTTGTTCAAGACTAGAGCCCTACCACTTGAGCCACAGCTCCACTTGTAGATTTTTTTTCCCCATTTAGTGATTAGTTGGAGGTAAGATTCTCATGGACTTTCCTACAGGGGCTGTCTTTGAACCACAATCCTCAATGCTCTATCTCGTTAGTAGCTACTAGGATTATAGGTGTGAGCCACCAGCACTTGGCCTGAGATGCCATTTCTAATGCAGTGTCACTAACCGGATTCTTCTAGTCCAAGCCAGAGGGCTCTAAAAGGACTATGTGAACTTGAGTTCCATGCTACTTCTATCCCCTGGAGGTTATTGCCCATTTGTGTGGTCTGGCAGAGAACAGAGGACACCCACTCTCCATCACTGGCCCCTTCCTAGCACCAGAAGTCTCTCTATTCCTTCTCCCTAATCACTTCCCTGAGGCCTTAGCTAGCCTGATCTTCACACAGGTGCCCAAAGCTGAGGAAACTGGTCCTGAACAAGAATCGCTTGGTGACACTCCCAGAGGCCATCCACTTCCTGACAGAGATTGAGGTGGGCACCGAGGGCTGGGCAAGGGCTGCATCCTTGAGTGAGGACTCACAGCTGCAGGGAGAGCAGTGCCTGGGTACCGGTGGGGAGGGGAACCACATCCTTGCACTCCTAGCACAACTGTATCACTTGAACTCCCACAGCCACCCATGGGGGTGGCCGGGTCCCTGACTCCTAGGTAGACCAGAGCACAACTACAGGCTAGCTGGGAGGTGGGAACCAGGCTCAGCTGCAGCCCTGTGCCCCTGGCAGGTCCTGGATGTGCGGGAGAACCCCAGTCTGGTCATGCCACCCAAACCTGCTGACCGTACCGCTGAGTGGTACAACATCGACTTCTCGCTGCAGAACCAGCTACGGCTGGCGGGTGCCTCCCCTGCCACCGTGGCCGCAGCAGCAGCTGGTGAGTAGGTGTGGGTCTAGCTTTGGTGCCTCAGCTTACCCATCTGACTCTTGGGTGGGATGCTGCTTTCTGGACTGGTAGATGGGCTAACCTGCAGTTGGCTGGATGCTGAGCAGCACAACCTCAGGGAGTTCCGCCACTTGCTCCTCCCTTTCCAGGGAGTGGGCCCAAGGACCCCCTGGCTCGAAAGATGAGGCTGCGAAGACGCAAGGACTCTGCTCAGGATGACCAGGCCAAACAAGTGCTGAAGGGCATGTCAGATGTGGCCCAGGAGAAAAACAAGAAGCAGGAGGTAAGCCAGGACAGGGCTGCAGTAAGGCAGTGGACATTCTGGGCCTTGCTCAAAGTACACTATGTGACCTAGGCCAAGAGGGAGGAGGCCCTGGACTAAAAAAATGGCTGGCGCAAAGGCCTTATGGTGGTAGCACACAGAGGACAACCTGCATGGGTTGGGAGAGTCAAATTATGCATTGCATTCCCCCAGGAGAGTATAGACACTCGTGCCCAAGGGGGAAAGGTGAAGCGCTGGGACCAAGGCCTGGAGAAGCCTCGCCTTGACTACTCTGAGTTCTTCACGGAGGACGTGGGCCAGCTGCCTGGCTTGGCCATCTGGCAGATCGAGAACTTTGTGCCTGTGCTAGTAGAGGAAGCCTTCCACGGCAAGTTCTACGAGGCTGACTGCTACATTGTGCTCAAGGTGAGTGCTGGCCCAGCCCCACCTCAGAGGGGTTCAGTGAGGCCTTGTTGGAGATGGCCAGGCCAGGTGAGGGTGGTCCAGCAGTGTTGGTGATGCACCCATCCTGGGGCTGGATAGCCAAGACAGGCCTAGAAAAAGTCTCATGGCCAGTGCTTTGGCCCTCAGACCTTTCTGGATGACAGTGGCTCCCTAAACTGGGAAATCTACTACTGGATCGGCGGGGAGGCCACGCTGGACAAGAAAGCCTGCTCTGCCATCCATGCCGTCAACCTCCGCAACTACCTGGGAGCTGAGTGCCGTACTGTCCGGGAGGAAATGGGTGACGAGAGCGAGGAGTTCCTGCAAGTGAGTTCCAGGGAAGAGGGAACAGACTCCAGATGTGTGGGGACAAGACAGTAGGTAGTCTGCTTAGGCAGGACAGGGAGCTGGAGCCAAAGGTCAGGATCAGGGATAACCAGACATCTAAAGCAGGTGGCAAAGCAGGTCTGGGGAGACCTGAGGCCAAAAATAGCCCAAGTCCAGGCAGTGGAGCATGGAGCTAGGGTTGGTAGTCAAAGATAAGAGCCCAGGCTTGGATGGAAGCTAGACCAACAACTGATGCAGAGAGCTGGGAAACCAGGCCTCACAGGCGTAGCCAACAGTAAGACGGAGGTGGAGCCATACAGGCTGGGTTCCTGGATGCCAGCCAAGTGGAGGCCAGCCAAGAACAGTCTACACAGCTGATTCCCAAGCTATCCTGCCTGCTCCAATGGTGACGTACACACAGGCCACCATGCTTGAATGCTTCCACAAGCCTGCTGGCTCCTGCACCCCAGTACACCCCCCCCCCAACTACTGCCCACCTTTCTGCATGTGCATGTGTTCTTAGATCTGTACAGTCCTGCGTCCCAGTGGCTTTATGTTTACAGGCTCAGAACTTTCTTTTTTCAAAAGCATCAGTATACATTTCTTTTTTTTTGGCCAGTCCTGGGCCTTGGACTCAGGGCCTGGAGCACCATCCCTGGCTTCTTCCTGCTCAAGGCTAGCACTCTGCCACCAGAGCCACAGGGCCCCTTCTGGCCGTTTTCCATATATGTGGCGCTGGGGAATCGAACCGAGAGCTTCATGTGTAGGAGGCAAGCACTCTTGCCGCTAGGCCATATTCCCAGCCCCAGTATACATTTTTTTTTTTTTTTTTTTTTTGGCCAGTCGTGGGCCTTGGACTCAGGGCCTGAGCACTGTCCCTGGCTTCTTCCCGCTCAAGGCTAGCACTCTGCCACTTGAGCCACAGTGCCGCTTCTGGCCGTTTTCTGTATATGTGGTGCTGGGGAATCGAACCTAGGGTCTCGTGTATCCGAGGCAGGCACTCTTGCCACTAGGCTATATCCCCAGCCCCCCAGTATACATTTTTAACTTCCATTTTATCTCCAGCTCTATTCCCAGTCTGACAGGACAGGGGTACCTGGTGGGGGAGGGGGAGGGTGGCTGAGTGAAGAACCACACCCTCACACAGGTGTTTGACAATGACATCTCCTACATTGAGGGTGGGACGGCGAGTGGCTTCTACACTGTGGAGGACACACACTACATCACCAGGTAAGAGTGTGGTGACGACTCTGACCAGGACTCTGCGGCATCAGGTTTGGAGAAAGTATTAGGGGTAAGTTGGCCCCTTGGTGCCCATACTGAGTCATTCTTGTTTTGATCCCCAGAATGTACCGCGTGTATGGGAAAAAGAACATCAAACTGGAGCCTGTGCCTCTCAAAGGAGCCTCCTTGGACCCAAGGTGAGCCCTATGATGGGGACCAGGGGTGGTAGATGTTGGCTCTCAGCCTCCTTACCAACCAGTTTGAGGCGAGGCTTGGGTCTCCTTAAAGAGGCCTTCTAGGAAGTCTTGTTTAACCCATATCCCAGAACTTGTCAGAAGTTTCTGAGGACAACCTAGAAAGTGGCTGAAACCCCATCATAGTTTGTTGGGGTCAGCAGAATAAGGAAACTTGAGCTTGCTATAACTTCTTCCCATTCTCTGGGCCAGGTTTGTGTTCTTGCTGGACCAAGGGCTGGACATTTATGTGTGGCGGGGGGGCCAGGCCACCCTGAGCTGCACCACCAAGGCCAGGTAGGTTTGTGCTGCGGGGTGATCTTTATGAAGGAATGTGTTCCCTAAGAAGGTGCCAGCCTCACTGAGGGCTTTGTGTCGGTCCTCAGACTCTTTGCAGAAAAAATTAACAAGAATGAGCGGAAAGGGAAGGCAGAGATCACCCTGCTGGTGCAGGGCCAGGAGCCTGCTGAGTTCTGGGAGGTGCTGGGTGGGGAGCCCTCTGAGATCAAGACGCATGTACCTGATGACTTCTGGCCACCCCAGCCCAAGCTGTACAAGGTGAGCCAGAGTGTTGGGGACCAGGGCTGGTCTAACTTCACCAGCTTGAGGGGACAAGCTGGGGACAGGCCAGACACTGTGGACAGCGGAAAAAGGGTGTATTTGCCTCTTCAGGGAGTTGCCTAAGCCAAAGCCTGAGGCTTGGTCCTGAGAATAGCTGGACTTTGGACTGGATGGGGCACAGAAGTACCTGGGTATTAAGGCCAGGAATCTTGGCCTTTTTTTTTTGTTGTTACTGGGGCTTGAACACTGCCTGGGTGCTATCTCTTAGCTTCTTGCAGCTGATGTTCCACCACTTGAACCATAGCTCCAATTCCAGCATTTTTGCTGCTTCAATGGAGATAAGTCTCATGAACTTTGCTGCCTGAGCTGGCTTCAAACTAGCATTCTTAGATCTCAGCCTCTTAAGTAGCTAGGATTTATAGGCATGAGCCACCAGTGCCCAATAACTGTGGGGATCTTACAAGTAGTAAAGGGACATGCTACAAAAACAAATGATTGTAAGGATCCAGGAGGGAAGGCAGGGAAAGTAGTTTCAAGTCTTTTCAGGGGCTGGGAATGTGGCCTAGTGGCAAGAGTACTTGCCTCGTATATATGAAGCCCTAGGTTCGATTCCTCAGTAGCACTTACATAGAAAATGCCAGAAGTGGCACTGTGGCTCAAGTTGGCAGAGTGCTAGCCTTGAGCAAAACGAAGCCAGGGACAGTGCTCAGACCCTGAGTTCAAGCCCCATGACTGCCCCCCCCCACAAAAAAAAAAGCTTTTCCATTGCCTGAGGAGGTTGTTATATTCCCAGCATTACAGAAAAAATAAACACCATTCCCACTGAGATTATCCTTATAACAGCCTTAGGGAAACAGGGCCAAGAGTATCTGTCAGGGGACCTAAGCCACATAGTGAAGCAGAGATAGGGGCTCTGGGGTGGGGGGCTCATGTTCCTAGATCAGTTGCTATGTCATTTCTTCCTCCTGTCAGGTGGGCCTGGGCCTAGGCTACCTAGAGCTGCCACAGATCAACTATAAACTCTCAGTGGAACATAAGAAGCGGCCCAAGGTGGAGCTAATGCCCAGGATGCGGCTGGTGAGTCGCAGGAGGGCAGAGGCGGGATGGAGGGAGAGCCCTCCCTAGTGATGGCCTGGTGTTAACCCAGCCTCCCACCTGCAGTTGCAGAGCCTGCTAGACACACGCTGTGTGTACATTCTGGACTGTTGGTCTGATGTGTTCATCTGGCTTGGCCGCAAGTCCCCACGCCTGGTACGCGCTGCAGCACTCAAGCTGGGCCAGGAGCTGTGTGGGATGTTACACCGGCCACGCCATGCTGCTGTCAGCCGCAGCCTCGAGGGCACCGAGGCACAGGTATAGCACCACCCCTGGAGGCCTGTTGCCACTGTCCTTACCATGCCATGACCCCTGCTTGTACTACTGCCTGCATGTTGCTTCTCTTTGGTATGCTCCCTCTCCCCAGTTCCCAGTGTTTCTCGAGGTCCTATTCCCGGGGCTACCCATCTCCCTTGGCCCTAGCCTTAACCATGTTGGTTAAAGGCCATGAAATGGCCTCTCACTGCACCCCTGCAGGTATTCAAGGCCAAGTTCAAGAATTGGGATGATGTGTTGACTGTGGACTACACGCGCAATGCAGAGGCTGTGCTGCAGGGGCCAGGGCTCTCTGGGAAGGTTAAACGTGACACAGAGAAGAAAGACCAGATGAAGGCTGACCTCACTGCGCTCTTCCTGCCACGGCAGCCGCCGATGCCACTAGCAGAGGTAGATGGGACCCAGTGGGGGCTGGGGTAGGACCTCCTCAGAGCCCTGCTCACATCTTCAGGAGGGGCTTAGACCGTGGGGATGGGGCCTGCAGGCAGAGCAGCTGATGGAAGAATGGAACGAGGATCTGGATGGCATGGAGGGCTTCGTGTTGGAGGGCAAAAAGTTTGCACGGCTGCCTGAGGAGGAGTTTGGCCACTTTTACACACAGGACTGCTACGTCTTCCTCTGCAGGTGCCATTACAGTCTGCTTCTGTCCTTCCCCTAGAGCTGGGTGCTGCAGCCCCTGCTTACCACAGGTATCCACACAGGTACTGGATACCAGCGGAATATGAAGAGGATGAGAAGAAGGAACACAAAGATGAGGGGAAAACTGAGAAGACTGGCAAAGAAGGGGAGGAGACAGCAGCTGAAACGGAGGAGAAACAGCCGGAGGAGGACTTCCAGTGCATCGTGTACTTCTGGCAGGGCCGGGAAGCTTCCAATATGGGCTGGCTCACCTTCACCTTTAGCCTGCAGAAGAAGTTTGAAAGCCTCTTCCCGGGCAAGCTAGAGGTGTGCCTGCCCCACAAGTTCTAGGCCCCGCGCCCTCTGGCCTACAGAAGGGCCTGGCGGTGGGGCTCAGACACTGGGAGGCTTGGCCCTGCTGGAGCTGGTAGAGTCCAAGGAACTACCCACCACTTCCTCACCCCAGGTGGTGCGCATGACACAGCAGCAGGAGAACCCCAAGTTCCTATCTCATTTCAAGAGGAAGTTCATCATCCACCGGGGCAGGAGGAAGATGGCTCACAGTGCCCAGCAGCCGAACCTCTACCAGATCCGTACCAACGGCAGTGCCCTCTGCACCCGGTGCCTGGCTAGGGATGTGGGTAGGGTTTGGTGAGCCCCAAGGGCTGGCAACCCTACTTACTCCTTGCTTGATCCCCTTACCCTCCAGGTGCATACAGATCAACACTGACTCCAGCCTCCTCAACTCTGAGTTTTGCTTCATCCTTAAGGTAGGGCTACGGGTGTGAAGAGGGCAGCTGGGAAAGGTTGGTAGGAAACCAGATCTGAACCACCCCCCCCCCCCAACCCCGTGTTATACAGGTTCCCTTTGAGAGTGAGGACAACCAAGGCATCGTGTATGCCTGGGTGGGCCGGGCATCAGATCCTGATGAAGCCAAGCTGGCAGAAGATATCCTAAACACCATGTTTGATGCCTCCTACAGCAAACAGGTACCTGAGGCTGATGGTGGGCAGGCAGATGAGCCAAAGCAGCAAGAGCCTTGGGCTGGGCTAAACTCCTTTCCCCACAGGTCATCAATGAGGGTGAGGAACCTGAGAACTTCTTCTGGGTGGGCATCGGGGTACAGAAGCCCTATGATGATGATGCGGAGTACATGAAGCACACACGGCTCTTCAGGTGAGAGCCAAGACTATCCCTTCTCCCACTTCCCTCAGTCTTGGCACTGCTGCTAGTGACTCCTGGTCTCACCTTGACCTTCAGGTGCTCCAATGAGAAGGGTTATTTCGCAGTGACTGAGAAATGCTCTGACTTTTGCCAGGATGACCTGGCAGATGATGACATCATGTTGCTAGATAATGGCCAAGAGGTGAGGAACCAACCTCCCCCCAGTCTTCCCCAATGTGGGTCCTGCCTTTTATAGGATAAGCTCACCCATTTGGGAATTGTGGGACCAAAGTGTTTCTACATCATCCCTGTGACCATCTTTTCTGCTTTCCCCTCAGGTCTACATGTGGGTAGGGACCCAGACCAGCCAGGTAGAGATCAAACTGAGTCTCAAGGCCTGCCAGGTGAGTGGGGGAAGGGCTCTGTGGCCAGCCTGCCCTGCAGGTCTGGGGGACCACCTGGAGCCTGCTGTCTTTCTCTTTGCCAGGTATACATCCAGCACATGCGTTCCAAAGAGCATGAGCAGCCTCGCCGCCTGCGCCTGGTCCGAAAGGGCAATGAACAGCATGCCTTCACCCGCTGCTTCCATGCCTGGAGCACCTTCCGGCAGGCCCTGACCTAGATGGTCCTCGGGGCATCCCCACCTCCAGCAAGGAAGGAGGGGCTTTCTGTCCACTGCCACTAGCCAAGAATCTGCACAGGTGACAGTGCCCCATCCCCCACAGCACAGTCCCAAGCAGCACCAATGGGGGGGAACCTCCCACACACGGTGCTGAGCACATGTGTGAGTCCCCCTACCCCTTGCTAGGGATAAATCGGATGTAGTTGCCCTCTAAGATATTAAATGCTTTTATTTTCAATATTAAAAATCAGTTATTTTTACTATTAAAATGCTAATTTTAAAAAAAAGACAGAAAACCCCCCAAGGTACAATCTACAGGGCAATCCATCCTGACACACACACCCAGACACACACTGACTGGCTCCAGCTGTGGGTGCCCAGCAGAGCTTCCAACCACTCAGATATACACATACGCACACACGCTGAGGGACTGGCCCAGGAACAAGTACCAAAATAGTTTTAGAAATGCCAATCCAGCCCAGTTCAGATGCTAGAAAAATACTCTTTACAAAGGGAGGGGAGGGACTGGCTACCCAGCCCTACCTGTCCTCTCCCCAGGTTGGCGTCCCCAGGAGGCTCAGGCCCCATGCCCTCATCCTGAGCTGGGGTGGCTCTAGGGCCCAGCACTGGTGGGAACAGGACAGTAAGTCCCACTGGATTAGGTTAGCAGGTAAGGGCTATGTTAAAGGGCCAGACAGCATCCAGGACCCCAGCCAGGCAGGGGAGACAGTGGTCTTCCTGGTAGAGGAGAGGCAGTCAGCAGAGGGTGAAAGGCTCAAAGGACAGGTATTACTGCCCATGACAGGCTGTCTTAAGTGTTGGCTACACACAGACCTGCGAGGCCAGAGAGGAGCAGTGGTGGCCCAGTGGAAGAGAGCATGGGCAGTCTGGCCCAGTACAGGGGCACTAGGTAGCAAATGGGTCAGGCATGTCTACAGGCGTTAGACTGGGTCCATGCTAGGACTCAAGATAAGACCAGATGAGCCCAGAGCCAAGCTATACTGGGCTCAATTGGCAGGCCCAGCTTGGGTATCTCAGACCCTCTCTTATGAAACGGGATAACAGGCCAAAGCCCCTGTACCTCCATGCACTCAGAACTGGTCCTAGTCCACACCTAGACCCTGTAACACATGGGCCACCCCTAGGAAGGCAGCCAACTTTAGCAAGTGACTCCACTGCAAGGCCTACCAGGAATGGGCAAGCCCAGGAGTGGAGGAGGTCTTGGGGCCCCAGATAGAGCCTGATGGGTGGAGCCGGCTGAGTGGCAGGAAAGAGGGCCAGGGTCTCACCCCTGCTGCACCTCATTTGATCAGGATGGTGCAGGCCCGGGCCTCATCTTCTGCCAGATTCCTCAGGTTCTTCTCTGATTCCTCGGAAGACCTGAGTGATCAGAGGGTCAGGCTAGGGAAGCCTCTGGTGGCTCCCAGAAGGGGGGCTAGGGCAAGAGGGCAGGTAGTCTCACCCCAAGAAATCCTTCACATCCTCCACTGTGAGGTCCCCTGTCGTGTCCAGTGTGGTGTCAGCGCTGGTGGCTGAGTCAATGGACATGGGTGAGAGTGTGGCTTCTGGCAGCTCGGGGGTCTCTGCAGAGAGGAAGTGCTCAGACCCTGCTAGGCCCCCTCAGCACCCCTTTGGACCTGGAGGCATACACCAGGTGAGATACAGCACTGACAAGTAGCCCTCAACTACTCCTCTCCTGCCGGCTTCCAGTCCTGGCTCCAATGGTGCCTCCATAGGGGCCTGCCCTGCCCCTGGGCTGTGCAGCCTCATTCCCCCAGGAAGCTCTGGCCCCAGTCTGCCCCAACCCTGTCAGTTCCTACCAGCTCCCTTGATGTAAGCTGGATCAGGGCTTCCATCGCAGCTCTGTGGGGCCAGGATGATGCTCGGGGTCCCATTAGCCTGGCTCAGCTTTGGCGACTCTTGGAGCCTGTGACTGCAGAGATGGGGGCCACAGTGGAGACCATAGCAGGTGCTACACGCCATCTTCACTTCCCCAAACCAGAGGGCCAGCAGGTACATGGGGGGGGGGGGCACAGAGCCTAGAGTGGGTGACACCGAACCCTGTAACCCTGCCTCCTCCCACATACCTAGGTTGTCTTGCATAATGGGACCAGCTGATGTTCAGATCACAGAGTGGCTCTGTGATGTTGCGGGCACTTAGGGAGAAGCGCTCGAATTCTGATGGGGAAATCAAGTAAAAGCCTGTGGGTGAGAGAGGAGGATCAAAGAGTGCAGGGATACCTGACTAGCCTTATCCCTCACTGACTCCTCTCCAGTGCTGCCCCACCTTACCACTTGCCCCACCTTACCCTGTCCGTGGCGTGTGAAGACACAGGATGCAATGCCACTGATGTCTTCCTTCCGGATGCAGGAGTAGTGCACCTGAGGCCGCAAGCCTGGCACTGAGAAGACGTGAATATCACCCAGATTGGTGAGACAAGCCAAACAGGTCTCAGCATAGTCCTCACATGCAACACTGGTAAAGGTGGCCAGGGCAACCTTCCGCACACGACAACCTTCATGAGCAGTCAACTTGAACTTGGTCTTCGCGCTCACCTTGGGCAGTGTGAACACCTGGTGGTAGATGACCAATGGGCAAGGATCCCTTGCTGTCAAAGCTGCAGATAACCAGTTTGCCCCTCAGCCTAAATGTACCCTGGACCACACTGCTATCTGCTTAGCCTGCCATCCCTGCCTGCAAACTCAGCCCAGGCTTAACCACACCCAGCAACCTCCCTGATCTCCACCAGTGGCCAGATCAACTATAGGGTACTAAGGATCCTATCTATAGGAGACTGATCCCTGCAGGGCCCTGTGGGGACAGTGAGGTTGGAGGATCTTGGGGAACTTGGCAAGACTTGGGAGCATTAGAGTTCTTCGGGGATCTATGCTGCCTAGAGACAAGCTGATGAGGTAGAAGGGAAATGGAAGGTCTCAACAGATAGAGAGTTTAGAGGTCCAAGATAGAAGTCTGGAGGGGCGGGGGTCTCAGCCCACCACAAGCCCACCTTGAACTGCTCCTCAGACGCGATGAGTACAGCATGCCCACCCTGCATGTCAGGAGCCTGTGCCAGGTCCCTCGAGGCTTCGTAGGGTTCAGGCAGTGGGCGGCCACGCCCATCCAATACAGCAATGGCCACCACAGGTGCCCGGTGCATCAGCTGCACCTCCTTGCCCAGCACAGCCTCCACTGCCTGCTCAGGCCGCTTTTCACCTCCTGCTGTGACTGCCGGCACCTCCAGCGCGTAGGCAAACACAGAGCCTGAGTTGGTGCCTGCCCACATGGTAGGCCCATGATGAGCCGCTGTGGGGGACATGTGCAGTGAGATCTATGGAGATTCTTTGTCATACTTCTACTTCCTAACTCTAGCATCCAAAACTCAAGCAGTTTCCTGCCTGTCTTCCCTGGTGACCTTGCCCAATTGGCCTAAAACACCAGCTATATATGCTGCTGACTCGGCTACAATCCTAGATGTAACCCTTCTGCAGAGGAACCAGCCATTCCAAGGGCATGTGCACAGGGATGCCAGGCCATAAGGACTAATCTCACTGGCCTACCCTGCGACACCCTTAGTCCCATCTCAGCAAAAGCAGCTCCCTCCTTTTCATCTAAGACCAAACCCCACATGCAGACTCATTCCCCCACATCCTATCAGTCCTGGCACACACTAGGAATCACCTCTTACCCTTGGGTGCCACAGGCCAGCCTTCTGTCCCACTCCCTGTGGTGTGTCACCCATGCTCCACAGAAGACCTCAGGCCCAGAGCAGGATGAACCTACCTATCCTGCTCTGGTGTGAGCCAAGCCTCTGGGGCACAATCTACTGGAGAGCAAGAGCTGAGCAAAGCAGGAGGGTGGGTGACATTGATCACACCACATACTTGGTAGCTTAGGCACTGGAGCAAAGCCACTGGGAGCCCCAGGTGAAAAGCTGCAAAGCAACTCTAGCCTGACAATACTGAGGTAGGCGCCCACCCCATCCAGACACTAGACCAAAACTCTCAATAACAAAATGACATCAGAAAGAAGGGCTGCAGACTGAGCATGAACTGAGTCCAGGGAATTAGCCTCTGCTCTTGGGGACCAATGTTAACAGCATGGTTGCTGTGACATCTCTGACACTTGAGAAGATATTTGTGTCTCAGTTTAAAAATCTACCTGTGAGGCCTGGGAATATGGCCTAGTGGCAAGAGTGCTTGCCTCCAACACATGAAGCTCTCGGTTCGATTCCCCAGCACCACATATATGGAAAATGGCCAGAAGGGGCGCTGTTGCTCAGGTGGCAGAGTGCTAGCCTTGAGCGGGAAGAAGCTAGGGAAGGTGGTGCTCAGGCCTTGAGTCCAAGGCCCAGGACTGGCCAAAAAAAGAAAAAAAAAAAAAAAAGAAAATCTACCTGCGAGGGCTGGGAATATGGCCTAGTGGCAAGAGTGCTTGCCTCATATACCTGAAGCCCAGGGTTCGATTCCCCAGCACCATATATATAGAAAGTGGCCAGAAGTGGCACTGTGGCTCAAGTGCTAGCCTTGAGCAAAAAGAAGTCAGGGACAGTGCTCAGGCCCTGAGTCCAAGTGCCAGAACTGACAAAGAAAAAAAAAAAAAAAAAAAAGCTACTGCAATGCACAGCAACCATCCATCTATCATCCTAGTTGTACAGGAAGTATAAGTAGAAAGATCACAGTCCAAGCTGGCCTGGGCAAAAAGCAAAGCACATTTGAAAAATAACGAGCAAAAGCAGCTGGAAATGGGACCAAAAGGACCCGACTTCAAAACTAGTGTACTTGGGGGGAAAAAATAAAGACCAAACCCAGGACCTGTAGGGTTCCCAAGCCATTCAGTCAAAGCCGGATCCTCAGCATAGCAGCCAGTACCAACCTCTCCTTCCTCTCATCTTCCTGCTCAAGTCTCTGCGGCCCACCCTGGCTATGTCAGCAATCTTCCCCCTCTGTCCCACTGAGGAGATGTATGGGTGGCCAGAACGTCCCTGTTAGCAGTGTGGCTCAGCACACAGTGTTTCTAACACTTTACAACCTCCTAGAAGGCAAAGTCCTGCTGCCTCCTCACCCAAGTGGCCATCCCATTTCTCACATGGCCAACCAAGACCAACCTCTTTATTTTATTTCATTTTTTGTGCCAGTACTGGGGCCTTGTGCTCTTAATTGGCACCCAAAGCTGGCACTCTACCACTTGAACCACACCTCCGCTTCTGGCTTTTTGGTGGTTAATCAGAGGTAGTCTCAATTGGGACTGTTCTGCCCAGGCTGGCTATGCATGAGCCCTGATCTTCAGATCTCAACCTCCTCCCTGCTCCTTTCCTGGCCTCACCATCTCGAAGGAATGTGTCAGCAAAGTAGAGACAGCGCACAACACCGGAGAGGGAGTCGTCAGCAGAGCGAGGCTCGATGCGGCGCTGCACAGGCGTCATCTCCACATCATGGGGGCACGCCTGCTCCGCCAGCTGTGCATTGGCCTCCTGTAACTGGAGGATTAAGACTGTAACTGGCCTCTGAATGTGCTCTCCTTAGCCAAGCTGTACCCATGCTGCCTGACACCCATACTCACTGCTATCCATCCCCTGCACCCCTCAGCTCACCCTGTAAGACTCATCCTGGTGTTTAAGAGGGAACCATAGCAGGGAGCAAACACCACAGCTTTGGGCCAAGACACTTCCTAGAAGCTCACCCAACTCACCTTGCTGTTGGCATTAGCAGCCCGCTTCTTCCCTGAGACACGGCTCTTGCGGATGCGACGGAAAGACTGGCGAAGTGACTTCTTGAGGGATTTCACTCGAGACAGCGGCCCCTCCATAGCCAGGGAGTCATTAGGGTGAAGGGTACATCTGAGAGTGGGCAGGAGCTAGTTATGCTTTGAAGCATAGACCACACCCTTGCTGGCCCAAAGCCGGCACTGTAGAGCCCAGGTCAAAGAGCCAGAGCCACTCCCTCTGCACTACCCTATGACCTTAACAGCTGGCCATGCTCAACACAATCCTCAAGGAGTTTTTACACGGTACAGAGATTACGGGGCTTTTATAATCAGCTTGCCTTGGTCACACTAAACTTTAGAATGGGCAATGGAAGCTCAGAACCCACCTTGCTAAGGCTCCAACTGCCCATCACCCTGCTCCACATACCTGGCCAGCACTGGGCTTTTCCGCTGATAGTCAAAAAGGCCAAAGCCATGACTTGTGCCAAAGGCCACAAGGCTCCATTCAGCATGGAGGGTGACGGCGGTGACAGCAGCAGGTGGCAGGCACTGTACCAGCACTTGGGGCTGGAAGCCAGCAGGCCAAGACAGAGGCCCTGTGCGTGGGCTCAGCCGCTCATGGCCCTTCCATGTGAAGCCTTCACGGTCCTGGAGGAGATCCACGTTGGACACGCTGACAGCATGTTCTGTTGGCACATCGCTGAGCTCCAGAACCAGCACCTGGGCCACAATTGGGTAAGAGGTCAGCACAAAGGAGGGATGCCACAGGCTCCACCCACCGCCATGTTGGTCCTAGCACCACCTTCCATTCACCTATTCATCCAGCAATAAGCACTTTTTTTTTTTTGCCAGTCCTGGGACTTGAACTCAGGGCCTGAGCACTGTCTCTAGCTTCCTTTTGCTCAAGGCTAACATTCTAACACCTGAGCCACAGAGCCACTTCCGGCTTTTTGTGTTTATGTGGTGCTGAGGAATCGAACCCAGGGCTTCATGCATGGTAGGCAAGCACTCTATTGATAAGCCACACTCCCAGCCCAAGCACTTTTTTTAAACTAGTATCTTTTTTTTTTTTTCCTCAAGGCTAGCACTCTACCACTTGAGCCATAGCACCACTTCCAGCTTTTTCTGTTTATGTGAAGAATCAAACCCAGGGCTTCATGTATACAAGGTAATCACTCTACCACTAGGCCATATCCCCAGCCCTAAAATAGTAGTGTCTTCTATTGTATGACCTTCAGTGAGCCAACAAAGAGTACTTTCTTTTACATAGCTGTCCACCAGCGATAAAGCAAACTGAATTTTTCCTTGTGAATAGACTTATTTGGCCCAAGTCTATAATTTTTCCATATAAAAATAAAAGTCCTGGGGCTGGGAATATGGCCTAGTGGCAAGAGCGTTTGCCTCGTATACATGAAGCCCTAGGTTCAATTCCTCAGCACCACATATACAGGAAAAGCCAAAAGTGGCACTGTGGCTCAAGTAGTAGAGTGTTAGCCTTGAACAAAAAGAAGCCAGGGACAGTGCTTGGGCATTGAGTTCAAGCCCCAGGACTGGCAAAAATAAATAAATAAAAGTCCTACCGGTGCTGGTGACTCATGCCTTTAATCCTAGCTACTCAGGAGGCTGAGATCTGAGGATCGCAGTTTAAAGCCAGGCTGGGCAGGAAGGTCCGTGAGACTCCTATCTCCAATTAAATACCAGTAAACCAGAAGTGGCACTGTGGCTCAAGTGGCAGAACCCTAGCCTTGAGCTGAAAAGCTCGGGGAACAGCACCCAGGCCTTCAGGCTACTTCTTCCCTAATTCTATTTTCAACTGCCCCAGTTCTATCATCAGCATTAGCCTTATCACTATGAGTCCCGTGGCTGGCACCAAGTTTACCAATCCTATGTCAGTATAACTTAGTCGAACTTGCGTTCCCATGACCGGCCAAAAATAAACGAAAAAAACAAAGTCCAAATTATTTTTCTTCTGGTCAAGTACTTATTTTTTGGTGCCTGTCATGGGGCTTAATAAACTCAGGGCCTGAGTACTGTACCTGAGCTTCTTTTGTTCAAGGCTAGTGCTCTATCACTTGAGCCACAGCACCGCATATGTCATTTTCTGAGTAGTTTTTTGGAGACAGGAATCTCACAAACTTTCCTGTCCAGGCTGGCTTCAAACCATGATCCTCAGGGCTGGGGATATGGCCTAGTGGTAAGAGTGCTTGTCTCGCATACATGAAGCCCTGGGTTCAATTCCCCAGCACCACATATACAGAAAACAGCCAGAAGTGGCACTGTGGCTCAAGTGGCAGAGTGCTAGACTTGAGAAAAAAAAAAGCCAGGGACAGTGCTCAGGCCCTGAGTCCAAGCCCCAGGACTGGCCAAAAAAAAAAAAAGAAAGAAAAAATAAGAAAGAGGGCTGGGGATATGGCCTAGTGGCAAGAGTGCTTGCCCCGTATACATGAGGCCCTGGGTTCAATTCCCCAACACCACATATATAGAAAACGGCCAGAAGTGGTGCTGTGGCTCAAGTGGCAGAGTGCTAGCCTTGAGCAAAAAGAAGCCAGGGACAGTGCTAAGGCCCTGAGTCCAAGCCCTAGGACTGGCAAAAAAAAAAAAAAAAAAAAAAGAAAGAAAGAAAGAAAGAGGCTGGGGATATGGCCTAGTGGCAAGAGTGCTTGCCTCGTATACGTGAGGCCCTGGGTTCAATTCCCCAGCACCACATATACAAAAAAAAAATAGCCAGAAGTGGCGCTGTGGCTCAAGTGGCAGAGTGCTAGCCTTGAGCAAAAAGAAGCCAGGGACAGTGCTCAGGCCCTGAGTCCAAGCCCCAGGACTGGCCAAAAAAAAAAAAAAAAAATGAAAGAAAGAAAGAAAGAAAACAAACCATGATCCTCAGATCTCAGACTCTCCAGTAGCTAGGATTTATAGACATAAGCCACTAGCACCCTGCTAATAAGTACTTTTTGCATGGTGACTGTATACCAAGGCCCTCAAGATGAACACCAAGGAACTTAGAAATGACTGACACCCCACTCCCCCACCCCAGTCCCTATGCTCCTAAAGCAAAGGACTCTTACCTGAGCCACTGTCACCCCATAGCAATGAACATACACCAAGCCTTTCTGTATCCTGTGAAGTGCCAGAGGTATAGTGGGGACAGTGACTAAGTGGTCTCATCTCTACCAGACCTCATCTGAACTAACAGATGAGCCAATGTTTCCACTACAGACCACTTCCCATCTGTCTGCCTCAACCAGCCACACCAGCAGCCCCATTCCCATCTCTGGACTGACCACAATGGTTCCTCACCATCCACTAGACCTGTCATTTCAAGCCTACTGACAGAAAAGTCCTCCCTGACACCCCTACCCAGAGGATACCCAACACTACCTGGCCTGCAGTGCCAGCTACCACCATTTGGGCTGTGTACTTGCAGAGTGCAACCTTCTGCACACCAAGCCGGGGATCATCACTGTAGGGGTCAAAGCAGCCCACCTGAGGGGATAGGAGGGAATAATGACACCAAGTAGAACTAGGAGCAGCTCCTCAAGGCCAAAGGAGGGGGTCTACCTTGCGGAAGGGTGGCCAGTCATCCTCAGCAGCCTGGGCCATGCTGTCAACATGCTCACAGTCTGTCTGGAAGAGGCCAGCCGTGCTCAGTTTGTAGAGTGGCCGCAGTGCCACACCAGAAGCATCCCAGAAGCGTACGGTGCCATCCTCATGGCTGCAAGGAATGGCAGATAGCAGAGTCACCCTGGAAGGCTTGCACACCCCTTCATCTATTCTTCCTACAGCTATTCTGAGCATCTACCGCACATACTCAGCACTGGCCAGAATCCTACTGAATACACCAAGCACCTCTCATGGAAGTCAAACAGGTACTTACTGTATGCCAAGCTATATTCATAACACACACCTGAGCCTGTCAAAAGGGTGGACAATGTGGAAATGACTACCATGATAGCCAGGAGATGGCAGAGGCAGAAACATAAGGAAAAGGACTAGGAGATTATCTCCCATATGGGGCACCTAGCAATCAGGATAGGTGCCAGGAATCCCAGGAAGGACCAGTTACAGCCTGAGGTGGCCATGAAGAAAGAGCAGCAGGAAGGCTGGGAAGGAGGAGGAAACCGTGTGTGTACGTGTGTGTGTGTGTGTGTGTGTGTACAAATCTAGGGCATAGCTTCAGCACACAGCCGCAGAGAAAAAGTGGCACCCTTGTACAGTGGGGGAAGACAGAGCCAAGGTGTGAAAAGAGGCAAGAGTGGGGGGGCTGGGTGGGACTCACCCCAATAGCTCAGAAAGCCAGAGCAAGTTCCCAACAGGGGAGGGCTGTAGGGTCTCAGCACAGGCAGGAGGGAGGGGCAGGGCAGGAAACAGAGCCTGAGTCACCAGGCACGTCAGCACCCAACAGGCCCACATTGGGCTCTCCAGCACCTGCCTTGGGCTGTTGGCGTGGGCCAGCCCAGATTTTCCGGTTGCAGGGTAAGCAGGCCAGGTGGGTGGAGCCCTGGGGTATGCTGGAGCTCAGTTCCATGACATGAAGCAGACCAGGGTGGGACTTTGAGCTGGGATCTAGGGAGGCTTCATACTGTCCTCCTTGAGCAAGGAGGACAACTTGGACCTGCCAGGTGGCAGGCCCAAGTCACCTGGTATGTTAGCACCCGCAAGGATCAGGGCTGACAGAGATATACTAGACCTAGAGGGCCTCACTTGCTTCCCCAACACCTACCCTGTCAGTAGCAGCCCTCGCTGTGATGGCTCCAGGGCCAGGTTCCTGCCCCCAGTAATGGGCCAGCTCTAGGAAAGAACAGAGATATGAGCTCAAGTCAGGTCTCTGCTTACCCAGAGCATGGCACTCAGAGCTCCCCGCATGTACCCACAACAATCGTGCCTCAATCAGCAGCCAGCACTGCCCTCCACCGGGAACATCTCCCTCCCATCTCGCCTCAAGACATCCACACTCACCGAGGCACTAGAGGCAGACTGGGGGCTCTGCTGCTCACCAGCGCTCACAATGCGGGCCCACAGCTTGCTGGGAACATTGGCAACATGGGCAGAGCAGGTGATGGCAGACGAATGCAGTGGAGCCAAGTAGGGGGCTGGCACAGCTGGCCAGCCAGGAGTCTGCAGGTCCAGCACCACCAACTCCTCCTCCAGCAGCACAGCCAGGGCCTGGGGATCATCAAATTCTGTGGAACAGAATGGGTGAGCTAGGCCACAGGCCTCACAGGGTAGGCTGGGGTTGAAGTGGGGGAGACAGGGAACACACCATCTTCAGGTCGAGTGTTGTGAACTGTGAAGAAGTCAATGATGCGGGAGGTGAAGTCCAGGGTCACCAATGTCTCAGCTCGCATCACACTCACACAGTGGCGGTCACCATAGCTGGCACGGGGCATGCCACCACTAAAGATGATAAAGTGACCCCTACAAAGGAGGTCATGTGAGCCAGGTGCTCTGAGGGTGCACAATGCGTACCCAGTAAGGGCTTCACCATCAAGTGCCCAGTCTACCCTTCCAGCCCCCAACTCACACCACTCCCTCAACTTACCCAGATCCACAGTTCAGCCACAGAATCTTGTTGATGGCCTTACAGGGAAAGGGGCCTGGGTGGAAGGGGCAGCATCAGACCTTCCATTCCTAGTCTACCTCCAAGCTATCTCCTGTCTCTCCATAGGGGGAAGGACTTACTACCCAGCCATGCCAGCCCCAGGGTTTCCCTTTGCATCCTTGGCTGGGCAGTGTCCCCAGTAAGGCCAGGCAGTCCTCCAATCATTTACCCTCAGGTTCAGGCCCCCCTAGCACTCACCATAGGGTGTGGTGGTTACTGTGGGCTGCAGCGTCGAGGGGCTGCCAGTATCTATGGACCAGATGGCATAGCTGCCATCACTGTGTGAGCTGACAATTGTGCCACCACCACGCCCCCAACACAGGCTCTCCAGCTGCTGTGGACAGGTCAGGAGGATGAGTTAGCAAGTATGTGCAGGGGCCCAAGTTGAGGGGCAGAGGTCTCACCCACTGACCTGGTTTCCCAGGAAGACATGATCCACACACCACGTTGCCTGGTTCCAGATGACCAGAAGGCCCCGGCTGTAGCCAATGAGGATCTTGTTGGGATCTTGTAAGTGTCGCTGGAGTGACTCCACAGGGCCCAGAGTCTTTCCACACCGGTAATCCTCTGGCACACTGCAAAGGGGGCCCAATAGGTCAAGAGAATTTCCCAGATATGGGGAATTCTTCCCACCTGCCACTCACCTGCGCAGAACCTCATCTGGGTGGAGGGCTTGCCCTTCAAGTAGTGTTAGAGTGGCGACATCCAGAAAGAAGATGCTGCCACCCTCAGTTCCCAGAGCTGCGATGTCACCATCAGCCACCAGCAGGACCACTGTGATATGGGTGAGGCTGGCTGGGGTACTGCAGGGAACAAGAGAAAGAGATGAGATAGTCTATCTACCTGCTCCGGAGGGCGGGATTGGGTCTTTATTGCTAGCTCACTCCTGCCCCTCTGGATTCACAGGGCCTACTTACAGTGCAGGCCAGCACCCCAAGAGGGTGATGATGCGGTGTAATTAGCCTGCTCAATTATTCATCAGGATGTTGAGCAGGGAGAGGGATAAAAATAGGTTCCCCAGGTCTTGGAGGTGGACTGCTGGCTTCTCTCACCACCAGGAAGGAACCAGGACATCGCCTCACCCAGAACCATGACAGACAAGGCCTCCCTAAGCCCCACCCAAGAATTCTGCCACCAGCCTTCTGGACACTTCATGATTACAAAAGGGCCCAGATGGTCCCTGCCTGCAGAGGCTGACACTCTCCAGGAACATTCTCCTGGGCAAGAACTTCCCCCATTCCAGCCATTCCCAGCAGGACTAGGAAAAAAGACTCTTGAGGCCAAGCCCGCTCCATGCTCCTGGGCTATCTTGCCAGCACCAAACCTATCTTAGAGGACACTCCATGCTCAAATTTGTCCATTCACGTGGACATATGATAGCCCATCTCCCTAACTGAAGGGCCAGTTATTTTCACTGACATAAGCTTGAATTAAACCCTGTCCCAAGCCCACAAATAAGCTCATTACTACAAGGAACACAGCACCAGGCTGCAGTTCCAGGAGTTTGGCATATAATACATACCTTCCTAGGACTCTCAAAACTAAAGGCTCCCACAGTCAGTGTCACAGACCTAACCTGCTCACCTGACTTAGAACCTCACATCTGACCCAAAAAGTTCAGAGCATACCTTGGCCAAGCAGAGGCCAGGCTGTGTCCCCTGCCTGCACACCTCCACACAGCCAGTTCCCACAGCTTCTCCTATCTCTCCTGACCAGTGGTTGGCCCCTGTCAAATGGTCCAGTACCTGGCACTGTCAAAGCTGGGCCGGCTGGGTGGCTGGAAGCTGAGGGCTTCCTCTAAGTGAGCACAGCCATTATGGTGGATGATCTCCCAAAGATGCAGGCTGTTGTCATCCAGCAAAGTCAGGAGGCGGCCCTAGTAGATGAGCAGAAAGCAAAACAGCTAGCCAAGAGGGGTGGATGGACATGGGGGACCATGGGAACTGGCAGGTAGGGGGCAGAGCTCACCCGGCCATGCAGGAAGTGCATCTGGGTGACAGTGGCTGTGTCTTGGTGCAGGCCTGTGAACTCCACACCAGGTGCTCCATAACTGAGGGTAACTGGTCAAGGACAGAGTCATCAAAGACAGGACAGGAAACTGCTACAAGGGAGATACAGAGGCCCTCCACTTCCCAAGACCATTCGGATGGACGGTGCCCATTCAGGGGGCGCCCAAGCTACAATGAAGCCCTCTCCCCAAATAAGCTCATCCTACACTCCTAAAGCACATTCAGGCTTAGTTTTAGGTTCCACACAGCCCCTGTGAGTCTAGCACTGCTACAAGACCTTCATGTCCTCATTTGTAAAATGTGCTAAGGACTCCTACTTGTAGAGCTAAGTCAGATGAACTAGGGAGCCAACAGCCAGCGGTTCACACCTGTAATCCTAGCTCCTCATGAGGATAAGACCTGAGGATCACAGTTTGAAGCCAGTCAGGGCAGTAAAATCTGTTAGTCTTAGCTTCAATTAACCACTAAAAAGCAAGAAATGGAAGTGTAGCTCGAGTGGTACAGTGCTAGAAAAGAAGCTCAAGGACAGTGTCCAGGCCCTAAGTTTGAGCTCTAGAAACACACACACACACACACACACACACACACACACACACGCAGTGTCCAGGCCCTAAGTTTGAGCTCTAGAAACACACACACACACACATACACACACACCCTCCCTCCCTGCCTGGGCACTAGCAGTTCACCCTATAATCCTAACTACTCAGAAGGCTGAAATCTGAAGATTGAGGCTCAAAGCTAGCCTAGGCAAGAAAGTTTATGATACCTTTTCTTCCTTGGGGGGGGGGGTTTCAGTTGTGGGCTTAAACTTGGGGCCTGAGCGCTGTCCCTCAGCTCTTTTGCTCAAGACTAGCTAGCGTTCTACCACTTTGAGCCACAGTGCCATTTCCAGTGTTCTGGTGGCTAGCTGGAGATCAGAGTCTAACAGACTTTCCTACCGAGGCTGGCTTGAGTAGCTAGAATTACAGCCACCAGCACCTGGCTATAGTGAAATGTTTTTGTTTTTTGGGTTTTTTTTTGGTCGGTCACAGAGCCTGAACTCAAGACACTCTTATCTACAGTTAACCAGAAAAAAAAAAAGCCAGGGGGCTGGGGAATATGGCCTAGTGGCAAGAGTGCTTGCCTTGTATACATGAGGCCCTGGGTTCGATTCCTCAGCACCACATATATAGAAAATGGTCAGAAGTGGCGCTGTGGCTCAAGTGGCAGAGTGCTAGCCTTGAGCAAAAAAGAAGCCAGGGACAGTGCTCAGGCCCTGAGTTCACGGCCTAGGACTGGCCAAAAAAAAAGCCAGAAGGGGAGGTGTGGTTTAAGAGGTAGAACACCAGCCCTAAATGAAAAAGCTAAGGGATAGGCCTCAAGTTCCAGGACTGGCATAGGGAAAAATAAAAATTACCGGGCTGGGAATATGGCCTCGTGGCAAGAGTGCTTGTCTCATATATATGAAGCCCTGGGTATGATTCCCCAGCACCACATATATAGAAAATAGCCAGAAGTGGTGCTGTGGCTCAAGTGGCAGAGTGCTAGCCTTGAGCAAAAGGAAGCCAGGGACAGTGCTCAGGCTGAGTCCAAGGCCCAGGACTGGCAAAAAAAAAAAAAAAAATTTACCATAGCTCTGGCCCTAGCTATGCTCCTCCAGAACCAACAACCTCCACTGTCCACCTTACTAAGATTAGCCCACATGGAATAGGAAAGAGCATGAGACTTGCTTTAAGTTCCCAGTGCCAGAGCCCAGAGTCCCAGCAACTCCAGGGCTGATGGCGGTTGGCAAGGCCTGAAGGGACCAGGGGAGAGTTGAGGGAAGGGTCAGCAATGTTCGTTGCCCCAGTGACAAGGCAGGAGTTGTTGCCTAGAGCTTAAGCTAGGATTCCCTGCAGGAGCCTGGCAGGGAGAGAGGAAGGGACAAAAGAAGGGGCAGGAGCAGCTGGGCGGGAAGCAGGGTCGCCAAGGAGATGAGGCCAGTCTTGCAGGGGAAAGGGTGGCTTTTTTTTTTTTTTGGTGCCAATCCTGGGGCTTGAACTCAGGGCCTGAGTGCTGTCCCTGGCCTTTGTGCTCAAGGATAGTGCTCTCCACAGCTCTATTCTGGCTTTTTGAATTTCCTAAAGTTAAGAGTCTTAAGGACTTTCCTGCCTGGCCAGGCTTTGAATTGCAATCCTAAGATCTCAGCCTCCTGCGTAGTTAAGGATTATAGGTATGAGCCACTGGTGCCATCAAGGGTGACTTTTAAGACTAGGGTTAGCCCTCTCCAGCCTCAGTTTCCCAACTCCAGGGGCTCCAGGCTGTGCGACTTTAAAGAAAGAAAAGCAAAGTCCCAGCTCCCCACCTCCTCTCTGAGGCTGTGTCCTTTGTTCCTCTGTGAGCATGAAGGGCTCACAAGGATCCTCCCAGGAGGGGCAGCTCAGAGTGCCTGATAGGGAAGCCCTGGCATACACTGAGACACCTGTGACATGGAGAAAAACTGAAGGGCTAGACTTGTGGAGGTGGGAAAGTGCCCAGAGTGAGAACAGCAGGTAGGATAGAGGACCAGGGCACTGCCCCATTCGCCCCTATCAGTGCCTCAAGACCCCTGGGAGGGGAGGGGAAACTCCAGCTCAGCCATACTCCCTAGAGAAGGCAAGACGCTCACAAAGCACTAGCCTTTCCTGATCAGTGCTCCCAGTGCCAAGGCGAGGAGACCCACCCTGCAATCCTCCCTTCTAGGAGCTGAGTTATTTCTTGCCAACTAGAGTCTATAATCAGAAAACTGAGACTCAGAGCACAAAGGGACAGGTGAGGGGTGGTCATCTTCATCATGTAGCTACCAACTAACCTCAGTTTCCCGGAGAGCATTTGGGCTGGGATTCCCAGGGCGGGTAAGTACACAGTGAGCCATCGCTAGCCCAGCTTCCCCCCAACCCTGGTCTGGAGGAAAATGCCCGCTTTGTACAGCTCACACAGCCCATTGTACAGCGCTAGAGGCCAGGTGGGGGCCGTGCTGTGCTCACCATGCTGAGCCTGGCACTGCCCCATCCCCTAGGCTGAACACACATGTCTTCACATTTGCACACATGTGTGAGTGCACCCACTCACTAAGGCCCCCAGTTTACCCATCCCCTCAATGGTTATCTTGGCCCAGAGCCCTGGCCCAGTTGCTGGGATGATGGCAGTATCACCTAGGAAACTGGCTGGCTAAAAAAGCAGTGAGGGACAGCTGTGGCCACTGCAAACTGACCCTCCATCACCCAACTCCCAGCAAAAAGACCCTATCCTCTGCAAGAGGAATTGTCCTAGGCTTGTTAGGCACAGAGAGCCTACTTCCTTAGAGACCCCAGCATGCATTGTAGTCTTTACAAAGCATGACAGGGCCAGACCCCAGCAAACAGGAAACCACACACACGTAGTCCTAAATGCCCCAAACATCACAGCTGCAAAGGATACATCTTGACAGCCCCAGACCTGGTGCCAATAGCCATGATTCGAAGTTCAGGGTCGAAGGCCAGGGCGCTGGGCTGGTTGGGGAAGCCATGCTCTACCGTCTGTGGGAGAAGGGAGGGTTGCTGGAAACACACACTCAGGCACTGCTGTCCACCAACTCACTCTCCATGCCTTAGTGTCTTCAACTGTGAAATGGGTGACTGTGCCTCCAATCTGTAGGCAGGTAGTTGAGTCCTGGGCTCCACCATGACTCCATGTGCGGCCCAGAGGCTCTCCACTTGCCAAGCCCCCACCCTCCTCAGCACCCATGTCACCCTACAAGGCACAGAGTCTAGCAATGAATAGAAAACAGGCTCAAAGGTACAGGCACTAAAGAGGATCCCTGTCCCTTAGGTCCTATACCCCATTCCTAGATACACAGATTAAACTGTGGTGAGGAGCCAAGCTGCCTAAAGTTCCATATGAAGGTCAGAGGTCAAGGTCAGCACCCGGGCCAACCTAGGCAGAGCAGATCTTGACATACCTTCAGCTACAGGAAAACCGAGGCCCAGAGACAGTTCACTTCTTGCCTGGCCCTTAAAAGTGTCATCTCACTTGGGAACAGCCAGACAAGAATCCCAGCCAGTGGGGAGGGCCAATGCCAGCATCCATGGCATTGCTTCTATCCTGGCCCCTCTGCTCCCTATGGGGCCAAGTCCCAGCCTGGTCTTCCCCACCCACCAGGCTTCCTTTGGCCTGGCTGTTTCCCTCCATTTGCCTACACACCAAAGAGCTCTCACTCATACCAAAGGCTGGAAAGGCCTCTGGGGGAGCCCCATCCTGAATACCAGTGTGGGACACACAAGGAACTACTACTTATCCTCATACCAGGTGTGGTGGCATAACCTATGAACCCTAGCACTCTGGAAGCTAAGGAAGAAGGACCTCAAGTTTGAGGCCTGTTTGGAGCACATAGTGAAAACTCATCTCAAAACAATAGGAAAACATCTCAATCCAGTCACCTACCCATAACTCATCCAGGTGGGGACTGAGCTGGCTTGACAGGGCCTAGTTATATGGTCTGGGCTGATCACAGTACTCTCTAGCCTGCATCCATTGGGCCCTGGCAGGGAGCCCCCTGAGAGCTGAGCAGTAGGGTTGGAGTTAGGGGGCTTTCCTTTTCCACCAGCACTGCTATGCTTGCTGGACCTGACCATGTCTAGTCGGTCTCAGGCTTTGGCCATTAAACGTCCAGCAGACGGGGCATATATAACACGTATATTACAAATCCCTATAGCCTGGAGAAGTCCCCACCCCACAGCCTCTGCTTTACAGAAGAGATGAGGTAAGTTGTCTAGCATCTTCACCCTTCACATTCTCAAGTCTAACCCATTCCTGAGCTCCCTTAGCTCAGCTGCAAGACACATACAGAAGTCACTCTAGGCAGGGTAAGACCCTCCTCCAGACCCCATCACCACCTGCCTGCACTAGTGCTCCAACACAAAGAACAGAAGGAGTTTGTCAACACCAGTAAACTGGGCCCTCCAGGGGGTCCCAGCTTACTTACAGTCCAAACAAATCCTTAGAAGTGTCCCTTCTCTGTCAGCATCCCTCACTCTCCTGCAGGCTCACCTGATTTTAGTCCCAAGGCCCTTTTGCTTTCCCTCAATTGCAAATACGTCCCTCTGCTCCAGGCTCCGGAGGGTTCCTTCTCATAACTCAGGAAGGAAGGAAACAACTGCTATAATACAGTCCTGGCTACAGGACCATAGCCACACTCTCACCCTGCTCTGATATCCACAGCACTGGCCATTGTGTGAACTACTTCTTCACTTTCCTTTTTTGTCTTGGATCTTCACCGCCTTCCCATTGAGGATATCAATGCCCTAAGTGTAAAGACACACATATCCTTTTTTTGTTCCCACTGTGTCCCTAGCACCAAAGAGTAAGGGCTCCCTATTATGGTGACAAAAATTGCACATTCCACAGGCAATTTTTGAGCAGATTGGGACTTGAACTCAAGACCACCCAAAGTCTATGATCACCTCTGACCATCTCAGAACTGACTTCAGCGTTTCACCTCCATTTCTGTAGGTCCCTCCTGCACAACTCAATCCTGCTGCTAAAGAAGTCACATATTCCACCTTCCTGAAGGGATCATTTTCCTTCACCTCAGAGGCAAACCTTCACAGCCACCCCAGCAGAGGAGGAGGTATCATCTTCCTGAAAGGCCCCTTCATGCCCTCAGCTTTCTGGCAGCTTCTAGGTCAAGAAGTGTGAGGTTCCTGGCAGCCCCAACAATACCTCCTGGGACCTTAGCATGAAAAACTGCCTGCCTGAGACATTCCAGAGCCTACCCCATATTGCTCAGGGCAGCCCAGGGCCCCTGGGATCTGCTCAGATGGAAGCAACCCCTCCAAAGCTCCCTGCCACTACAGGCTAAGGTTAATCCCACCAGGGAACAACTCCAGAAAGACTCAGAACAAGTTCTCACTGCTTCTCTGCACTTCAGTTTTCTCTCATTTGTGATGGAGGTAACAAATCTAATCCTGAACAGCAGACAAGAAGACTGGGGGGTAAAATTGAAGCCCAGGCGCAGCTCCACTGCGAGGAAGTTAGCAAGGAGCAGGCGTTGGGCCCCACCCTATCCCCATCAGTGCAGGGAGAGGTAGGAGCCCTCCTGGAAAAGGAAGACCAGTCTTCCCTCATCATCATTCAAATCAGGTTGACTTGCCCAGGTGGCATAGGGAGCCAGAACCCACAGCAAGGAGGAAAGTAGCCCAATTTCACGGCTGGAGAAACTGAGGCACAACAATGTGAAGTACAACTGGCTACTCAATCAAGCACACACCCCCAGCCCCCGCAGACTAGAACCCCAGGCAAGACAAGGCCAAGGGAGGGGTATGGGGGAAGGGAAGCTCCGCAGAGGGAGTTTCCAACCCCACCCCCTACTACTGCCTCCACCCCTCACCTCTGGAAGGCCTGGTGCGAAAGCAAAACAAAACCCAGCCCTAGGCAGAGTTCCAAGGGTCCCAGTAGGGGCCACAAAGAAAAGGGATAAAATGACTAAGAGACAGAGGTAGCAATGAACCCTACAAAGACGAAGACCCTCGTAAGGAGACAGGAAAGCCTGAGAATTTCAGAGACAGAGAAAAAATGAGAGATAAAGCGAGACAGGAAAAGAGACGGAGATACGCAAGGAGACAGAGACACACACCCAACACACACACACACACACACACACGCACGCACACACGGCACAGGAGCGGACGCACGAGAAGGAGAGGCAGGGATGCGAAGAGTGGCACCGGCGAGGGAGGCACGCAGGGACTCCGAGGGCCAGGGACGCACAGGGCGAGGGCCAGGGACCGTGAGGCCCACGGAGAGCCGCCGAGGAGGGCACGAAAGTCAGCGGGACCCGGGCGCACCCGGAGTCCGAGAGCCAAGGAGGGGAGCACGCGAGGTTCGGGCCCACCAAGGGGCTCCACCCCGCCCCAGCCGGGCGCCCCCTCCCGCGGGGCCCGACGTGGCTCCAGTCCCCGGCCTGGGCCCCCGGCCCGCCCCCCTCCGTCCCCTCCGCCCCTGCCCGGGCCGCCCGCCACACCTTGTTGAAGGCAAAAAGCTCCTGTTTGAGCTTCTCGCGCTGCGGGTCGGCGCCCTGCCGCCGGAACCGAAACTTCATCATCTTGCGCCCGGCTCCCGGCGCCGCGCCCGCCGCCGCCGCCCGCAGGATACGCCGCGCGGCCCCGCCGGTCCGGAGGCGCGGGCGGGGCGCCAGGCGGCCCGGACGCGGGCGTGTAGGGCGGGGCCTGCATGGGGGTGGGCGTGGACCGCGACGGACGCACCACCTGACCAATGAGATGAGGGCGCCTCCGTGCCGCCCGCTCCTTTCAGGCCGACCAGACAATGGGGGAGGACAGGGCCCCCGGGCTCGGCCAGGCTCGCTGAGAGACTCCTGTCGCGCCTGCGCCACAGTGCGGGGCCTGCCGGGACTTGTAGTCCTCCAGTCCTGTCTTCAGCGTGGGCGCATGGGAAACTATTGGGGCGGGCCACCGTGTGTTTCTCAACTTAGAGGAGTCTTTTTCCTATCCTCAAAGTGTGAGCGACTAGTAAATTCACGTCGTGGGACAGCCTTGTCCCGAAATCCAGGATTGCTCTGATGGGGACAACTCCTCAGCTCCCATGAACCTGAGTTTTCCCGCCTTTGCCAATGGCCCTAACTTGCCAAGTTTGTTATCAGGTTCCAGAGATACTGCTTTGCCTTTTCTCCATGGTGCCCAAGCACCTTCCACCGACACGTTTTTGCTTGGCCTGTGTGGCCAGTCAGGATTGCCTTCCTCAGCCCCTGGGGAACTCCTACATATCCTCCAGGATCCCATGCCAAAGGCTCCGTGTCATAGGCACAGAGGATCATTAAATGGCACAAACCAAAGAAAAAGAGCAGGAAGTGGGATTTAAGACAGTCCGAAGATTGGATTTAGGTTTTTCTCAGATGGGGGAAGGGCCTCCACTCCACAGGGAAGTGTTTGAACAAAGCTGTGCACCACCCCCACTCTCTGTCCCCACCCACTTCCCAGTCCTTTTCTTCTCTAGACAATGGCCTCTGGGCTGAACCTTTCTTGGCAGAGGATAGGCTGCCCAGGGCTTGGTGTTGGGCTCAGTCTCAGAAGTTTAGGTGGGGCAGCTGTACCGGAGGGGAGTGGACCTGACCTCTGACCCTGAGGCAGCTGCTCAGTGAGAAGGCACAGCCGCCCCTTTGCCCACACCAAGTCCTGCCCCTCCAATCTCCATGCTGGGGGCTGGGGCTGGCAGTGAGGAGTCAAGACGATTTGTTCAAAGCTTAATGTACATCAGCCCCTGCTCAAACCCCTTTTCTGAAACTGAAGGTTTGGATGGACGAGCCACTTGCATAGCAAGTGCAAGGCTCTGGCCTCCATCTCCAACCCCACAAAATAACAGAGACCAGAAACGCTCTCAAACTCTCCATGGGGGAGGTAATGATACCATTTCAGGGTTTTTGTTGTTTTTGTGATGGTACTGGGGCTTGACTGCAGAGCCTAGGTGCTACACCATAGTTTTTTCACTCAAGGCTGGCATCTCTACCACTACTTGAACCACAATTCCACATGTTTCCTTGGTGGTTAATTGGAGATAAAAATCTTACACTTTCCTTCTCTAAGGTGGTTTCAGTGGTCCTCAGATCTCAGCCTTCTGAGTTGCTAAAATAACCAGCCTGAGGCATTAGCACCTGGCCTGCCCTCCCAGTTTTAAAGATGAGGAAGCTGATGCAGAATGGCAATGGCAAGGGGAAGTGGACAGAGCTGGCCCCACTGAGGAAGATCAGCTCCCGCAGCTCAGAGGACCTAGCTGGGGTTACTGTTCTGCCACTGGACCCAAAAGAAAAAAAGTGTTGAATCAGGTCCCTTTTGCCATCTAGAAGACCTTCACCTTGAAGCAAGCTACCTTATCCTCTTTGTGCTTCAATTTCTCTCACCTGTAAAAATGTGTGGATCCTAGTACTTACCTCAAAGATGAAGTGAATTCGGATTCGTCCAGTTCTTAGAGCATACTAAGCAGGGGAAAAACGAGGGGGAGTTAGCTATTATTATCTTGGCCTTGTTAATTGCTGTTTGACAACTTCCCCTAGGTAAGTCCCAGCCCATCCCGGTCTCCATTTTGCAATGGGACTTGGTCTTCAGGCAGCAGGAAAGCAAGCATCCATGCCCCTCACTCCTGCTCAAAATCCTAGGAAGCAGCAGAACAGAGCTGAGTGGAGACCACAACCAACTAAGGTTGCCCAGAGTAGGCATCTAATTCAAAGTAGCTATCTTGAATAGAGAGGAAAATTCTAGCAGCACTACACAGGTGAAGAGGTTACCAGGGAGAGGGGGTTGGAAGACCAGCAGGGAAGAGCCCCATGGGAAGGAAGCAGGATCTCTCAAAATGTCAGAAACAAATAGCACTTGTTAACAGTGAAGATTCTGGGTCTCCAAGTGTGTGGGGAAGGGACCCCAGAATCTGTATTTTAAACCAGCCCCTTTCCTGGGTGACTCAGATCCAGCTTGCCTCCATCTGATTAGGTTAAGTGGGGGCTAAAAAGGGACACAGAGATAAGAATGGGTAAACTGAGGCCTGGACAGGCAGGCTCAACCTGTCCACATGTTGGGGCAGGGCTCAGGAATGGCACTGGAGAGGGAGAAGCTGAGTTGCTAATGACTGTTTCCTCCCCAGGGCTACACAGGCCTGTGATCACTACAGCAGCCCACAAGGGACAGACCTAGAGGTAGTTATTTTTGTAGAGCTGCAATGGAATCGAGGGTTTCCCTCATCCATACCAGGTAGACAGATGCCATTCCATACCCCAGCCATTCGTTGTTGCTTTGTATTTTATGTAGCCCAGGCTGACCTCAAATTCCTGAGCTCAAAAGGTTCATCCTGCCTCAGCTTCCTGAGCAGCTAAGACCACAGACCTGTGAAGGACTTACGTCTCCCCTCTTGGCCCAATCTTCTTAGGTATGTGAAGATGCAATATGAAGGATTGACCCCCACCCTATTTTCCCAAGTGCACACAGACATCAGGCAAGCCATCAGATATGTACAAACTGCTTGATGCAGGCAGGGCAATCTACCTAAGCCTGGCTGTAAACATTCCATTGTGGGCCCAATTGAAAGTCCCCACCTCCTTAGACCTAATGTTGTTGTTGTTGTTAACCTCTGCCTCCTTGCTCAAACCCTATAAAAGCCCAACTCTAACCCCCACCTCCTTGTACAACCTCTGATCATACAGGAAGATTGCTGCCCCTTGCTATTCTTCAATAAATAGTCCTTGGCTGTGGAAGATCGAGTCCAACCTGTTTCTTTTCTTTCTCCTCCATTTTCCTCACAATCTGAACTACCACTGATACTATTTGACTTTCTTTTGTGCATATTATTTCTCGGCCCTGTTTGAGAATGAGCTCTTTAAGGTTGGAGCTTTGTTCTAAGAACCTAAGACTAAGCCCAGCAACTGTGGCCCACACCTGTAATCCTAGCCATTAAGGAGGCTGAAGGGCTGGGGATATAGCCTAGTGGCAAGAGTGCCTGCCTCGGATACACGAGGCCCTAGGTTCGATTCCCCAGCACCACATATACAGAAAACGGCCAGAAGCGGCGCTGTGGCTCAAGTGGCAGAGTGCCAGCCTTGAGCGGAAAGAAGCCAGGGACAGTGCTCAGGCCCTGAGTCCAAGGCCCAGGACTGGCAAAAAAAAAAAAAAAAGGAGGCTGAAATCTGAGGATCCTGGTTCAAAGCCAGCCCAGGCAGGAAAGTCCATGAGACTCTTGAGAGCTTGTTTGGAGGTTCTAGCAGGGGAGTGCAGCTACTCGTATACCCTTGACCGAAGACCTGTCCTCCTCTATCGGGGATGGTCGTCCTCTTCCACCAAGTGCGCAGCTTCGGGAGGGACGCACATGGAGCGGTGAGGGAGGAAGGGGACACCCGCCTAGCCAGCCAGATCAGCCGAATCAACCCTGGCGATCAATGGGGTGACAGATGTCGCAGCCAGATCGCCCTCACATCCTCCATGAGACTCTTATCTCTAATTAACCACCAGAAAACCAGAAGTGGTGCTGTGGCTCAAGTGGTAGAACACTAGCCTTGAGCTGAAGAGCTCAGGGACAGAGCCCAGGCCCAGAATTCTAGCCCCACAACCAACAACAACAACAAAGTGCAGAAAGTAAGATTAAACCCAAGGCCTCTTCAAATGTATGGTAGGCAAGTCCTCTACCATTGAGCCATACTCCCAGACGCAAGGGTTGGGGTTTCTAGATGTTGTTGTTCATTATTGTTTCCCCAGTGGAATAATGCCTGGAAATAATAGGTATTGGTTCTGGGTTTTTGTTGTTGTTGTTTTTGAAGACAGGGTCTCACTATGGAGCCTAGGCTAGCCTCAACTCAAGATTATTTTGCCTCAGCCTCCCTATAGTGCTGGAACTACAGGCATGTACCGTCATGTCTGGCTTAAATATATAATTTTTAGCCAGGTGTTGGTGGCTAATCCTGTAATCCTAGCTACTGAGGATTGTGGTTCAAAGCCAGCCCTGGCAGGAAAATCCGTAAGACTCTTATCTCCAATTAACCATTCACAAACTGGACATGGAGCTGTGGCTCAAAGTGGCAGAGCACTAGCCTTGAGAAAAAGAGCTCAGGGACAGTGTCCAAGCTGAGTTCAACCCCCACAACTGATATATATATGAACCGGGTGCAGTGAGTGACACATGCCTGTAGTCCTAGCTACTCAAGAAGCTGACAGATCACTTGGACCTAGAAGTTTAAAGCCAACAAGAGGATAGGGATGGGGGAGATGGCACAGGATGAGGTTAATAAGGCCTCCTCTCAAAAGACTTAATATGATAGCATCAGAATGTGCTTGTGTGACTTCTGTTATTTTTAAAAATTTTCCTGAGTAAAGTATTAAAAACAAAACAAAAACTAGGGCCAGGCACTGGTGGCTTGCACCTGTAATCCTAGCTACTCAAGAGGCTGAGATCTTTGGATCATGGTTCAAAGCCAGACCAGGCAGGAAAGTCCATGAGACTCTTATCTCCAATGAACCACCAGAAAACCAGAAGTGGCACTGTGGCTCAATTCAAAGTGGTAGAGCTCTGGCATTGAGCTGAATTGCTCACACAGTGCCCAGGCCCAGAGTTCAAGCCCCACAACTGACAAACAAACTAGGAGCTGAGGTGTAGCTCTGTGGTGGAGCATGTCCCCAGCCTCCCAACCTACACACAAAATAAATAATAACAACAACAACAACAACAAAATAGTCAGCTGTTTGTTGGTGGCTCATACTTGTAATCCTAACTATTCAGGTGGCTGAGATCTGAGGATCACTGTTGAAACCAGCCTGTATAAGGAAAGGCTATGAGATTCCTATCTCCAAATAACATTATACCAAGAAAGTAGAAGTGGAGCTGTGGCTCAAAAAGTAGAGTGAGGGCTAAGAATGTGGCTTAGTGGTAGAGTGATTGCTTAGCATGCATAAAGCCCTGGGTTTGATACCTCAGTACCACATAAACTGAGAAAGCTGGAAGTGGTATTGTGGCGCAAGAGGGATAGTGCCTGAGCCCTGAGTTCAAGTCCCAGGACTGGCAGGAAAAAAAAGGTAGAGTGCCAACCTCAAGTGAGAAAGCTAAGGTACAGTGCCTAGGTGCTGAGTTCAAGCCCTATTACAAACACAAACACACACAAACACAATATTCACCCACACTGCTGAGTCCACATAGTGGTGGTTGATAGGGTGTACAGAGTAAGTTGGTGACTAGGGGTGTCACTGAGCCAGTTTAGCACACACAGAGATTATCTACAGGCAAGTCCCCAGGAAATGTATGTCACATTTCCTTAAAGCCTTGTAGGTACAAGGTCTCACTTATTGTAGGAAAGGAAGAAGGGTGGGAATCAGTTTCTAAACTCCCAGTTTGGAGTGGAAATACTGAGACCGTGCAGCAGTATATTCTGGGG
The DNA here is from genome assembly GCF_023159225.1 of Perognathus longimembris pacificus. Lineage (NCBI taxonomy): Eukaryota > Metazoa > Chordata > Mammalia > Rodentia > Heteromyidae > Perognathus > Perognathus longimembris. The sequence continues at coordinate 13,855,840 of NC_063177.1, forward strand.
CTATGTAGAAAGAAGCCAGACATTTGGGAGACCCAGAGGAGCCCAAAGCAGTAGCATGCCTTGAGCAGAGCTGCCTGTGGCAAAGGGCACTGGCATATGTACAAGCACATAGGTCTTCCCTAAGAAGTTGGTAAAGTATAAGATGTAGTACAAGACCCAGGGGTAGGATCTCCTCCCACAGCTCTGTGGATGGCATCTGGGCCTCTGTTTATCCCCAGGGTCCAGGCTTCTTCCACACTTGTCCTAAGGGCCCTGGTTCAGCAAAGCAGAGCAGCAGGGAACCTGAGATCTGGGTAAACTGGTAGATTTGGGGGCCTCTGAAGGGACTTCATTTACCCATCTAAACTCAGGGACCATCACCCAGACTCTGCTGCCACCTTATGGCACAAAGCGGAATTGTATCAACAAGCAACTGATACCTAGCTGAGGGACTCCAACCCAGACATGGTCCAAAGTTTTGCTCCCCACCCCTCCCAACTCCCCATATGAGGGGCCCCAACTCCAGTGTTTTCATATCTTAGTCACTTGATAATGTACTGGCTTTAAAATGAGTCAACACAACAACACACAGCATCCCTTCTCTGTTCAATGGGCTCAAGTAGAAATCTAATGGTATGTTAGAGTCACTTCCAAGATTTTTTTTTCTTTTATTTTGTCAGTCATGGGGCTTGAACTCAGGGCTTGGGCACTGTCCCAGAGCTTTTGTGTTCAAGGCTAATGCTCTACCACTTTTGCTTTTTGGTACTGGGGATCAAACCCAGGATGTTGCACATGCTAGGCAAATGCTTTGCCGCTGAGCTAGATCCCAGCCCCACTTTTTTTTTTTGCCAGTCCTGGGGCTTGGGACTCAGGGCCCGGCACTGTCCCTGGCTTCTTTTTGCTCAAGGCTAGCACTTTACTTCTTCAGCCACAGCACCACTTCTGGCTTTTTCTGTGTATGTGATGCTGAGGAATCGAACCCAGGGCTTCATGCATGGTAGGCAAGCACTCTACCACTCAGCCATATTCCCAGCCCTTTTTATTTTTTTTTCCAGTCCTGGGCCTTGGACTCAGGGCCTGAGCACTGTCCCTGGCTTCTTTTTGCTCAAGGTTAGCACTCTGCCACTTGAGCCACAGTGCCAGTTCTGGCCATTTTCTATATATGTGGTACTGGGGAATCAAACCCAGGGCTTCATGTATACGAGGCAAGCACTCTTGCTACTAGGCCATATTCCCAGTCCCCATTTTTTTTTTTGCAGTCCTGGGGCTTGAACTCAGGGCCTGGGCACTGTCTTTGAGCCTCTCTGTGCTCAAGGCTAGCATTCTATCACTTGGGCCACAGCTCTACTTCTGGCTTTTTCTGTTTATATGGTATTGAGGAATAGAACCTGGGGTTCCATGCATGCTAGGCAAGCACTCTACCACTTTGAGCCATAGCTCCATTTCCAGTTTCCTAATGGTTAATTGGAGATAAGAGTCTCACACACACTTCTGCCTGCAGAGTAGCTAGGCTAGGATTACAGGTGTGAGCCACCCAGCACCCAGCTACTTCCAAGACTTAAGTGGCAAATATTCCTAGAAAGCATGAGGCCCAGGGTTTATTCACAAGTACTGCAGAAGACAAAGCAAAAACTACATCAAGTGGCAAATTTTCAGTAATTTTTGTAGGACTGGAGTATAGTTCAGTGGTAGGGTACTTGCCCTGCCATAAGTGGCCTCGAGTTTGGCCTTAGTGTGTGTGTATGTGTGTGTGTGATTGGGAGCCTGGAGCAGAGGCCTCAAGTTCAAGGCCAGTCTGGGCAACACAGTGAGTTTGAGCCAGCCTGGGCAATAAAATGAAAACTGGCTCAAAACATAAAAAATTTTAAGTCTGTTGTTAGTCATAATTGAAAATTATATAGTAGTCTGTAGTAAGTGACCTTGCCTAGCATTATGCTAGGCTTTGGTTTGATCCATAAAACTGGAGGCTAGGAAAGATGAACAATTTGAAACTACACTAAAAAGGCATGAACATTGAAAACTAAGCATTTCTTTTGTTTTGTTTCTTTAATACTGAATTACTATTTTCCTTTTGTATGTCAGTACTAGGGCTAAAACTCAGGGCCTTGTGTCTTACTTGGCCTTTTCCACTTAGAGCTGGGACTGTACCATGTAAGTCACAACTTCACTTCTGACTTTTTTTTAAAATGCAGACCCTAGGGCTTGAACTCAGGGCCTGCATGATGTCTGTTTGTTTTTTTTTGTTTTGTTTTGTTTTTTGGCCAGTCCTGGGCCTTGGACTCAGGGCCTGAGCACTGTCCCTGGCTTCCCGCTCAAGGCTAGCACTCTGCCACCTGAGCCACAGCGCCCCTTCTGGACGTTTTTCCATATATGTGGTGCTGGGGAATCGAACCGAGAGCTTCATGTGTAGGAGGCAAGCACTCTTGCTACTAGGCCATATTCCCAGCCCCATCTGTTTGGTTTTTGTTGTTGTTTCCCAAGGCTAACAATCTATTGCTTGAGCCACAGCTCCAATTTCAGCTTTTTGCTAGTTAACTGGAGCTAAAAATCTCATGGACTTTCCGGCCTAGGCTGGCTTTGAACCATGATCCTCAGATCTCAGCCTCCTGAGTGGCCAGGATTACAGACATGAGCCATTGGAGCTTTTTTTTTTTCTTTTTTCTTTTTTTGGTGCCAATCCTAGTGCTTAAACTAGGTGCTGCCCTTGAGCTTTTGTGCTCAAGGCTAGCATTCTACCACTTGAGCCACAGTTCCACTGTGGCTTTTTTGGTGGTTAATTGAAATAAGGAGTCCCTTGGACTTTCCTGCATGTGCTGGCTTTGAACAATCCTTAGATCTCAGCCTCCTGAGTAAGTAGGATTATAGCCTTGAGCCACGGATGCCTAGTTTCAAGTCTTTTATTCTCATTTCCTGCATGGGAAGCAGGAAATATTTTTCTCTCTTCTTCTATTTCTTCCCACTTTAATGTTGTTATACTAAAATAAATCCTGGCTAAAACTTTCAAAAGAAAAACATTCAGTAGCCAGATTCAAAACACAAAAACAGGGCCAGGAATATGGCCTAGTGGTAGAGTGCTTGCCTTGTATACATGAAGCCCTGGGTTTGATTCCTCAGCACCACATATACAGAAGTGTTACTATGACTCAAGTGGTACAGTACTAGCCTTGAGCAAAAAGAAGCCAGGGACAGTGCTCAGGCCCTGAGTTCAAGTCCCAAGACTGGCAAAAAACAAAAACAAAACACAGGGTTGGGAATATGGCCTAGTGGTAAAGTGCTCGCCTCGTATACATGAAGCCCTGGGTTCGATTTCTCAGCACCACATATATAGAAAAAGCCAGAAGTGGCGCTGTGGCTCAAGAGGTAGACTGCTAGCCTTGAGCAAAAAGAAGCCAGGGACAGCACTCAGGCCCTGAGTTCAAGCCTGGCAAAAAAACAAAACAGACAAATCTGACTCATCTCTAATTAACCAGCAAAACTTCAAGTGGAAGTGTGGCTCATGGTAGAACCAGCTTCAGTCCAGTGCTGACACACATACACATATACACACAACAAACACACAAACTAGTGGTGAGTCTGAGAAATTTCAAACTAATAGAATTTCTGTGAGCCAGGCTCATGCTCACTGGTGGCTCATGCCTGTAATCCTAGCTAGCCCAAGAGGCCAAGATCTGAGGATCACAGTTCAAAGCCAGCCCAGGCAGGCAAGTCTGTTAACCACCAGAAAATTGGCAGTGGCACTGTGGCTCAAAGTGATAGAGCACTAGCCTTGATTTGAAGAGCTTAGGGATAGCACCCAGGCCCAGGGTTGAAGCCCATGACTGACAAAAGAAAAAATAAAAGTGGGGCTAGGAATATGGCCTAGTGGTAGAGTGCATGTCTTGCATACATGAAGCCCTAGATTTGATTCTTCAGTACCACATAAACAGAAAAAGCCAGAAGTGGCACTGTGGCTCAAGTGGTAGAGTGCTAACCTTGAGCAAAAGAAGCTCAGAAACAGTGCCCAGGCCCTGAGTCTAAGCCCCAAGACTGGCAAAAACAACAACAAAAACTATCATGCAAAGAAAAGGAAATGTGGAGTTATTTATTTTAGCCAGTCCTAGGCCGTGAACTCAAGGCCTGAGCACTGTCCCTGGCTTCTTTTTTGCTCAAGGCTAGCACTCTGCCACTTGAGCCACAGCACCACTTCTGGCCATTTTCTGTATATGTGGTGCTGAGGAATCAAACCCAGGGCCTCATGTATAGGAGACAAGCACTCTTGCCACTAGGCCATATTCCCAGCCCTGAAATGTGGAGTTTTTTTTGTTGTTGTTGTTGAGGCAAAGGGGAAAGCACAGAAAGGGAGGGAATGAACAAATGCAATCATGCTATTCAGTATACACTATGTAGAAAATGGACTTGTGGATAGGAATGGGAAGGGGAAACTGGGGGAAAGTGAAGGGGTGACATTGTAAAAAAAAAGAGAGAGAGAGAGAGAGAGAAATGTACTCATTACCTGACTTATGAAATGGCAACCTCTCTGATACACCTTAATAATATTAAAACAAACAAAAAAACACACTACTATCAGGCCCTCATCCCCAGAATCAGGCTTTAAAAGTTAACAAGTTGGGGTGGGGGGAGCGGATTGGGAATGTGGCTTAGCAGTAGAGTGCTTGCCTAACATGCATGAAGCCCTGGGTTCGATTCCTCAGCACCACACGAACAGAAAAACCTGGAAGGCACTGTGGCTCAAGAGTGCTAGCTAGCCTTGAGCAAAAAGAAGCCAGGGGCAGTGCTCAGGCCCTGAGTCCCAAGCCCCCAGGACAGGAAAAAAAAAAAAATAACAAGAGCTCAAGGTCCTGAGTTCCAGCCCCAATGCGTGCATACACACACACACACACACACACACACACACACACACACACACACCTTCCCCACCCCCTCACCAAAAAAAAAAAAGAATCCGGGGCTGGGATATGGCTCAGTAGTACAGTACTTGTCTAGCATACAGGTTGAATTTCATCTCCAACACTACAAAAATAGTTAACAATAATATAAATCAATTAAAGCCTGCAGATTAATATGTTTACATGGGAAGATTATTTTGGACTATGTGGGTGGTTTCATACCTAATCACAAAGACATGTAGTCCACAAAAGAGGCTGTTAAAGAACAGGTTTTCATTGGAACATCCATCAAGGCCCTACCCACACCTGACATAGCCCAATGATTTCACATTTATAGTCTGCAGGACAATGAGAATAAATGTCTGCCAACAAGTTGGTGGTATTGTTTTAGCGGCCACCAAAAAACAAAACAAAACAGGGCTGGGAATATGGCCTAGTGGTAAAAGTGCTTGCCTCATATACATGAAGCCCTGGGTTTGATTCCCCAGTACCACATATATAGAAAAGGCTAGAAGTGGCGCTGTGATTCAGATGGCAGAGTGCTAGCCTTGAGCCAAAAAGGAGCCAGGGACAGTGCTCAGGCCCTGAATCCAAGGCCCAGGACTGGCAAAAACAAAACACACACACACACAAAAAAAAAAAACAGGTAAGATGCACTGCCTTTACACTGTGGTTGACTTAGCACAACAGAGTACATGGAATTCAGCACCAACGCCAACAAAAATGTTGTGAGCAACAAGTGGCTACAGAACTTAAAATACTGTACATTATTTAGTTTATATATTCCACTTCCTTCCTATCTGTAAACTATATAAAACTTTTTTTTTTTTTGCCAGTCCTGGGCCTTGAACTCAGGGCCTAAGCACTGTCCCTGGCTTCCTTTTGCTCAAGGCTAGCACTCTGCCACTTGAGCCACAGCGCCACTTCTGGCCATTTTCTGTATATGTGGTGCTGGGGAATTGAACCCAGGGCCTCATGTATACGAGGCAAGCTCTCTTGCCACTAGGCCATATCCCCAGCCCCTATATAAAACTTTTTAAGTGCATGTGTGCAAAATCTCTGCACAAGGTCTTCTTGCTCCAGTATTGAATCTGCCCCCTAGTGGCACCCAAGAAATATATTCCCCAACTTCTCTGGACTGTTGCCCTCTCCATGCAACAGGGTTGGAGCTACTGTAGGAGACCAGCCAGAAGGGGCTTATAGGACTCAGGTTGTTCTTACGGCAGAAAGAGGTAGTTTCAGGCAATCAGTTGGAGGGCTCTGTTTATGATTATTACCTCCTAAGATGATAGTATATGCAGGATAACTGAGGTCAGAGCCTTTTCAATCCTTGAATCCTGTTGGGTGAAAGACCTTTTACCTAGGGGCTGGAAAGAGCCTAGCTTTGATTTTATCACAGCCCCAATTCTTTCAGAGTCCTCTCATCTTATTTACCTAGAGCAAAGAAACCAGGCATAGGGTGGCAGTGTGTATGTGTGTGTGTGTGTGGGGGGGGGTGCTTACTTCTGCTGAATGCAGCCTGAATCATATTCAGCCTGTTACTTCCTTCTCAGCTTCAACATGTCCTCTCCAGGGTATCCAAGGCCCACCTTGCCCCTATAGGCCTATCTAGCACATACCAAATACCCTGGTCACCTGCTTGTTCCCTCTGAACTGTCTTCTCTGTTAAATGGACAGTTAAAGTGGCTTGTCCAGGTTTCCACAATTTAGCAAGCAGACTGGATCTGATCACCGGAAAAGAGTAAGGGAGACTCTAGACTGAAGTCTTTGGCCAGACTCCATCAGATAGAGGTCAAAGATCTAGAAGGACTAAAACCCAGAGGTCCTCAACTTTACTCCACCCAAAATAAGCTTGCATGATGCCTGTACCCACATCATCTTGAACTCTACTGTGAACAATTGGACAGCAGGGACCAGAAGGGCTGTGTTCACTACAGTAAGGGTTTGGCCAACACACACAAGGAGTTCAAGAATTTAAGCAACACCATTTGCACACCCTTTACAATGGTCAGTTTCTTTTTGCAGCTCAGGCTGTCTTCCCCTCATTGGGCTGTAGTCTCTGACCACAGGCAAGAAAGGGATAGGAAGATTTACAAAGACTATCCTCGGATCAGAGAAAGAAGTGGACTAAGGACAAGTACACCTCTAGTTATTAAGAGGCTGGTCTCTGGTTGTCTGGGGCTCTGGTGAGCAATGAATGCCACTTCCCCAATACCTGTTCAAAGGTTTAGAAAATAAAGAGATTAAGGAAACATCAAAGGCAAGCTTTCTCTTATGACAGCATCAGACAACTGTTTCAAAATATATTAGATTTGGTTTTTATTGTAGAGCACACATATCAGGGCAAAGTGCTGCACACACAACTACAAATCATTTTTTGGGAAAAAAGCTGTAAAAAAAATAAAACTGCAACTGCTTTAGTTATGCAGTCCTGACTTGAGGAATCCACGCTGGCAAAGGAGTTCTGGCCCCTGAGAGAGGCTTCTTGATGGTGCTGCCCCAGATTTCTGCAGCTTCTGAGGCTTCAGGTCTAGGTCTCCGTACACAAAGCCTCCTGGAATGGTGGTGGGCCTGGTTGCCAGGAGGGCTTCTGCTTTTGGCAAGCTCAGGTCCTGGCAAAAAGTCATTCCTAATGAGTTTAGATCAACAAAATTTTGCAGCCTTCCAGGATCTGAGTGGGTAAAAATTGCTGAAGACTTTACTTGTTTTCTTTTTTATTATTTTTAGAAGCCCCTTCCTCAGTTCCTACACCCCTGAGGCAGAGAAGGCACCAACCCAGTCTGCAGGCCTGAGTTCTGGCCTTGGATGCAAGCTGCAGGAGGGAATAGGGGCAGGCACCCTCCTAGAAGTATGATGTGAGGAGGAGGCCCAAACTGGCCAATGAAGAAGAAAAAAAAGGAAGAGAAAGCTAAGAGACCAAAGAGGGAGGAGGAGACAAAACCCCCCAAACAAAAGAAAAAAAAATAATCCTACCACACACCACAACAATTTCCCATATTCCAAATGCTAGACTTGGAAGGACACCAGTCCTAGCTAGAAACAATTCCTAAAACTGATCCAACACGGCAAGTCTAACTGTTCCATACAATCAAATGCATATGCCTAAAAGGCAATCCAGCAAAGAGGCATGCTCTTGGCAAGGAGGAATTGTGGGCAGAACAGGCTAGAGGGCATAGAGGAAGCCCAGGGAGCTCAGCAATTGCTTTGGGGTGTCAAGGACTGGCACTAAGTATCCCCACTCAGCCAACCCAAACAGGAAGAAAAGGGTGCTTGCAGGAGCTTCCAGAGCCTGGAGAGCAGGTGAGAGGTGGGGGTAGGTAGTAGGCCCCCACAGAGCCTACAAGGGCTCCAATAAACCTGTACCAAGCATGAACATTAGTGGAGGAAGGACGGGCAGGAGGCTGAACTTGTTTAGAACAGAGAAGTTTACATTTAAAGCAAAAACAAAAATTTCTTAACCAAAACATTTTGTTCCTTTTAAATAAAGCCAGTCCAACACAGCTGTCCCTCATACCTCTACTGTCTACTCCAGCACGAGCTCTGTCCCATACAGACACCAACAGCCTTTCCATCCAGGAGGAAAAGTCAAAACAGAAGAACCCAGATCTTGGCCAATTCTGTTCTTCAGCCTTAATGGGCAACAAACCAAAGAAAAAAATATATAGGAAAAAAAACCCACAAAAAAAAAAAAAGAACAAAACCCTCAAAAGAAAACAGAAAGAGGGGCAGCTACATGAGGATTAATCAGAGTTCCAGGAGGGTGGCGCAGGCCTCAGTGCCTCCGCATCTTCACCTTGCGGGCAGGACTTCCAGCCACCTGGGAACAGTCCTCTGAGGACTCGTAAGACTTGCGCCAGTAGTTCTCAGAGCTAAAGCTACCCCTTCGCCGGTGTGTGGGCAGCAGCACTGAGCGGCGGTTTTCTTCCTTGTCCATCTCCAGGATCCGAGGCCTGCAAGGAAAGAGGGAGGGCTTTATCTGAGAGGCTTTCAGGAAGATTCTGGCCTCACCACCTCTGTGCCTAGTTTCTGAGCCCATGTCCTGATCCTTCAAGTTCAGTGGTTCTCAACAAAGATCCATCCTTACTTCACTCAGGCCCAGTACCTCCAGGGGCATCTATTCAACGTGCCAGAAGACTGAAGGCCCCACTGGTGGGAACCACACACTCCAACAGAGGCCTTCATCCATGCCTATAGAAGCACTGACACTCAAATTCTTGTCCACAGCTTCACAGCCAACCTTGTCTTAGGGCATCTTCTAGTCACCCAGTGGGATATCTGCTTGACTCTGAGTCTGGTTCACAGAACACTGCTGGAGAGACAGCCTTCTCTATCCCAGCTCAAGACTCTCCACAGTCCTACCCTTCCTTCCTCTTCCTTCCCTCCATCCCTCCCTTGTTGGTCATGGGGCTTGAACTCTGGGCCTGGGTGCTGTCCCTGAGCTCTTTAGCTCAAGGCTAGCACTCTACAACTTGAGCCACAGTGCCACTTCTGGTTTTCTGGTGGTTAGTTGGAGATAAAGAGTCTCACTGCCTTTCCTGCCTGGGCTAGCAATCCTCAGATCTCAACCTCCTGAGTAGTTAGGACTACAGGCATGAGCCATCAGTGCCTGGCCTTACCATTTATTTCTATTTCTCAATTCTCCTCACTTGTGCTTCCTCCAACATTCCTTCTCTGCTTGCCATCCTAGCTAACCCCTGAAATCATTAAGCTCTTTTTTTTGCCTAACAGCCTTAGGCTTTACACTGTTTCTTACCTATAATGCCCTTCCCATCTCATCTTGAAAACCCTCCCAATGCTTCTCTAATAGATTCCTGACTCAAGTCTAAAGATCAACATTCCCTCCTAGGATCCAAGCATAATCCCTTAAGAGTGTGTACAAACAAGAGGCTATATAGCAAAGTTACAACACATTCCTATTTGTTAAAGGAATGTGTCCATACCCGACCTTTTCCCTCAGGGTATATAGGCAGCTGGTCCAGTTAGGTAGGAATGCCACCAATGTCCCTATCCTGGCGGAACCAGACATAAGGTTTTGGAAGGGTGGCAATCCCAGGCTCCTAACCAGCCTACCCTGTCCTGCAGCTAGTCCATGGACTGCTTTACTGAGTGTCCCAAGATGAGTACCTGTGTGCAGCATCAGGGTCCGCCTTGCGATGGGACCTCTTGGGTTTCAGAGCAGGGTCCCTGTTGTTTCCTGACAGTCGGTCTGAAGCATAGTTGGGCGGCAATACAGAGCTGCTCAGGGACTTTGTTTCCAATCTAGGAGCATCTAATCTTGTCCTGTAAAGGAAATACATATGAAGTCTCTAATGGGTCTCTGGTGAAGTCACAGGTCTCTTCAGACCAGTTCTAATTTCTGGTCACAATGAGCAGAACCCAACCTGGCATACAGCTCAGCACTCTTTGCTCTGTATCTTGGTCTTCTTTGTTGCTGTCTTTTTATTTTTCCAGTCCTGGGGCTTGAACTCAGGGCCTGGGCTCTGTCCCTGAGCCTCTCTGTGCTCAAGGCTAGCGCTCTGCCACTTGAGCCACAGTGCCACTTCTGGCTTTCTCTGTTTATGTGGTATTAAGGAATCCATGCATACTAGGCAAGTACTCTACCACTAAGCAACATTCCCAACCCCTCTGTATCTTGGGTCTTCTTGCAACTCAACTAGAAATTGGTCTAGGTAACTTCCAGAAACCATCTTTCCCAAGTCTTGGTTTAGGAGGGGAATACTCTGTAATCCTCCAATGATAAGAACTTGCTGGGGCTGGGAATATGGCCTAGTGGTAGAATGCTTGCCTCGCATACATGAAGCCCTGGGTTCGATTCTTCAGTACCACATATATAGAAAAAGCCAGAAGTGGCACTGTGGCTCGAGTGGTAAGAGTGCTAGTCTTGAGCAAAAAGCCACAGTGCTCAGGCCCTGAGTTCAAGCCCCAGGACAAGGAAAAAACAAAACAACAAAAAGAACCTGCTGTCTCAAAGGGACAGACCAGAGGACTCTCAACTGCAAGAGATAACCCCTTCTAAACCCACACAGGCCCAGGGATTCCCCATAGGCATCTATTCCACTTGCCAGAAGATCTCTGAGGGCCCCACTAGTAGGTACCACATGCTCCAATAAAACAGGAAACAGGGCCACCCTACTTTCTCATGTAAAAATATAGGTAGGCTGGGTTTGTGGCTTAGTGGTGGAGTGCTTGCCTAGCATGCATGAGGCCCTGTTTCGATTCCTCACTACCACATAAACAAAAAAGTCATTAAAATAAAAAATATTAAAAAAATAGGCAACTGAACAACTCATGGGGGGGAGGGAAAGGGGGAAGGGGGAATGAGGGACGAGGTAACTAACAGTACAAGAAATGTATTCAATGCCTAATGTATGAAACTGTAACCTCTCTGTAATTCAGTTTGATAATAAAAGTATATATTAAAAAAAAATAGGAGGGCTGGGGATATGGCCTAGTGGCAAGAGTGCTTGCCTCACATACATGAAGCCCTGGGTTCGATTCCCCAGCACTACATATATAGAAAATGGCCAGAAGGGGCGCTGTGGCTCAAGTGGCAGAGTGCTAGCTTTGAGCAAAAAGAAGCCAGGGACAGTGCTCAGGCCCTGAGTCCAAGCCCCAGGAATGGCAAAAAAAAAAAAGACAGAGGAGTGGGAGCCCAGGTCCACTCCACAACCATGAATTTGGTCTGGTTCTGCCACAACCACTCTTCTGCTTGGTTCCAGGAGGCTAACCAAATAGGACCAGAGGGCTTCTGAAGCCAAAGTCACCACCCAGCACCATGTGTAAGTTTCAAGAGAAGGAACATAATGCTTAGTAAAAGGACATACAGATGAGGAAGAGGAGAATGGACATGCTGGTCAGAGATGCTCAGGGCTAACTCTGAGTCCTTTATAAAGCCAGACCAAGAAATTGCTGCCTTGTTAAAAGCCAGCCTGGCCAGGAAAATCCATGAGACTCTTATCTCTAATTAGCCATCAGAAAACTGGAAGGGGTGCTATGGCTCAAGTGGTAAAGCACTAGCCTTGAGCAAAAGGAGCTCAGGGACAGTATCTAGCACCATGATCGACAAATAAATAAATAAAGTATTGGACTTTTGATTTGTAAAAAAAAAAAAAAGAAATTGCTGCCTTGAGAAACCTCAAGAAGGCCCGGAAGCTGTTTATTTTTATTTTTATTTTTTTGCCAGCCCTGGGACTTGAACTCAGGGCCTGAGCACTGTCCCTGGCTTCCTATTGCTCAAGGATAGTACGCGACCACTTGAGCCACAGTGCCACTCCTGGCCTTTTCTGTTTATGTGGTACTAAGGAATTGAACCCAGGGCTTCATGCTTGCTAGGCAATCACTCTACCCCTCAGCCACACTTTGAGCCCCGCCCCACCCCAAGCTTCTTATATAATACAGGAAAGGCTAGAAAATAAGCAGATGGGAGCCAGGGGCAGGAGAGGGGCTTCGGTAGCAGACTGGGTAGGGAGTGACAGGGGCACAGCTGGCAGAAGGACCAGAAGTACCTTTTCAATAATCTACTGAGTACCAAGTACTGGGGTATAGACCAGGTGGGAAATTTAAAAACTACATCCATTCCTTACAGATCCCACAGCTGCCTCGCAGCCCCTTTCTCCATTAGGTGGTGGCCTACTGTAAGCAATGGGGAAAATTGGGTCAGAAAGGCAGTAGGTCAATGTTCTGGAAATCATGAAAGAAAAGGTTTAAGCCTAGATGAAACTTCAAGCCTGACAAATAAGAACTGCTGGGCTGGGCTAGAGGTGGGGTACCTCTCTCCTGAGGATGGCATCAGCATAATCATCACTTTTCTTGTTCAGGTACTGGGGCTTGAACCCACAGCCTTATGTACTACCTCAGCCTTTCTTGCTCACAGCTGGTGCTCTAACACTTGAGCTATATATCCATTTTGCTGGTTAATTTGAGATGGAGTCTCACAGACTTTTCTGTCTGGGGTGGCTTTGAACAGCAATCCTCCAGGTTTCAGCTTCCAGTTAACTAAGATTACACACATGAGCCACTTGTGCTGGACAGCATCTTCTTCTTTCCAATGAGGAACCAATGTTCTGATGCCCACAGGCCAAAATCAGTGTGACAGCAGACAAATTGCCATCTCTGCCACTTCATTTTGGTCTAAGAGAAGGAAATGGCCCACCAGTCTCAGCATTCACTCTGGACTTCTGCAGGCTCAGACTTCATACTGGTTCTGCCCCTCAGTTCCAAGCTAGTCATTATTATTATTATTATTATTATTATTATTATTATTACTTTGCCAGTCCTGGGCCTTGGACTCAGGGCCTGAGCACTGTCCCTGGCTTCTTTTTGCTCAAGGCTAGCACTCTGCCACTTGAGCCACAGCGTCACTTCTGGCTGTTTTCTATATATGTGGTGCTGGGGAATCGAACCCAGGGCTTCATGTATACGAGGCAAGCATTCTTGCCACTTGGCCATATTCCCAGCCCGCTAGTCATTATTCTTATCAATTTCCCCACCAGAGAAAAGGAAGAACATATATAACTGGCTTTAAGACAGCATTCAGTTCTGAGAGTCTCTGATTCAGACACAGTGCTTACTGGGCAAAACCCAGACCTAAGAATGTCTGAATGAATTAACGGCTATCCCCTACAGCTCTCTCCTACTCTAGTGTTGATGTCCAGATGGCAGAGATCAAATCAAACAAGACTGTTAGTCATTAAGCTCAACTTGGAGGATTCTAAGAGTCTATAACATTATAAAGATTCTTAACTTTTGTCAGTCGTGAGGCTTGAACTCAGGGTCTGGGCACTGTCCCTGAGCTTTTCTGCTCAAAACTAGTGCTCTACCACTTTGAGCCATAGCTCCACGTCCAGTTTTCTGGTGGTTAACTGAAAATAAGAGTCTCACAGACTTTCCTACCTGAGCAGGACTGGAATCATGATCCTCTGAACTCAGTCTCCTGAGTAGCTAGGACTACAGGCGTGACCCAACAGCACCCAGCCATATTATGACTTTATAAAGACTATTAACATTATAAAATAAAGTCCTCTCCTCTGGTATCCACAGAGCTAAGATTCCACACATTGGGGCTGGGAATGTGGCTTAGCAGTAGAGTGCTTAACTAGCATTCAGGAAGCCCTAGGTTTGATTCCTCAGAACCACATAATTAAAAAAAAAAAAAAAAAAAAAAAAGGAAAGATTCCATACATTGCCAGGTAGCCTGTACTTAGGGTGTGAATGTCACTGGGTGCCCCCAAAGTCCCATGAAGTCCTAGTGGGGCACTCTGGAGTTGCTTCCTGAGTGGTAGACAGGAAAGAGTCACTAGGGGGCTGGGAATATGACCTACTGATAAGAGTGCTTGCCTTGTATACATGAAGCCCTGGGTTCGATTCCTTAGTACCACATATATAGAAAATGGCCAGAAGTGGCGCTGTGGCTCAAGTGGCAGAGTGCTAGCCTTGAGCAAAAAAGAAGCCAGCGACAGTGCTCAGGCCCTGAGTTCAAGGCCCAGGACTGGTCAAAGAAAGAAAGAAAAGAGTCACTAGGATACACTGCATGATCCATACACTTTGGACATACATTCTACCATGAACTAAGCATTGGTGTAGGTCCAGCCCTTATTAGCTTCTTAGAGCAGCTTGTCTGGGTAAACAGAGGCATGGGGTGGACCATCATCAAGCATCTAGGATAGAGAGATTAGGGAGATAGTTGGGACTGGCTGAGGCTCGAGAAAAGCCAAGGGTACCAGTCACCAGTCCCTGCCTGAAAATGGAAAAGGTATTCTCTCACACAACTGTGCTAACATAAGAAGTGGCTCTTAGAGAAGGGATGATCACAGGTGGTCCTACCAAACCCAGAGGGATAGTCTGGGAGCTCTGGGACCTAAAGGGCTCTGACCCATACTCGGGGACAATTATGAACAAATATACTTTGTAAAAGCTACAGAAGCTCCTACCCTCCCCACTTCCAAAGATTCAGCATGAAGTTAAGCAGGTTAAACTTCAGAACATACCCCTTCCCTTACAGAAGGCAATTCACTCCTATGCAGCATGCCTAGGAATGTAGGCTAAAGCTTTGACACAGGGGTCAAAAATCAAGATAGGAATAATACTATGCCTTATAAGTGACAAGGGTCTCTGTGGGGGCAATATCTCATGCTTGGTTAGGGAAACCAAGAACTGACCATTCACCCACACCCTGCTGAGGGACAGAACTTAACATACTTGCAATGTCCCTAGCAGGGGCTTTCCCTATGGACCCCTGGGATACTTTGGCTCCAATGGTTGGTAAACTACTGAACTCAGCCTCTCTTATAGTTTATCACATGTGAACCCCTCACCTCATTGCTTACATGCCTCACTGGCTTCCTAGTTCCCTCTAGATTTCTCTGCATGTAATGAAGTCTCTTCTTGGATCCTATCAAACCATTCACTTTATCTCTAATGTGTGTTTTAGCATAATGGATTACTTCAGAGTTCCTGGACAAAAAGCTTCTATAAAAAAATAATCTCTTGGGCTGTGAGTATGGCCTAGTGGCAAGAGTGCTTGCCTCCTACACATGAAGCTCTCAGTTCGATTCCCCAGCACCACATATATGGAAGACGGCCAGAGGGGGCGCTGTGGCTCAAGTGGCAGAGTGCTAGCCTTGAGCAAGAAGAGGCCAGGGACAGTGCTCAGGCCCTGAGTCCAAGGCCCAGGACTGGCCAAAAAAAAAAAAAAAAAATCATCTCTTGCTGAGCACTGGTGGCTCATAACTGTTATCCTAACTACTCAGGAGGCTGAGATCTGAGGATCAAAGCCAGCTGGGGCTGAAAAGTCCCTGTGAGACCCTTACTTCCAATTACCACAAAACAACAACAACAACTACAACTACAACAACAACAACAACAAAAAACAACCCTGAAGTGGTGCTGCAGCTAAAAGTGGTAAAGCGCTAGCTTTGAGCAAAAGAGCTCAGGGACAGTGGCTAGGCCCTGAGCTCAAGCCTCATGACAACAATAATAACCATTATCATCATCATCATCTCGCTTCACCTCCATTTTCCTTCCTCTCTCATTTTGCGCAGTTTAGGAATGGAACCTAGGACTTAGAGCATGCTAGACAAGAGCTCCATCACCGAGCTATATCCTTATCTTAAAGAAATCTGACAAAACGACCCCTGGCTCTGAGCTTCTTCTCCTCTTGGATAAGACCCAAGCACCATACCCTACCTTCCTGTGTGCTTCTCTGGAAAGCCCATCCCAGTGAGTCATTCAATGTCTGCCAGCCTACTGGGTTTGGAGATGTAACTCAATGGCAGAACACTTGCCTAGCACATGTGAGACTCTGGGCTTTATCACCAGCACTATGGGGAAAGAAGTCTGTGCTAGTGGTACTCCTGGCATTAGCAAAGTCTAGAACACACCAGTTTCAGTTAATATTAGGTAAATGCATCTCTAGGTACTTAATCCAGTTTTATTAACACTCTTGAGCTGAGACCCTTTTGAGCAACAGCAAATCTGCCTTGTACCACTATATTTGGTTAGACAGTACCAACCTCTGGAATATAAATCTTATAGTAGCCCTGGACTTGGGAGTCTTCTGGAAACTAAAAAGATCTCTCAAGGGTCCACAAGTCCTGAGGGTCAAATGTTGATCTAAGGCCTATCCATCTTTCACCCTCATCTGCACTGGTCCCTAAACCAGTTCCTGTCTCCAGTATCTGAACTTATCATTTCTGCCTAGCTAATAGTTTCTGTCTTAGGAATCAGATCCAAGACTGCCTCTCCCTCTAAGGTAGATCGAGATTTTGTTTTAGTTTTTTGATAGGTCCCAAAGGATATACTCTGTGCTTTTCTACCAGTGCTCCCTTTCTCTTTACTGTATAATGTACATGTAAACATAAGAACTAAGGGACTAAGTTTCCTGTGGTGCCTATCCCAGGTGCCTATATACAATAGACACAATGTTTCCAAGTTAGAAACTTTTTTTTTTTTTTGGACAGTCCTGGGGGCTTGGACTCAAGGCCTAAGCACTGCACCTGGCTTCTTTTTGTTCTAGGCTAGCACTCCACCTCTTGTATCTTTTTTTTTTTTTTTTTTTTTTTGCCAGTCCTGGGGCTTGGACTCAGGGCCTGAGCACTGTGCCTGGCTTCTTTTTGCTGAAGGCTAGCATCTGCCACTTGAGCCACAGCGCCACTTCTGGCCATTTTCTGTATATGTGGTGCTGGGGAATTGAACCCAGGGCCTCATGTATACGAGGCAAGCACTCTTGCCACTAGGCCATATCCCCAGCCCCAGCACTCCACCTCTTGAGCCACAGTGCTACTTCTGGCTTTTTCTGTGATTGTGGTGCTGAGGAATGGAAGCTGAACCCAGGGCTTCGTGCATGCTAGGCAAGCACTCTACCACTAAGCCACATTCCCAGTCCTAGAAACTTTTTTTTTTTTAAATCGGTCATGGGGCTTGAACTCAGGGCGTGGGCACTGTCCCTGAGCTCTTCAGCTCAAGGCTAATACTCTACCACTTGAGCCACAGCGCCACTTCCGGTTTTTTGGTGGTTAATTGGAGATTAAGAGTCTCATGGACTTTCCTGCCTGGGCTGGCTTTAAACCTTGATCCTCAGATCTCATCCTCCTGAGTACCTAGGATTACAGGCGTGAGCCATCGGCACCCAGCTCCAAGTTAGAAATTTCTTTACATGTACCAGTACAGGAGTCTGAACCCAGGGCCTAGGCATTGTCCCTAAGCTTTTTCACTCAAGGCTAGTGCTGTGCCACTCTGAACCACAGCTCCACTTCCAGTTTTATGGTGGGCTGGCTTTCAACTGCAGTCCTCAGATCTCAGACTCCTGAGTAGCTAGGATTACAGGCATAAGCCACCAGCTCCTGGCCCAAGTCAGAAATTCTTAAGACAGATGCCAGTGGCTCACATCTATAATGCTAGCTACTCAGGAGGCTGATCTGATATCTGAGAATTAGTTTGAATCTAACCTGGAAAGAAAAGTCTGTGAGTCTCTCATCTCCAATGAATCCAGCCAAATCCAAAACAACCAAAAGAACAAGAAATGGAGGTATAGTTCAAGAGGTAGAGTACTAGCCTTGAGTGAAAAGGGTAAGGGAGAGCACAAGGTCCTGAGTTCAAGCCCCAGTACCAGCACAAACAGAAGAAACTCTTGCTTAAAGACCATTCCAAGTAACTCACTTTCTTTCTGAGCACCTTTCCAAACAGAGTCAAGATCTCCTTCTCTCAGTGTCAATGTGTGAGTGCTTGGTGAAGCACCACAATGCAAGTAGGGAATCACAAATAACTGGGAGGTCAGCAACATCCAGAGACATGGGAGATGATGACTTTAAGGAGGTGAGCAGCCTTGATACTTAAAGCACTCTCATCTGCCAGGCACTGGTGTCTCAAAGCTATAATCCTAGCTACTCAGGAGGCTGAGATCCAAGGATTGTGATTTAAAGCCAACCTGGGTAGGAAAGTCCAGGAGACTCTTCGCTCCAATAAACTACTCAGAAAAAGCTAGAAGTGGTGCTGTGGCTCAAGTAGTTGAGTGAGCACAAAGAGACTCAGGGACAGGACCCAGGCCCTGAGTTCAAGCCCCAGAACTGGCAAAAGAAAAAAAACAATACTCTAATCAATCAGCGCTCTATCTGCAGAGTAGAAGCAAGTAAGTCCTACAACTGAGTTCCAGCTTCTTAAACTCAAGAGCATTACTCCAACAATGCACTGGAGAGTGAGAACAGGAAGTGAGGTGTTCACTGCACAAACACCCAAGGGACCACAAGACCCAGTTCCAAGATCCAAGGTCTTAGACATTTATTGACAATGGCACTAAACATTATAAGCACCAAATTATAGCTTTGGATTCCATTCCTGGGCAAGGTCTCAAAATGTCACTTCTAGCTTCAGAATTCCCAGCGACCTATCATAGCAGCCCATGCAATTTTTTTTTGGTAGTGCTAGCACTCATAGCTTTACACCTGATCAGTATGTCCTGTACCACTGTGCTACATCCCCAGCCAAGTCTGTGCAATCTTTATTTGAACTTAAGAAGGCAGGGTGCCAGGCACCAGTGATGCACACCTATAATACTACTCGGGAGGCTGAGATCTGAGGATTGCAGTTTGAAGCCAGCCTAGGCAGGAAAGTCCATGTGAAACTTTATCTCCAGTTAACCACTAGAAAACCAGAAGTGGTGCTGTGGCTCAAAGTGATAGAGCACTAGCCTTGAGCTGAAGAGCTGAGGGACGGCACCCAGCCCCAGAGTTCAAACCCCGCAACCGACAAAAATAAAATAAATAACAAATAAAAAGTACTAGGGATTGAATTTAGGGCATCACGTGTGTTAGGCAAGCACTCTAGTACTGCAATCAAACCCTCAGCCCATGTTCATGTAAATTTTAAAGAAAGAAAAAATTAAAAGATGGCAAGTGCTATGTATGTTGATAAATAACACTGGTCTTGCTCTACCTTACTTTTTTTTTTTTTTAAACAGGCTTGTGAGGCCCTCACACTTTTGTCTAATTATTTTGCTCAAGACTGGCACTCTACCACTTGAGCCAGAGATCAACTTCTGGCTTTTTGCCAGTTAATTGGAGATAAGTATAAGTCTTCAGATCAGAATCCTTAGATCTCAGTCTTCTGAGTAGCTAGCATTGGAGGTCTGAGCAGTACCCAGCTGCTTCTAACTTTTTGATCTCACTATGTAGCCCAAGCTGGCCCAAACTCTAAATTCTTCCATCTTACCGTCCCAAGTGATTAGGATTACAGGTGTACCACCATACCTAGCTTCATACTTACTGATGACTTCTATGGAACCCTGACAATCACTAATCCTCTCTGAGCTCTATTTAAAAGAAAGCCTGCTGGGCACCAGTGACTCATGTCACAGGCAGCTGAGATCTGAGAATCAAAATTCTAAGCCAGCCCAAGCAGAGAAATCTGACTATTTTCTCCAATTACAAAGAAAAAGCTGGAGGGAAAAAGCAGGAGAAAATGTGGGAGGGGGTAATATTGTTCAAAAAGAAATGTACTCACTACCTGACTTATGTAACTATAACCCCTCTGTCTGTCACCTTTACAATAAAATTTAAATTAAAAAAAAAAAAAAGAGGGCTGGGAATGTGGCTTAGGGGTAGAGTGCTTGCCTAGCTTGCAGAACTACATACAAGAGTGGCTCAAGTGGTAGAGACAACCTTGACTGAAAAAAAACTAAGCAAGAGCTAGAGGTCCTGAGTTAAAGCAGTACCAATTCATGTGTGTGTACACACACACACACACACACACACACACACACACACACACTCATCTTGTCTCCCTTTGACATAATGCCACGTGGGGCTATGGCTGCTATCTACCCACCCCATTGGGACAGCAGAAGAAACACTGACAAGAGGACGTTTACTGATGTTACCCAGTATATCTTTGAATCTTCTTACCAGAAGAAGAATAACCATAGTTGTCTTAACCCTATATTCTAACCACCTAGTTTTTTTGTTTTGTGCTTTTTCTGGTCTGGGCACTGTCTCTGAGCCTCTTTGTGCTCAAGGCTAGCTCTACCACTTGAGCCACAGCGTCACTTCTGGCTTTTTCTGTTTATGAGAAATTGAACCCAGGGCTTCATGCATGCTAAGGCAAGCACTCTACCACTAAGCCACATCTGCAGCCCGAATAATCTTACTTTTGTCTTCTCTCCTCACTTGCTCCTCCCAGAAGTAAAAATCCAAGCATTTTAAAAGCAAACTTGTTTAAGGCCTAAAAATAATTACATGTGATAAGAACCAAGGAAATGAGGAAAGAGGCTGGGGCTAAGGCTGGGTTTGGTAAAGTACTTTCCAAATCATGTCTCAAGACTGTGTCCATAAACATCAGAAGCATGTGCCTTTGTTCAATATTAAACTCTCTGAACAGCCCAAGAACCAGTTGCCATGGCTCACACCTATAATCCTAGCAACTCAGGAAGTTGAGATCTGAGGATTGCAGTTCAAAGCTAGCCTGGACAGGAAAGTCCATGAGACACACATCTAATTAAACACCCAAAAAAGCTGGAAATGGAGCTGTTGGCTCAAATGGCAGAGTGCTAGCCTTTAGTAAAAAAGCTCAGAGACAGCACTCAGCCCCTGAGTTCAAGGCCCTGGACTGGCACCAAAAAAGGGAAAAAAAGGGCTGGGGATATGGCCTAGTGGCAAGAGCGCTTGCTTCATATACATGAAGCCCTTGGTTCGATTCCCCAGCACCACATATACAGAAAATGGCCAGAAGTGGCGCTGCGGCTCAAGTGGCAGAGTGCTAGCCTTGAGTAAAAAGAAGCCAGGGACAGTGCTCAGGCCCTGAGTCCAAGGCCCAGGACTAGCAAAAAAAAAAAAAAAAAAAGGGAAAAAAAGACCATGTCCTTAAATATCAGAAGTATGTGCTTTTGTTCAATATTAAACTCTCTAGTTAATCAGCTGAAGAACTTACTTTTCTGATGAAAAGATAAAATAGCATTACTCTTTCAAAATGCAAGTAAAAATTAAGACTGCTATACCTTTTTGGTCTTCCAAATTTCACTTTGGCTTGCCCCTGGCATGGAGGGGCAAAAGGCACTAATTACAGCAGGACACTTACTTCCTGAGGATGATAACTGCTCGGCGTTCCTTGATGTCCTGAGGCCGTATGCAGTGAGTGATTTCATCAGCAGCATACCCACTAGAAAGAAATATAGAATATATCACCATAAAGAGTCAACAGACAACCAAAGTGCTTTGGAGCCAAAAATATGACCCAGGCCTATGGCTGCTACTTGTTTTTTTGTTGTTTTTTTCTTATTTATTGTCAAAGTGATGTACAGAGAGGTTACAGTTTCATACATTAGGCCTTGGGTACATTTCTTATACTGTTTGTTACCTCCTCCCTCATTCCCCCCTTCCCTTATGGCTGCTACTTGTTATATGGGAGGTTCAAGAGCTATATAGAAGGGAAATACCATGTTAAGATTCAGGAAGCTTTGGCCCAGAAACCACTTGAGGAAAAACCTGGCATGAGGCAAAGGAGACACACTGGTCTCTTGTGGCTAAACAGTACTTTCCCATCACAGGCTAGAAATCCTTCTTGTAAGGATCCCTTAAGGAGCCAGGCACTGGTGTCTCATGCCTATAATCTTAGCTACTCAGGAGGTTGAGATTTGAGGACTGCAGTTCAAAGCCAACCCAGGCAGGAAAGTCCCTAAGACTCATGTCCAATTAGCCACCAGAAAACTGGAAATAGTATATTCGTGGCTCAAAGTAGCAGAGTGCTAGCCTTAAACAAAAAGAGCTCAGGGACAGTGCCCAGGCTCTGAGTTCAAGCCCTCAACCACCACCACCAACAACAATAACAAAAGATCCCGTAAGATAGCACAAGAAATGTACACACTGCCCTACTATGTAACTGTACCCTTTTTGCACAACACCTTGTCAAAAAATTTGTGTTCAATTAATAAAAATTAAATTAAAACAACAACAACAACAAAAACAAAAGATCCCTTAAGGCTGGGTGTAGCTCAATGGCAGAACACTTGCCAGACACGTGTAAACCCTGGGTCCAACCTCCCAGCACTACAAAATAAAATGATAAAGATAACAATAAATAGAAGCAATAAAGAGCCCTCAAAAGAATATACCTTTATAGACACTAGAGTCAACTAGCAACTGAAGAAGAGCTTGGTGAGGAGACAAAGAGTTGTTTAACTTCTCTACCCTTTCCCTTTCTAACATTCAGAGGAAGCCAGGGCAGCGTCTGACAGCATTGAGTCACATAAAGAACAAGGACCGCCAAGTTCCAAAACAGAATTTCATCTACTTGGAAAAAAGCTTTCAAAGACTCTTTTGGGGGATCCAAGTTTTTAAGACAGCTGTGTTTGGGATATTTTAAGAATTTCTATCACAGTCAAATTTCTATTTATTTTCAACAAGCCACATGATTTTAAAACTGCTCATAGGCTAATGAATGTGGGGAAAAGACTGTCCTCTTCTCAGCTAGCATCCTTCTAATTTGAAACTCTTGTTCTCAAGGCCTTCACATGCTCTCACTAGGAGTATAGCACCAAAGGGACAGATCCATACAGCCAGACATTTACCTGTCCGGTCATACACCTGGTGAAAAAAAGCCTTCCCCAAAAGCTAAACCCAAAGACACATGTCAAAGACACAAATCTGCAGTACCAGATAGAGGCAATATTCCCTACTGTTAAAAAGTGTTATCATTCTGTTTGACTTGGCTATAGGAACTTGATTGACCAAGGGCTCTAACTTCTCTAGCAGGAAGCTACTTCTTATTGTAGTTCTAAAGCAAATCCAGATGTCTGTTAAAGCTGAAGATTGCCCCGAACTTCCAAAGAACTCCAGAACAATGAACTACATCAGGTTCCTGCCCTGACCCCATACCTCACTACTAGTGTGGAGGTAAGGGCTAAACAGGACCACAGAAATGACCTTGGCACTGACCCAAACTAGCATGTTCACAAGTGTTGGTCTTCTAGAACTTCCTGGTATCTGTGACAATCCACTGACCATTCCTGAGTACTGAGCTCCAATGAGAGAGGGAACTCAAAGTTCTCATCAGCAGAAGCTCTCCTGGCCAAACTTTAGCAGAAAGTGCCCTGTGGAGACCACAAGAGTATTATTTACTCCTAAGAAACCTACTTGCTACAAGAGACACTGAAAGTCCCAGTCTGCCAACTTGAAACTTAATATGCCCTGGGGCCAGCCCTACCCTTGGCATGAAGGAAAGTTCTAGGGCCGTCTCCTCTTGTTTTCACAGGGAAATGAGAGCAGGAAATACCTTGTGTTGTCTAGCTTGTCTGCTCCCTTCCTTGACATAGCCACCTTCCCCTCTCTGCACCCCCTAGAAGCAATAAGTTTGCTATAAGCATCAAGAGTGACCACCTTAGAGTGACTGGAAGGAACTGAAACATATACCTCCCTCCAGCAAGCTTTCCCTAAGCCTCCTCTATCTCTTCTAGGTTTCCTCCATGCCACCTAACCACATCCTCCCAGGACTCTACTACATGTACTCTATGAAAATTGCCTTCCCCACTAAAGCTCTTCATTGGCCTCACTCAACTCTGCACAGTGAAAAAAAGAAAAATTGAAAGTCTACTAATGCCAAACACTAGTGGCTCACGCCTGTATCCTGGCAACTCAGGAAGCTGAGATCTGAGGATTGCTGTTCAAAGCCAGCCTGGGCAGGGAAGTCAGCAAGACTCTTATCTCCAATTAACCACAAGAAAACTGGAAGTGGCCTTTATGGCTCAAAGTGGTAGAGTGCTAGCCTTGAGCAAAAAGAGCTCAGAGACAGCACCCAGGCCCCAAGTTCAAGCCCTACAACTGACCCCCCGCCCCCCCCCCCAAAAAAAAAAGATGTCTATTAAGCAGCCAGGTGTTGGTGGCTCAAGCCTATAATCCTAGCTACTGAAGGAGGCTGAGAACTGAGGATTGCAGAGACAGCAGAGAGACAGTCCCTGTGCCTTTAATCTCCAATTAACTACCAAAAAGCCAAATGTAGAGCTATGGCTCAAGTGGTAGAGTGTTAGCCTTGAGCTAAAAAGCTTAGGTGGTGCCCCTAGGATGGACATGCATACACACAAAGTATCTTAAGCAGAACTGTTCTACCACATTGGAAACCTTAGTTTCTACATCTGCAAAACAGAGTGTAGCAAACCCTTCCTCAAAGGATTGGATACAAGTTAAATGAGTCTCAAAAACTATATGAGGGACTGTGTAGGACTGTACATCTCTTCCCTGGGGATGATCTCAGAGATAAGTTGTTAGGATACATTTCCAAGGTAACCACCATTCCCCACACCAACTCCAACTCCTGTTTAAGCTAGCTAATAGCTAAGATCATAGCCTGATGCCAGATTCTTTGAACCTGCCTCATCACTTACAGGCCCACAGGATTAAGAATACTAGACTTTTGGGAGGGAAGCACATAGCCACCTGGACACACATATCAGGAATGTGAGCTCTGGCTCAAGTTATTTACCAGATCCAAACCTCTAAGTGAAGATATGGCTTAACTTTATGAGAAACCTTAGAGCTTTCTGGACCCAGAGGGAAAAAAAGCCTGGTGCATCCTACTTCTGCATACATCAATACAGTCAGGAACTAAACATAGAAGGTAACTCATTGCCTGAGATAACTTCAAACATTCAGCTGCATGAGATACAATCTAGTGTAATGACTATGGCATCACTGGAACTACTGTACAGAAAAGAAAAACTAAAGACTGATACATAAATTATAGCTATATGCATCATACATTGTAAAGTTTTAAAGTAATTATGAGAAATGCTTTACTAATCATGATTTGTTACATGTATTTTTCTGCTAATTAGACCTAATACAAGCTCATCACAAGCGTGAAAGAACAAAAAAGAAAAACTGAAGACTCTGAAGGCTAAATAACTTGCTCAAGAATAGTTAAAAGTGGGGCTGGGAATATGGCCTAGTGGTAAAGTGTTCACCTTGTATACATGAAGCCCTGGGTTTGATTCCCCATTGACATTTTCTGGTAGCAAGATGTAATCTGTTTTGGAGACCTTGCTGACCTCATAAAAATACACAAGTAGCAGTCCCATGGGAAGAAATTTGCAAAGATAAGCCTATGTTTCCAGGGAGCTAGCTAGCACTGTATCACTGATGGCTTCACATTAACTGCACTAAAAAGGCCTGCCTGCCTGCCAGCCTTAAAATTTTATGGCCGACTTATTTTCTGCTTCTGAGCTCCACGATTGAGACTATGGCTCATTGCTAACTTCCTCTCCTTTGCTGCTGTCTGTCTTCTTGTCAGGCCTGGCAACACCAAAGGCAGCCAGTTCTAATGACCAAGAGTACCTCCTGAGGGTACATAGCCCTAACTTCATCCCGTGGTTCCTCCCCCTTCCATGGAGACAGAAGAGTCCACATAAGAGTCTAAGGTCTATCTGCCCTACTTTCCTAACTATTTTAAGGCAGAAAGCTAAATTTTGCTTTCAAATAGCTGATCAACTCTTAGCTCCAAATCTACAGGGATGTCAACTCTATCCAAACCAAACACTAATGGAACCAAACACTAATAAATGCTGAGCTCACCAGTATATATCCCATGGCTGAGTTAAACACAGTCATTTCTAGACCAGGAGGTAAGGCATGGGTCTCTGATTAAAAGTAACAGCAAGTAAGCAATTAGCCCTGAGGTGATTATTCTAATTAGTCATACTATTTTAACTAGTCCCATTCACTTTTCAGGGATAGGAGAAAGAATGCCAGATGAAATGATGTGAAGAGGAAGTAAAAATACTTATTTCTTTAAAGAATAGCATAAAAAAGGAGCCTAACTAGGTCTAACATAGCAAAGTTAGAAAACAAAAACAAAAACTGCCAGCTAGGTTGGAAAAGAATATAAAATACTTCCATAAGAGTCTGTGTTCTTGTTCTAAATATCCAGGTTTAGACATTGCTGAGTCAATGTTTGCCATGCAGCAACATCCCTGCTGACACTATTAAATATAAAACTGCATTCCTGCCATGTTGCCTTGAACAAACACAGAAACTATTGCCTCTAACAAACGAAGACTCAGATGAAATTCTAAAATCCCTCTGCATTTGCAGAGTACCACTTTTCATAAGCCCTTTCCTTTTTCTTCCTTACCAGTCCTGGGCTTGAACTCAGGGCCTGGGCGCTGTCCCTGAGATTTTGTGCCCAAGGTAGTGCTCTATCACTTGAGCCATGGTACCATGTCTGGCTTTTCTGAGTGATTTATTGGAGATAAGAGTCTCATAGACTTTTCCTGCCCAGGCTGGTTTTGAACCATGATCCTCAGCTCTCACTCAGCCTCTTGAGTAGCTAGGATCACAAGCATGAGCCATTGGCACCTAGAAAGCCCTTCTTTCTTACCTGCAACTTTACTGCTCCTTACCTCTGGGCTGGAATCCTAACCAAGAAGAGAAGGGGCTGGATCAAATGGTAGAGTGCCTGTCTAGCAAGAGGGAAGCCCTGGAATTCCTCCTCTATTCAGGATTTGATGAGATGCACTCCTAACATGCAATTATTCACATCCACCTACATACCCAAGTAAACCAGGTGCTAAGTAAGCAGGTGCTAGAAGATTTAAAAGTAATGTGAGAGTCTAGAACCCTAGAGGAGTGGTTCTGAACTGGGAAGGACTGCCCTACAACCCTTATTTCCTGGGACACTGGGCAATGTCTGGAGATATTTTTGGTTGTTAGGAAAGTGCTAGTGGCATCTGGCAGATAGAGACTAGGGATGGTAAATTTTCTGTAACATATGGACAGCCTAAGAAAGAACTGGAGAACCCTGAATACGACAGTAGCACTTAAGCTCTAATCCATACTCTCCATGACAGCCTTCAATGGTCTCTAATAGTGAACTCCAGCTGTCTTACAACAGCAATCCTAGCTATCCCCTTTACCCATGGTTATGCCAATTGCCACCACTGCCAAAGCCTCTGCTGCTATGTGCTCCTCCCTCACACACATACTTTTTGTGTGCTAACACTGAGGCCTGAACTCGGCCTGGACATTGTACCTTAGGTTTTTAGCTCAAAGCAGGCACTCTGTAACGTGAGCCACATCTCTACTTCCAGCTTTTTTTTTTTTTTTTTTTTTTTTTTTGCCAGTCCTGGGCCTTGGACTCAGGGCTTCTTCCCGCTCAAGGCTAGCACTCTGCCACTTGAGCCACAGCGCCGCTTCTGGCCGTTTTCTGTATATGTGGTGCTGGGGAATCGAACCTAGGGCCTCGTGTATCCGAGGCAGGCACTCTTGCCACTAGGCTATATCCCCAGCCCCAGTCCTGGGGTTTCTTGAACGCAGGGCCTGAGCACTGTCCCCGGCTTCCTTCTGCTCAAGGATAGCACTCTGCCACTTGAGCCACGGTGACACTTCTGGCTTTTTCTGTTTATGTGGTGCTGAGGAATCAAACCTAAGGCTTCACGCATTCTACTGCTCAGCCACATTCCCAACCCCTTTGGTGGTTATTGTAGGTAAGAGTCTGAGACTCTTCTGTCTTGGCTGGCTTCAAATCTTGATCCTCAGATCTCAACCCTCTGAGCAGCTAGTATTACAGGCATGAGCCACCAGTGCCCAGTTGACACACTCTTCTTTACTTGGTTAATAGTTACCCTTCAAGTTCCATCTTATTTCCTCCCAAAAATTTCCAAGACTCCACACTAGGTAAGATGCTCTTTCAAAATGCTCTTGGCAATTGCCTTCCTGGCTATGCCTATACACCTGGTCCAAGGCCTCTACTAGGTTTGAAGTACATGAAGGTTAGAGTCTATTTCAGGATGTACCAAAGTCCTAACCCCTAATCCACCAAGAAAGCCAGTTTTATGTGAAAACAAGTACACACATTGAATGTCTATCCTGTGTCAGGATTATCTGTTTAATTCTAATAAACTTCTGAAGTTGTCATCATCCTCATTCCACAGATTAAAAAAAAGCCAGATGAAGTGAGCTGAATTAAAGCCTGGGGCAGTACTATTTAGGATATGGCTAGGCATCTCACACTTACTCCACAGCCAAGTTTCAATACAGGAAAGGTTAGAAAGGACTAGAAAAGCTTTAGGACTTTACTATTCTGAGGAAGACAAAGAGGGCTTTCCTGATGATCCTGCTTGTCACTAACAGACCTGAATATTAAGAATTGGAGGGCTGGGAATATGCCCTAGTGGTAGAATGCTTGCCTCCTATACATGAAGCCCTGGGTTCGATTCCTCAGTACCACATATACAGAAAAAAAAAAAAGAAAGAACGAAAAGAATTTGAACCTTCTACTCTTCAACCCAGGCATTGCATGTGTTGGGGAGATTTCCCTATTAAGAAGCTGAGGACCTAACCAGGTGCCCGTGGCTCACACCCGTAACCCTAGCTACTCAGGAGGCTGAGATCTAAGGACCACGGTTCGAAGCCAGCTGAGGAAGAAAAGTCCCCGTGAGACTCATCTCCAATTAAACACTCAAAAACTAGAAGTGGCGCTGGGCTCAAGTGGTAGAGCAGTAGCCTTGCGCACAAAGAGGCTCAGGGACAGTGCCCAGGCCCTTAGTTTAAGGCCTATCATCAACAACAACAACAAAATCTTAAGACTAGCTGGGTGTTGGTGGTTCATGCCTGTAATCCTAGCTACTCATGAGGCTGAGATCTGAGGATCTAGGTTCAAAGCCAGCCAGCTGGGGCAAGAAAGTCCATGAGACTCATTTCCAATTAACCACCAAAAAAAAAAACACAGGAAGTGGAGCTGTGGTTCAACTGGTAAGAGGCCTAGCCTTGAGCAAAAAAATCTCAGGGACATTGTCCAGACCAAGTTCAAGCCCCAGGACTGGCACAAAACACACACACACACACACATACAAATTAAATAAAAAGCTGAATACTAGGCCCCAAGACAAACCTTCCTAAGAACTTAGGAGTATGTACAATATTAATATCCCATTAAAAGACCAAATGGGTCTTGTGTGAGGCCCTTTGAACACTGGGAACATTCACAAAGGCAGATCTCCAACCTGCCTTACACAACAGTACCCTTGGGAGGGTCTGCCCTGGAAATTCCATCTTAAAAGGTTCTGCCAAGAACCTTCTGGAAGCATTGTGAAATCTGAGAAGATGGACAAGGAAGTATCTGATAGGTAAGTTGTCCTTTAGGTTACAGGCGTGTAAGGAAGTCAAAGGGCTGCTTCTGCCACTGACTTCTAGGTTTTTCCATCAGGAGGCCATAAACATTTCAAGGTTCTGCTGCTGCCGGGAGCAGTCTCAGCTGTTCCATTCAAATAAGATAGATGACCTGCACTGGTGGTAGTAAGAGGGCCAGTGGGACCCTGCTTCTCCCCACAACTATGACCTAAGGTGCTGATGGCACTTCAGAAGTAAAGCTGCTCATAACAAAATCCTAATATGTTCTCACCTTGTACTTGGTGGTCTGAAAAGCTGTAGTCTAGACATCTTAAAGAGATTCTGGGGGTTATTGAATTACATTACTAGGCTTACCTTTTTCAGGTCTGGAAGGAGGTAAGTCTCCAAATAAACTTTTCACTTTATATCAATACAAGTGTTCCAGAAGATGATACTCCCTGGGGGCTGGAGCACTGAGCTCATTCTCTGCAGGATTTAGGGCCCCAAATAGGCCAAGAGCCCAAAACCTGCTGTTCACAGAACTACAAGGCCAAACACCAGGTCAAGAGCCCAGCTGTATTTTGTTTTACTGAGTCCTAATAACAGGCAATATGTCCTTACAAAGAACTTGCGGGCAACCAAGAGGGGAGAATTCAAAGAGCATGCTGCACTTTATTCCAGACCATGACACTAAATTGTTCAACTTCAAGAAGTCACTCTCCCTCCAGAGAATGGAAAACCCATATCAAATCAACACTCTTGGGCCTCTGTATTTTCTGTTAAAGATCCCATGAACATTCAGTTAAGAAAACGAAAAACAGGGGCTGGGGATATGGCCTAGTGGCAAGAGTGCTTGCCTCCTATACATGAGGCCCTGGGTTCGATTCCCCAGCACCACATATACAGAAAATGGCCAGAAGTGGCACTGTGGCTCAAGTGGTAGAGCGCTAGCAAGAAGAAGCCAGGGACAGTGCTCACACCCTAAGTCCAAGCCCCAGGGCTGGCCAAAAAAGAAAACGAAAAACAGGACAAGGAAGACTTTTTTCCCCCCTCTTATTTTCTTTTTGGTGTAGACTTAGAAATGGAGGCCAAGAACAAAAAAGTGACTCTGAACATCTTAGCCCTCTGGAAAAACACTTTTAGATGAATCCTGTTAAGAAGCCTGTAACAACCTCAAACCTTTTTTGTGTATGTTAGTCCTGGGGGTTGCTATCCCTGAGCTTTTTTGTGCAAAGCTGGCTCTCTACCACTTTGAGCCACAGTTCTACTTATGGTTTTGTGGTGGTTAATTGGAAATAAAGAGTCCTGCCTGGGGGACTTTGAACCATGATCCTCAGATCTCAGCCTCCTGAGTAGCTAGGATTACAGGCATGAGCCAGTGCCCGCCTCAAACCCGTTTTTAAGTACAGAATTACACGTCTGAATTCCCTGATTCTCACTATACTATTTTTAACTCATATCCCTTCTCCTGCTCCCCACAAACTAACAAACAGAAGGATGGGTCGGTATGGTTAAAAAGAAAAGAAAAAAGCCTGGGCTCCTATTGGCCACCATCTCCAGGACCCAGGAGGGTAGTTAAGGCAGCAGTGGGTTTTTCCCAGGTGGGTTACCTGAGCACAGTCACACTCCCCCTGCGCACCGGCAGGGAAAGCACGGGTTCGGATACCCGGATAGGCTTGAACTGGAACTTGCATCCGAAGCACAGCGCGGAGTCGCTAAAGAAGGACACAGATACGATGGGGCGCTCGAAGATGTGGATGGGGTCCACGTGAGATACGATGCAGCCGCCTGGCTGGTAGTCGTTGATGACGGCGCTGTTGACAAAGCCCTCAGGGATGACGCGGTGCTCCACCAGTTTCTGGATCACCAGCTGGTGCACCCACTCGGGGATCTCGTCCACGTCGCCGGGCGGGTAGAGGCGCTCCTGGCCCGGCCCGCGCTTCTGCAGCTGGGCGCCGTACGTGTAACCCTCACCAAAAAAGTACTTGTTGCGCAGCGGGGCCCGGTCCACCGTGTGCTCGTTGTAGAGACCCTTCTCGGCGCGGGACACCACTTCGTCGATGCGGGCCTCGATCTTGGCGCACTCGTCCTGGCTGAAGAGACGCATCTGGCGGATGCCGCTCTTCACCTTGCGCGCCTCCTCCTCCTTCTGCAGCTGCTGCTCCTCATAGTCGCTGCGCTCCGGGTCCGAATCCTCCTGGTACTTGCGCTTGGTCCCGGATACCGGGTAAGGCTCGGCGGCGGCGGCTGCCGCAGCCGCGGCAGCCACGGCGGCGGCGGCTGCAGCCGCGGCCTCCCGACTACCCGCCTTGTAGTTGTCCCGGGACGTCATGGACTTGAGCTTCTCACGCAGGTCCGTGTAGCCGCTGGCTGCCGCCATGGCCCCCGCGACGTTGCTCTAGGGTCCTCCACGGCGGACGGGCATGGCTCTCGGGAGACGGGCCCGGAGCCCCCAGAGGGAAGGGGGTCCTCAGTGCCGGGCCCCCATGCGTAGCCCGAGAATCCGGAGGGAGGTTTCGAGGAGTCGGGCCTCAGCGGCGGCGGGTCATGCAACGGTACGGACAACGGGACTTCTTCCTCCTCCACCTTCTCCACGTCCCCGGGGGCAGGGGCGCCGACCGCGCCTCATGCCGCGGAGGGCGGTCGCAGAGGTCCGACCCGACTCCCCGTCAGACCCTCCGACGCCCAGCCCGCACTTTAAAGCGCTCCTCACGACGTCACGGGCCGACCGCCCGCCCGCCGTCCGCCAGCGCCGCTCCTCAGCGGGCTTTTAGGCGCGCACGCGCAGTACTTACGGCCACCGCGGCTCCGAGCGCTGTGGGCATGCGCGAGCGTGTGGACTGGGTCGGCGGAGGTACCGGCGCAAGCGCACAAGGAGGTCCTGGCGTCGACCGCCGCCCCTCCCCCTCCCCCCTCCCCCCTGAAGGGTTTCGAGGGAGCGCTCTCAAACAGCGACCTGCCTCTACGCCGCGCCGCGTCTGAGACCGAAGGGCTCCCTCCGCTGGGGTGCGCTCACGCTGTCAACAGTGTTGCTAAACTGCGTCATGGCATCCTCCGAATACCCGTAGACGCTTCAGCCCCCAGCGCACAATCACCGGGGAACCGCCACAACCTAGGCTGTCCCGTTACCGCCCCCTTTGGTGCTTCCACTTTTTTAATTGGACTGCCAGCCACGCGCCGAACGAGCCCAAACTGGAGTTTCTGTAACTTGGTTGGTAGTCACGCCTGTCAATCATGGGGTTTCCTTGGCTACTGCGTCCGTCATTTAATTAGCTGTGGGGAGGGCCGCGAGGACCCTTGAAGGACGAATGGGTGGTTAAATAAGTGCCTGAGTGGCGACCCTGCCAGAGGAAAGGACGCCTATGGAAACTCCTGAAAACGGTGGGAACTTATCAAACTGTAAGATCGAGAGCCCCGGGCCTCAGCTCTTAACAAGACGAGGACGGTCGCACAAGCTGGCCGCACGTCGTCAAGGGACCCCGCGCTCCCCGCCGCCGCGGCTGCCCGGAGCGGACGTTCCACGAGTCACGTCCCTCGGGCCGCGTGCGCGTGCGTGGTCACGGTCGCGGGCACGCGCACTGGGGCGGGGCCCCGCTCTTCCGGGTTGCCGAGGGAGAGGACCGCTTCTCGGAGGCGGGGGTGGAGATGACTCAAAGATAAATCAGCGGAGCAAGTTTACCACTCTGTGGATGTTTACTAGAGATGGTTCTAAAGTTTCCAAGCCGAGGGGAGGGCGAGAACAAAGGCGTGGCCCTGCCGGGAGGCTCCGAGCAGCCCCAGCAAATAGAGGTCTCTGCTGGGAACTTCCCAGGGTAAAGTCCGGCTGCTGTACTTGGCTCTCCCGGCCTCTGCTCAGGCCCCTTCCGGCCTCGCCTCCTCGGCCCACTCTCGGTCCTCACCGAGTCGCGGCGGCCTCGCCCGTGCACTGCCAGGTCCACAAACAGACCCGCTCCTCCTCTTGACCTTTGCCCTGGCCGTTTCTCCCACCCGGAACGTCAGTCCCTTTCTCTCACGTCCTTCGATTTGATTTATTGGGGCTCAGTCACTTCTGTCTAGCAGTTCTCCCAGATTCTGGTCTGTAAGATAGGGTAGAACATGAAGTACCCATCTCATAAGGTGAACGCGAGCGTGAAATGAAATCGTGAATATTTAAGCAGAGAAGACTCCCCATCTCCAGGCTGGGACTCACTTTCCCTGTCCGTATTACTGAGGGTGTGGTAACTTAACAAGATTAAGCTAGCAAGGCTCGTGGGATGAGAAGCCAGCCACGGTCACTGGCTACCTACTTAAGCCGTAGCAGCCAGGTGCAGGGCAAATGGAGCAGGCTTTTGAGCTTTCCTAGTGCAACCCCGGGGGGTGCAGCTGGTGAAGCTGGTGAAGTTGAGGAAGAAGAGCAGCTGCAAACAGTGAGAATGTGGCCAGTGGGCAAGGCCAAAGCCAGGTGATCAGTCCTATCTAAGCCATACCCACCTGGGCAGAGCCCTTTACCTACAAGATGGGAAAATAGGGGGAGGAGTGGCTCTCCACAAGCTCAGTGCACTTGAACTTCACTGCTTGCTAGAGAGCTAAGTACCCCAAGTCCACCCATCTATACAAAAACAAGAATCTCCTCTAGGTTGAGGCATATATCCACCTCACACATACACATACACGTCAAAGCTTTCATGTGTTTCTCCCTCTGTTTGTGTACTGTACCAGGGCTTGAACTCCAGATTCTCAGTTTTTGCTTTTTCATAGTTGGCACCTCTACCACTTGAGCCACACCTCCACTTCTGGCTGTCTGCTAGTTAAGTAAAGGCAAAAGTCCCCTGGATTTGTCTGCCTAGGCTGGCTCCAAGTTGCAATCCTCAGATCTCAGCCTCCTGATTAGCTCTTTATATGCTTTTCTTTGGGGGAGGGGGTGTGCACAGCACTGGATTCAAACTCAGGGCTTCCACTTGCTAGACAGGCACTCTATCGCTTGAGCCACGCCCCCAGCCTGACCATCTGCTCTATAGCCAGAGCCCTCTACTCTCAGATGCTCTGTGGGAAAAAAAGCCAGGCTACCTGGGCTTGTATCTTCACTAAGCTGCATAGTGACTGTGTGAACTTGGGCAAGTCCTTTCACCTCTCTGGGCATCTGTTTCTCTATGTATACAATGGTGTTAATGACAGTGCTCATCTTATTGAGGTATTTTGAGGATCAAATGGGTCCGTATATACACATGACCTGGCACATAGGGCCCCCCAACATCCGTTTGCATCCCACAATGGACATAAAGATGATCACTTAGAAAACACTTTTCCCAAAGTCTCTGTTCTTGCTCCCTATTGACAAGAAAAGAAACAGAGAGGGGATCCACTTCCAAGTAGCTTGTCACACAGTGACCCACTTGTATTCTAAAACCCAAAAGACCTCTCTTCGTCTTCATCCTTTCCTCCCCAAACATCACAGGTGACTAGGGAAAGGGTTTCTGGGTAAAGATAGTGTATACATTTCTCACATACCACTCCATGACATTTTGAGAAATGGAGACACAGCAAGGAAATCTCCAGGCAGCTCTTTTGGAGGCAGCTCCAGTAGGCTCTTTTGTGGACCCTTGCTAAACCAGGCACTAGGATTAAGGGTAGAATCCCAGGAGCCATTTTAGGCAAGCCACTGGAAGCCATACCACGGTGGCTGTGGCAATGTGATCAACAACACACTTTCTGGCCTCTTCTCTTACCTCAGCCTGCTCCTGGGAAAGCCACCCTGGAGCAGTGAGGCAAAGCTGAACAGCTTTGGCATTTGTGTCAAGGGCTCCTTGACCCCTCTGTCCTGGGGTGGTCTGATGGATCCAGACTCCTCTCCCAAGTTATCAACTCCCCCCCCCAGCAGGGTTCATGTCAGAGCCTCCTAGCCCCCTTTCCTCCCTCCACAGCCTCTCTGGTTCCTGCAGTATAGCCATTCCCTCCAGTACCCACCCTAGAAGCTTGCTCCTCCCCTACTCTCACTGGAAATCTCCCAGGGCTCCTCATGACCTTGGGATGGAATCCTAAATCTATAATGAACCCTGCCACTGGCCTCCTAGGGACTACAGCTTCCCTTTATTGCCTGCCAGCTCTCACTCACAGGGAACATCTAGTTTGCAATTATCCAGCAATAAGCAACTCCCAGTGCCTGGCACTAATACTTTCAAAGCAGTAAATGGCTGAGTAAACCAAGCCTTCCCCTGATATCATGCACGACTCCTGGAGTTACATCCCATCCACCTCTTCATCCTCATGCTTCCAAGCCTATGAATTCCTCAGCCAAGCTCACCAAAGCATCAACACTCTCACCACATTCATTTAGTTATTCTTTTATTTATATGACAGGTATTAAAGGACTTATTCTGTTATACACTATCCTAGGATAGGCATTCCTACCCCACCTTCAATCTAGGGATACCAACAGGGAACAATTTTCTCTCCTAGGACTACTCTTGCCTTTATTTTTGTTTTCTTTGAGACTTCTGAATGTTTTATTAAAGTCAGGCAACAAGGACCAATCAGGGGTTTTCTAGCTATGATGATGAGTGGGAAGCTGTGGGAACAGGCTGGACTGTATCCTGGATGATTTTCTCTGACCAGTTACTACTGTCCAAGGAAAGAGGCCATGAGGTCATCTGGCCTCTGACATTTCATTCTGTAGGCCTCCATTTCCTCCTTTGTGGGCTCCCAAGTTTCATATATGCTGTTGTATGGCCGTTTTCTCTCACCAATCTTCATGATCTCCTTGACGGGGAACAGGGGCTCTACGTCCTGGGGCTTGAATTCAGGGCCTGGGCACTGTCCATGAGCTTCTTTTGCTCAAGGCTAGCACTCTACCACTTGAGTCACAGAGCCACTTCCAGTTTTTTCTGCTTATGTGGTACTGAGGAATGGAACCCAGGACTTCATGCATGCTAGGCAAGCACTCTTACCACTAAGCCACAGTCCCAATCCCGATTCCTTTTTTGACTTCTCATGTTTCTTCTTTTTGTTATCACAGTGCT
Organism: Perognathus longimembris pacificus; assembly: GCF_023159225.1. NCBI lineage: Eukaryota > Metazoa > Chordata > Mammalia > Rodentia > Heteromyidae > Perognathus > Perognathus longimembris. The sequence goes on from NC_063177.1 coordinate 13,892,281, forward strand.
TCTTTTTCTTCTTCTTCTTAGTTTTTCCTTTTTTTTTTTTTTCCAGTCCTGGGCCTTGAACTCAGGGCCTGAGCACTGTCCCTGGCTTCCTTTTGCTCAAGGCTAGCACTCTGCCACTTGAATCACAGCGCCACTTCTGGTCATTTTCTGTATATGTGGTGCTGGGGAATCGAACCCAGGGCTTCAAGTATACGAGGCAAGCGCTCTTGCCACTGGGCCATATCCCCAGCCCCGGTTTTTCCTTTTTTTTTTTTTTTTTGTCAGTTCTGGGGCTTGAACTCAGGGCCTGAGCACTGTCCCTGGCTTCTTTTTGCTCAAGGCTAGCACTCTGCCACTTGAGCCACAGAGCCACTTCTGGCTTTTTCTATATATGTGGTGCTGAGGAATCAAACCTAGGGCTTCATGTATACGAGATGAACACTTTACCACTAGGCCATATTCCCAGCCCCTTCTTAGTTTTTCTCCACGAGTGTCTGTGATTTCTTTACCAACTCTTCTCCAGCCTCATCACTTATCACACACTCCTTGGAGTTAGCAGTCTCCTTCCCAGCTTCTCCAGTGCAATAGGAATACTTGAAAAAAAGAGTGTCAGCATTTGTATCCCCATTGGCCTTCTTTCCAATAAGGTCCCCAGATGTGTGTGTGTGATCCTGAATCTTCACAACCTCCTCATACTTGGAACAGGCACCGCCCATTCCTGCCCCTTGGTGACAGTGCATGCCTCCAGTTCTCTACATAGTCTTCTATCAGGGATAAAAACAACTCAGCTGGAGAAGAGCTAGGTGCTCTTGGCTGCCATACTTTTCCAGGATGCTTTCTTTCTGGTGTTCTTTGAAGTTCTGTTTTTATTCTGGAGGACTTATACAACAGTTCTAGTTTTATAGGATCTTCCTGCCAGTGCACTCAGTTCTGAGCCTTTGCCATAGGCCTCCCAGGCAAACAACTGTGTCTGAGCCATTGAAATGGTATCTCTTATGTATCTGATGAAGTTATCTCCTGCACAACTCACCTCGTCAGGATTCTTGCATGCATTGGCATAAGGATTTTCTCTCATTGCTCTAGTTTTTGGATCATAGTAGGCAGAATTTGGATCTAAATTTCTCAAATATTTTGCAATGTCTTCTTGAATCCTTAGATTCTGGACCATAATGTGTCTCTTAGAGTCAAAATTCCGCTCAGGCATGTCTATATTGCCTGCGTATTTATCTTCGTCCTCATGTTCACTGTTGTCATCTTTTTCTGTCTGAGAATTTGGTTCTTGTTCTCCCCCCACCGGTGTTTTTGAGAATGAGCTCGCTGCACTAATTTTCCTGAGGCTAATTCTTCTTGTATTTTTGGGCTTTCAGTGTTCATTTTGCCAGGTCAACTTTGGCATGGTCTCCCACAATTTTCATGTGTTCCTCTGGATTGTAGCCATTCCAGTGATCTCTCTTCCTGTCATAGTCAAACATCAGCTGAGGCTGGACATGCTTGTCTGGGGCTATGTTAATGCTGGTAAATTTGGCGCCAATTTTCCTGGTCCTTCTCATGCATCAGGGTCCCACAGTTCTGGCAGGTGCCTTTGTGGTGCTTGGTGGCTATGGAATTGTCTTTGATACCCCTCTTGTGCCCTTTTCCAGATGAATTGAGCTGCTTTTGTTCCTTTGGTTGTGGCCTTTGATGCTTTAAGGTGGGTCTTTTCGATAGATCGATGTATCACAGGTACGGAAGAAATATACTAAGGGATGTGTGGGTTTATATCTTTTCCTTCTTTGTCCACTTCCACAGGAGCATTACCCAGTTTCTGCTGTTCTTCTAGCTCCTTATTCTCCCTCCATTCCTCATGGGTCATCTTCTTTGGTTCCTCTAAACTGAATTCTTTGAACCCCACAGGGGTGTGGCATTAGCTGTATCCACAGCTGCCAACAACATGGTGAACTGGCTTCCTCTGTATTAAAAAAGTAGAAAGTGTCAGGTGTGGTAGCACACCTACAATCCTGGTCCTCAGGAGGCTGGCATAGGAGGATTGAGGGTTTCATGCCAGTCTGAGACTACATACTGAGTTTAAGGCAGCTTGACCTACACGGTGAGACTTCAGTCCCACTGCAGTTATCTACAGAACCACCCAACAGCAGACAAGTAAGTCAAGCCACTGATGTCTACTTCCAGGTTCCTGCCTTCTCCCAGCAACCACTGCCATAGCTTCTGGTCCAGTGATGCCTGTTCCCTAAAGAGCACTTGGCAATAATGCGCTTTTGCTCCAGAGTTAATGGGAGATTTGAGATGCTTTTTTCCCTGATTAACTCCTGGTGGTGAGGAGAATCCGTTGTGTCTCTTTGCTGTCATGTTTTACATCTTTGCTTTTATGTCTTTGCTTTCTGGCTGTTAAATGGGAACATAGCATCTTCAATAATTGGTGCTGGGAAAAGTGGGTATTCATATGCAGAAAACAAAAAGTAGATCCCCATTTATCACCATGCACAAATACCAACTCCAAGGGGATCAATGTCAGACCTGGAACTTTAAAATTACTGCAAGAAGGAATAGGAGAAACACTAAAACTCACAGGCATAGGCAGAAACTTTGAAGAGTCCCAGGGACACAGCAGATAGGAGAGAAAACTTGCCTCTATTCTTAACAAACTCCTATGTATCCTCCAAAACCCATCTCCTATGTACTATTCTCTAAGAAGCCCTTTCCAAGATGTCTTAGTCCCTATCTCTGTACAGGATTTATCCAGATAGTGGAGGCACCTCACTCTTAAAGCTTGTGTGGCCCATCCAGGGAATTTGGGGTCCAGGGAGTGTAGACTGGGGGACAGGAATCTGCAAAAAAGAATAAGGACAGATGTGTCAAAAGGCAGTGAGTCAGCCCAGCTATGACTCCACCTTCTGCTGCCTCTTTCAGGCTTCTTTTTCAGTAACTCACTGGCTCTGTGGAGGAGCTGCCTGGCACACCTTTTTGCACACAGAAGTGACTGGGGGTGGTCATAGCACAAGGTGGAACACCTGAGGAGGATGGATACATGGGGGCTGGGATGTGGAGCTGGGGCATATCTGAGCATCAAGTCCTGAGTTAACCAAAGGCCCTGGAGGAGGGCGTTCCCCTCCCAAGAGTCAAGGCAGCATCTGCAGCAGGCAAATGGCAGAAAGCCCCAGGTCTTGCTTTCTGCACATCTTGGACCAACATTTGAAAGTTCCTTCTGTTCTTTGACTCCAGGACACATCAGCAATTCTCTCCCAATTCTGGGTCTGTTCTCTTGGGTTTTGGGGAGATGGATTGTTCTTCCTGGCTCCTTAAGTCTTGTCCAGGGTTGAGGTCCTTGTAAGCAGGGTCACTGGCTCAGAAAGGGCAGCAGCTGCAGGGCTGGCAGCAGCCTCAGAGGAGGGTGATCTCACTGGGGGGCAGAGTGAGCCTCTTCTCCCGGGCATTGAGCAGGTTCTCCACATGCACAGCTACCACTCGACACAGCTCCAGACCCTGCCGGGGACACAGTGAGAATCTAGACCACCTAAGCCTTGTTCAGCATTCACATTGGGGTGGTACATGCAAGATAGCCTTCGCGCAGGGACCCTCAGTGTGGGAGAAGGGATGTTGGGCTCTGGGCCACAGCAAGCAGAGGACTGTGGCTGGCTCTGGTGCCTGTGAATTGTGTGGTCAGCACCAGTTACTTCACTTTTCTGAGTGTCAGTGGCCTTATATGTAGGGGCTATGTTTAACTGCTTAGCAAAGCTGTGTAAAGATTCAATGAGATTCTGTTGTACATAGATCCTGTAGATTTTAGAAACAGTCCAAGGCACAAGGGGAGTGGCCTAGTATACACAAAGCAGACCCAAAGCTCTGAGTTTGATCTCCAGTAACCCTTCCATTAGTCTAATCAATAAAAGGCAACTGGTCTAATCATGTGTCACTATGGTGTCTACCTCAAAGTTCCCACATGGAGCAGGGTAGGCATTGTAGGAAATCAATTTTTGAGTCTGGTTCTTAGACTAAGGCCAGTGCTAAGGATTCTCCCAGGGATTTCCTGGGTAACTGAAGCTACTTCAATAGGGACAAAGTGATGACAGCATCACTGCCTGTGCCAGATCTCATCCTGAGAGCTGCCTTCAACCCTTAAAGTTGTCCTTAAGAGACAGCACTGTGGGCTGAAAATATGGCCTAGTGGAAAGAGTGCTCGCCTTGTATACATGAAGCCCTGGGTTTGATTCCCCAGCACCACATATATAGGAAACAGCCAGAAGTGGTGCTGTAGCTCAAGTGGCAGAGTGCTAGCCTTGAGCAAAAAGAAGTCAGGAACAGTGCCCAGGCTGAGTTCAAGCTCCAGGACTGGAGAGAGAGAGAGAGAGAGAGAGAGAGAGAGAGAGAGAGAGAGAGAGAGAGAGAGAGAGAGAGAGAGAGAGAGAAGCACTGTTACCCCCATCCTGCAACTGAAAAGGCTGAGGCCCAGGGTCAGCCCTGGTCCAGCTAGCCAGAGCCCCAGCACTCCCAGCTGGTATGGGGTAGAGTTCACACCTTCATGGAGAGAGGAGGCCCGAGGCATCATCCCTGTTAACTAAACAGTGTCTATGAGGGCTGGGATGTAGCTCAGTGGCAAAGCGCTTGCCTAGCAAGTGCAACATCCTGGGTTCAAACCCCAGTACCAAAAAAGAAAAGACAAAAAAATACAGTTAAAAAAACACAATCAAACAGTGTCTATGAGATGGGGTCCATCACAATAGAGATGGTTTAGAAAGTTTAAGGACCAGATTAGGGGAGGAGGGACAGGGAGAGAGCTCAGACTCAGCAGCTTGTAGAGACCATTCAGGAGAGAAGGCATCATGAAAGAGCCAAAGAATGAGCATTGTGGCAGGTACAGGGGTATGAATTGAGGGAAGAGAACAGAGAGTTCTGTTCTGGGGTGCAGGACAAGTCAGGAGCCTGAAACTGCCAAGAGAAATGGATAATTCCTGGCAGATGTGGGCTGAAGTATAGTGGGAAGAACACTGGAGAGCCTGGGCCCAAGTCCCTGTCCCCAGTGGTAGGGATGGTGCAGTGGAGGCCTCTTCTCTTCCCTAGGGAATCAACCTTGACACAGAGGGCAGGGTTCTGGGCCCTGGTCCCCACAGGGGAGGTAGAAAAAGGTAGACATGTTGGTTTTAGGAATCTAGTGCCCTCCCTCCCCCATGACTTTTTTTTTGTCATGGGCTTGAACTCTGGGCCTAGGTGCTGTCGCTGAGCTCTTCTGTTCAAGGCTAGTGATTTACCATTTGAGCCACACTGCCACTTCTGGTTTTCTGGTGGTTAATTGAAGATAAGAGTCTCATGGACTTTCCTGCCCAGGCTGCCTTTGAACTGTAATCCTCAGATCTCAGCCTCCTGAGTAGCTAGGATTGCAGATATGAACCACCATCACCCCGCACCCCCATGCCTTTTTTTTTTTTTTGCCAGTCCTGGTGTTTGAACTCAGGGACTGAGTATTGTCTTTGGCTTCTTTTTGCTCAAGGCTAGCACTCTACCACTTAAGCCACAGCACCACTTCCGGCCTTTTCTGTTTATGTGGTGCTGAGGAATCGAACCCAGGGCTTCATGCAAGCTAGGCAAGCACTCTACCACTAAGGCACATTCCTAGCCCCACCACCATGCCTTTTTTTTTTTTTTTTTTGGCCAGTCCTGGGCCTTGGACTCAGGGCCTGAGCACTGTCCCTGGCTTCTTCCCGCTCAAGGCTAGCACTCTGCCACTTGAGCCACAGCGCCCCTTCTGGCCGTTTTCTGTATATGTGGTGCTGAGGAATCGAACCTAGGGCCTCGTGTATCCGAGGCAGGCACTCTTGCCACTAGGCTAGGCTATATCCCCAGCCCACCACCATGCCTTTTTAAGGACAGCCATAGTCAAGGAGGCACAGGACCAATGGGCATCATTTTCCCTAGTGTCCCATGGAAGTCCATCTTCTTTAACTGTCGCCAGTCCCCCCCCCCCCACCTCCAGGCCCCATCAAATGTCTCTGGTTCGCAATCTGGGCTCTTTCTTACAGTCTCACTGTCAAGCAGGTTTCCTTGGATGAGCCATGATGACTTGCGGTTCTGTCCCCAGCACTGGATGCTCCCTGGACCACAGCCAGGCCCAGAGAAAAGCCCAGTGCCTGGAATGAGGAACCTAGGGCCTGGGGGATAAGGCTGGCCAGTGACACAGGGCCCACCTGCTCCAGCTGCAGCTGCATAGCACGCTGGGTCGCCACATCGCCCAGCGCGATCTCCACATAAGGGTAGCTGGAGTTGGCTGTGGGCCTCTGGGTCCGTGTAGACTGGATCTCCTTCAAGGGGAAATTTACCATCAGCTCCTGGGAGTGGAGGAAGAAAGGCCAGAATCAGTCCCTTCCCTGCAAATCAGATCAGGAGAAGGTAGAAGGCCATGGATCAAATCCCAGTTCCTCACGTACTTGCTGTGTCACCTCAAACAAGTCACTCAACCTCTCTAGACCTATTTCCTCGCCTGTGCATTCAACAAATACTGATGATGAATCTATAGTGTGCCAGACACGACTATGAATGCTTAGGATATAGGGGTATAATGGATGCTGTTAGTGCCCTGTCACATCCATGCTGCTTCCATACGCTTTTTTCAGGATGCAAACAGACTCCATGCAGGAAAAGCAAAAGCAATGGAGAGTTGGTGTCACAGGAAGAAGCTTTTACTACTGACTGGTGGGGAGTAGTGGGTCCTGGGACCACCTTTCCCCCAGGAGAGATGAAATACACAAAGGGTATGTTAGAAGCTGTCTCCAGCTGTCCCAGGTGGACTGGCCTTCAGCCATGTCCATGCCATGTCTGGCAGTTCTCATATGTACCCTCTCCCTGCCTGTCCCACCTCCTACCTCCTCTAGTGTCCCGCTGGTCACCTCTAAATAAGCCATCAGCCCTGGAATCCTTGTGTCAGCTTTTGTTGTTGTTGTTGCTAATTTTGAGCTCTGGGCCTGAGTACTCTCCCTGAGCTGCTGCTTCTACTTCTTCTTCTTCTTCTTTTTTTTTTTTTGCAGTCCTGGGCCTTGAACTCAGGGCCTGAGCACTGTCCCTGGCTTCCTTTTGCTCAAGGCTAGCACTCTGCCACTTGAGCCACAGTGCCACTTCTGGCCGTTTTCTATATATGTGATGCTAGGGAATCAAACCCAGGGCTTCATGTATATGATGCAAGCACTCTTGCCACTAGGCCATATTCCCAGCCCCCTGAGCTTCTTTTGCTCAAGGCTAGTGCTCTACCATTTGAGCCACAGCGACACTTCAGGCTTTTTCTGAGTAGTTTGTTGGAGATAAGAGTCTCATGGACTTTCCTGCCTGGGCTGGCTTCAAACCACAATCCTCAGATCTCAGCCTCCTGAGTAGTTAGGATTACAGGCATGAGCCACTGGCGCCCGGCATCAGCATCCACTTGTGGGAGAAAAAACTAAGGGGATTATAAGTCCTATTTGTGATAGGTTGTGTTATGTCCCTCCAAATTCCTATGTGAAATTACAGTACATTGACCATGACTATATTTAGATGTAGGGCTTTTAAAGAGGTGATCAAGGGGGGCTGGGAATGTGGCTTAGTGGTTGAGTGCTTGCCTAGAATGCATGAAGCCCTGGTTTTGATTCCTTAGCACTATATAAGCAGAAAAAGACAGAAGTGGTGCTATGGCTCAAGTGGTAGAGTGCTAGATTGCACTGAGGCCTTGAGTTCAACCCCCAAGACTGGCAAAAAAAAATAAAGTGATCAAGAGACTAGGGGAGAGAGAGTGGTTTGCCTTACACTCATAAAACTGGGTTTGATTCCCAGAACCACAAAAAAGTAAAAGAGAGATGATTTAGTTAAAATAAGGCTGTTGCAGTGGGCCTTAATCAGTTATGGCAGCCTCCCTTCTAACAGGAAGGCTGGGCACATATAAGGACTACAGGAATATGCACACACAGAGGAAAGGCCAGGAGGCCATAAAGAGAGGTGGCCATCTACAAGGCAAACAGAGGCCAGATAGGCACCCACCCTGACCTTGGGCTTTCAGCCTCCTTACCTTGGGTGAGTTGCCCAAACTATTGTATTTGGTTCCATAGTTTGAACAGGCTGACACTGTCTGCGGGCTTGGTGTGGCTCTTACCTCACCTCCCACCTTCCCTTCTCCCCTACAGGGCCAGAAGAGACTTGCCAGAGATCACATATGTGCTAAGAGGTCAGTCTGGGCCTCCATGGGTGCCGCTACCCCAAGAAGAAGTAGGAGACTACAGGGTAAAAGGGACAGGGGAACTGCAGGCAGGCCAGTCTAAGGCCGCTCACATGAGTCTCAGTGCTGAGGAAGTTGAGGCCATTATGGTTGACGGCGAGAATGCAGGGGGCTGGCACAGCGATGTTGCTACAGCTCTGGACAAAGAAGAAGGAAGAGCCGAACATAGGAAAGGCACTGAGGAGGCCTGTGGTGAGGAAAGGGTGTTACTGTGAGACACACAACAAGACAGCAGAGGCCCTCTTCCTTCCCCTCCCACCGCTCAGGCTTCTCCACCTCCCACCTGCAGCTCCTGCTTCTGGCTTTCTACCCTGTCATCCCCAACCCCAACCCAGGGGAGGTCTTCAGGAACATATTAGGTAGATGGGCGGCTCAGTCAGCATGAATTCGAAAAAGTTGCCTCTACCCCTTCCCTCCGAGACCCCTAAGGAGAGCCTCCCACCCCCAAACCATGTTCCCAAACTCTCTATGCCCAACTCTCACCCAAGAACTGGGCACGGGCCTGGTGGGGACTGAGCGCCTGTGTCTGCTGCCGGTGCTGGCTGACCAGATTGAGCCAGGCTGCGCCAGCCGTTGTATGATAAAGCTGGGCTGGGGTGTACTCTTGGACCTCTCGCCTGCATATGGGGGGACAGGAGGTTTGAGCACCCACCCAACTCTGCATCCCCACCGCAGCAGGTAAAGTGCAAAGCAGATGTCATAGCTACACCCTCCTGGAAATCTCACAGAGACTCAAAAATCTCAAAAAAAAAAAAAAAAAAGTAAAAACTCAATGATTATTTTAAATCCAGGTTAGAATGATAGCTTTAGGAGATTCTTTGTCTTCTTGTTTACAATTATGACATAAAGAGAGCTTTAGATACAGTTTCCAATGGCTCACACTGCAATCCTAGCTACTCAGGAAGCTGAGATCTGAGGTATATGATATGGGGAACTAGCAGACTGACTGCACAAGCATGTCTGTGGATTTAGCCATCCTCTGCCAAGCCAAGTGGGAAAGGGCTAAGGGCTTTGCAAAATGTTCCCCAGCACCAGACTTCTTACACAGAGTGCCGTTCAGTTATTTTTCACCAAATTCTACTTGTATTAACATGGGATGGCCTTGTTATTTCTTTTGTTTTGTTTTTGCCAGTCCTGGGTCTTGAACTCAGGGCCTGAGAACTGTCCTTGGCTTCTTTTTGCTCAAGGCTAGCACTCTGCCACTTGAGCCACAGTGCCACTTCTGGCTTTTTCTATATATGTGGTGTTGAGGAATCAAACCCAAGGCTTCATGTATACAAGGCGAATATTTTACCACTAGGCCATATTCCCAGCCCTGGCCTTGTTATTTCTATTTTTAAATGAATTAATAAATTTTTGTTGTGGTTTTATTTTTTAAGGTGGTGTGTTCTCACTATATTTTTCAGGCTGGCCTTGAACTGTTTGGGCTCAGGTAGGTCCACACTTTAGGTGTGGACCACCATGTTAAGTTAATTATTTTTTATTTTTTGCCAGTAGTGGGACGTGGACTAAGGGCCTGAGCACTTTCCCTGGCTTCTTTTGCTCAAGGCTAGCACTCTACCTCTTGAGCCACAGCACCACTTCCAGCTTTTTCTGTTTATGTGATTCTGAGGAATCAAACCCAGGGCTTCGTGCATGCTAGGCGAGCACTCTACCACTAAGCCACATTCCCAGCCCTAAGTTTAAATTTATGAGTAATGTTTTTTTTTCCTCAGGCTAGGAATGTGGCTTAGTGGTAGAGTGCTCACCTTGCATGCATGAAGCCCTGGGTTCGATTCTTCAGTACCACAGAAGCAGAAAAACTGGAAGTGGCGCTGTGGCTCAAGTGGTAGAGTACTAGTCTTGAGCAAGCTTTTTGCTCAGGGACAATGCCCAGACCCAGAGTTGAAGCCCCAGGAATGGCAAAAAAAAATTTCTCAGTTTTAATATTTAAATGCATCAATATCTATACTCTACATAAACACAATTTGAGGTCCTATTTTTATTCTTTCTTTTTTCTTTTCTTCCATTTTTTTTTAATGTGTTTGTGCCAGTACTGGGGCTTGAACTCACAGTCCTGCATTCTCGCTTGGCTATTTTTGCTCAAGGCTGATGCTTTACCACTTGAGCCATACTCCATGTCTTTTTTAATGTGTGTGAGGTCGTATTGAGATAATTGTATTTGCTAGGAAGGTGCTCTTCACTTTTTTCTTTTCTCCTTTCCTTCCTTCCTTCCTTCCTTCCTTCCTTCCTTCCTTCCTTCCTTCCTTCCTTCCTCCCTCCCTCCCTCCCTCCCTCCCTCCCTCCCTCCCTCGTTTCCTTCCTCGTTTCCTTCCTTGTTTCCTTCCTTGCTTTTTGGTTGCAGTGCCAAGGATGGAACCCAGAGCCTCACCCATGCTAGGCAAAGTCTCCCACTGAGCTATGCCCTTTATCCCTGGGGTCGTATTTTCAAGAGAGTTAAAAGGTCTTGAGACCAAAAGTTTAGGTGTGCCTGATTTACACTGTGAGTACCGATCATAACTTTGAAAGTATCAGTGCAGGCTAACTCCCCCAAACGAACTTAATGAATCGTGCTGGATATTGAGGTTGCTTTCAACCTTTTGCTGTCATGAGCAATTCTGTAATAAATATTTTTGTGGCTGAATCTGCATAGTTGTGTGTATTTCTTGGACCACTTGGTATGTGTGTCCTGACAGTTTTATGTCTTTAAATTTGTTCTGTGCTATAGACAGCAGCTGGAAGCAACTTGTCATGAAAGGGAGGTAGAGTCTCAGCCCCTATGGGGACTGGGAGGACTCCAGCCCCAAGGCCAAGACAGCCTCTTCCAGACAGCCTCCCTGGTGCCATGGGGAGGCTGAGGGGGACTGGGGTGGGCAGTGATGAGAAAAGTGAGGAGTAGGATGCAAAAGCATGGGTGCCCGTCCTTCTGACTGAGATGGGTAGACGGTGCTCACACACTGGGAAGGTAGAAGTGATCCTTGGCGCGGTGCTGCAGTGAAGCCAGCTTGGACACCTGCTGTAGCTGCTGCTCACTGGGGTGGCTGGCCGGCACACTGCAAAAGAGGCCTTTCAGGTAGTCAGGCAGGACCTGCAGGGAGCAGTTGCATGAGATGCTTTCAGGCAGGTACACACCAGGGCATTCACTGGTAGAGGCTGGAGACAGACAATTATAACCATGCCAGTCATATCTCTTTGTGATAAGATGGTCCATGGCTTTTTTTTGGCATCAGAGATGGAGCTGGCAAGGCAGTAGCCTTCAAGGCAATGAAATTCCTAACATGGAAAAGTATAGGTTGGTAAAAGCAGAGCACAAACTCTATGGTGTGCACAGGTGTTCAATAGAAAAAAAAAACTTGCACCAGATTTTTTTTTGCCAGTCCTGGGCTTGAACTCAGGGCCTGGGCACTGTCCCTTGAGCTTCTTTTGCTCAAGGCTAGCACTCTACCACTTGAGCCACAGCACCACTTCCAGCTTTTTCTATTTATGTGGTACTGAGGAAGGAATTAACCCAGAAATTCATGCATGCTAGGCAAACATTCTACACTAAGCCACATTCCCTGCCTCCCCCCTTTTTTTTTGTCAGTCATGGGGCTTGAACTAAGGGCCTGGATTCTGTCCCTGAACTTTTCTGCTCAAAGTTAACATTCTACCACTTTGAGCTACAGCTCTACTACCAGTTTTCTGGTGGTTAATTGGAGAAAAGAGTCTCACAGACTTCCCTGTCCAGGTTGGCTTTGAACCTCGATCCTCAGATCTCTGCCTCCTGAGTATAACAGGATAACAGGCATGAGCCACCAGCACCCAGCTTGTATTTCTTGAGGAGATGGTACAGGCTAGGCTCCAACAGCGACACCGTGTGGCCACAACAGTGAATTGGCTCATTCCATACACAATGGCTTAAACTTTGACACCAGTTCTCCTAAACCCCAACTGTGGCATTTGTGGTGTCTGACTGCATGGACTACCCCTTCCTCACACCAGCCCACAGGGTCTAGGGCAGCAAGGGGGATGCTGGGTGTGCTGACCTGGTTGTAGTGCATGGTCACATATAGCTCATTCTCGAACTTGAGCGGCTGATCCCAGAGCACTCGCCGGAACCAGAGCATGTATCCACCATCCACCTGTTCCATCTCCGAAGCCACGTCCAAAATGTAGGCCCGGCGGCTGAGTGGGCACACATGCTGGCCTGTTAAAGTGGAGGAGGAGGGCTGAATGAAGCACACTTGTGCACATATGTGTACCTGTGCAGAGCAAGTGTGCAAACCTCAACCTGTCAGCCAAGCAAGGTGTCAGTTTGAGCACACCACTTCCCCGAGGCCACACCTTCCTCATAAACTCAGCAGGGAGGCAACACCATGAGGCATAGAAGTGTTGATCACCACATAGGGGAATAACTGCAACTCAAAGGTACAAGTGATGTGCCACTTTTCCCAAGGAAGGAGCTCAGGAGTGTCTTGGAGGGCAGCCTGCCTGGGTCTGGAAAGGACCTTGGATTACATTCAGGGAAAAGCTGGCTCTTTCCCGGAGGTGGCTAGGGACAAACAAGTATAACAGGCCTCACTCAGCTCATGACAAGCCTTTCTTCCAACTTCCTTCAGAAGAGACCCATCACTGGACACCTGGTTATGGGAACAGAGTGGAAAGGCTGGGGTCTAAGCCTAGGAGAGAAGTGCAAGATCTTTCTCTCCTGCACTGATATGTCTTCACCATCTCACCCCTTCAGTAAAATTCTTATTAGAGAAGGGTGGCTTGGCATGAGACTGAGAGTTTAGAATACTGCGACTGACTAGAGGGCCTTCTTCACATCTCCACAGTGTGACCCTGGGTAAGTCACTTATCTTCCAGAGATGTCCACAGCCTAATACCTGGAGTTGTGACTTTCATAGCAGAAGGAATTTTAATCTGGGTGGGCCTATTAAGAGACAGATAGGATCAGAGTCAGAGGAGAGGTATGGGGATAGAGTGAGGAGAAGCAGCATTGAAAGAGTCTACACTACTGGATTCAGATGGAAAAAGGAGCCAGGAGCCAAGGGCAGCCTCTAGAAGGTAGGAAAGGCAAGAAATGGATTGTCTTCTAGAGATTACAGGAGAAACACAGCCCTGACCACATTGTCCTCCCAGTACTTTTGACTTTAAGAACTACAGGACAATAAATCCATGTTGTTGCAAGCCACTGAGTTTGTGATAGGTTGTTACAGCAGCCAAGGAAATGAATACTGCCTTTCCTGGTCTTGGTTTCCTTATCCATAAGTGGTAATGATAATAGTCTATACGTTTGTGGTGGGAATTAGATTATAGTGTAGCATGTACAAGGCCCTGATTTGATCTACAGTGCTACAAAAAAGGAGAGAAGTTTATAGTTATATATAATATTAATATATTATACGTAATATAATATTGATATAATAATATATGTGTGTGTGTGTATGTGTTGTCCCTGAACTTTTTTGCTCAAGGCTAGCACTCTACTACTTTAAGCCACAGCTCCACTTCCAGTTTTCTGGCAGTGAATTGGAGATAAGAGTCTCACAGAGACTTTTCTTCCCTGGCTGACTTCAAATCACAATCCTCAGATCTCAGCCTCCTGAGTAACAGGGATTACAGGCATGAGCCACCAATGCCCAGCTTATAGTATTATGTTTTAAACTGTGCCTGGCACATAGTATCTGCTTGGTAAGTGTCAGTTATGAGGACCATCTGTTAGATGCTTCCCCCTCCCCTATGTCCCTGCTGAACGTGGCAAATCGGGCTAAGGGCACACGGTCCAAGATAGCATGGAGAGGACTGGCTGGAGGTGGTGGGAGCTGACTAGCTGCTGGAGGGAGGCAAGACCATGACCTAGAGGATGCATGCAGCAGATGGGGCTTTTTTCCTCTTGGGTTCCAGGAGCCCTCAGGAAGAGAGCCTGGTGAGAACTTTGGCAGCCCTTGTGGCACCATGAGTATCTGCAGCAAATGCTAGCACTATAGGTTCCTGGAGTCTGGGCCTATGGATGAAGCTTCCTAGGATACAAGGATCTTGAGGACAGAGTCCTCTTACCAAGAAGGGCTGGAGGGGCACTGAGGGACAAAGGGAGGAATCAAAGAAGGCCTTGTCTTCCATTAACTCCTAGTTCAGAAGGGAAAACAGACAAATGTAAAACAAAGAATGGGGTAGGGAAAAGGCACAGGGGCTCAGAACAAATAGAGGTTCTTCCAAAGGGGGATCTAGGGCTTCCTGAAAAAAGTAGCCTTCAGAATGGGTTCAGGACCCCCACGTGGCCAAAAGCCTGGTGGTAAGAAAGAGCCAGCATGCTTAGTCCGGGGGAACAGCTCACCTTGGTTGGTGACGAGGAAGATTACGTATTCATCGAAGGCTTCAGGACGCGTCAAGGCCATCTCAGAACAGATCTCCTCTACCACATCCAGGGCCACCTGGGCAGGGCAGGAGTGGTAAGGTTGTACCAGCCAGATCTGTCCTCTGTCCTCAGCCCACCCAAGAGGTGAGTGCAGTTGTCAGCTGAGCCACAGAGGCACAGGACCTCTGAGGCCTTGGAGAATGAGCTCCATGTGGGTAGAAGATGCAGTTTCTTTTTCCTTTGATTTTGTCTTTGTCCCTTATTCACAGTATAACCCTGAGCTGGAGTCTTAACATCTCAGGGGCTCAGCTGGCTCTTCTGAGAAACAGTCATTCCTCTATATCCATGGGAGACTGGTTTCAGGACACTCTGCAGACACCAGAATCTAAGAGTGCTGAAGTCCCTTATATAAATGGTGCGGTATTCGCATAGAATCTAAACTCATCCTTCTTTGGCCTTTATTTTGAAGCAGTATTGGGGTTTTAACACGAGGCTCTGGACTGGGAGTGTGGCTCTGTGGTAAAGTGCTTGCCTAGCATGCATGAAGCCCTGGGTTCAATTCCTCAGTACCACATAAGCAGAAAAAGCCGCAAGTGGCTTTGTGGCTCAGGTGGTAGAGTGTTAGCCTTGAGTAAAAAGAAGCTCAAGGACAGTGCTCAGGCCCTGAGTTCAAGCCCCAGGACTGGCAAAACAAACAAACAAAAGCCTCACAAGGCCCTGTGCCTGAGAGGCTAGCATTCTACTTGAGCCATGGCTCCATTCAGGCATTTTGCTATTTCTTTCTTTCTTTCTCTTTCCTTCCTTCCTTCCTTCCTTCCTTCCTTCCTTCCTTCCTTCCTTCCTTCCTTCCTTCCTTCCTTCTCCTCCTCCTCCTCCTCCTCCTCCTCCTCCTCCTCCTCCTCCTCCTCCTCCTCCTCCTCCTCCTCCTTCTTTTTCTTCTTTTTTGCCTGTCCTGCAGTTTGAATCCTGGGCTCTGTCCCTGAGCCTCTCTGTGATCAAGACTAGCCCTCTACCACTTAGCCAAAGCACCACTTCTGGCTTTTTCTGTTGAAGCAGTACTGAGGAATAAAACCCAGGGCTTCATGCTTGCTAGACAAGCACTCTATCACAAAACCACATTCCTAGCCCCTTGCTGGTTACACACACACACACACACACACACACACACACACACACACACACCCCACAAATCATTATTATCCTGTATTATCTCAGGAAGCTGAAATCTGAGGATCACAGTTTGAAGCTAGCCTAAGCAGCAAAGTCCATGAAACTTATCTCCAATTAGTCACCCAAAAAGCTAGAGTGGAGGGCTGGGGATATGGCCTAGTGGCAAGAGAGCTTGCCTCGTATACATGAGGCCCTGGGTTCGATTCCCCAACACCACATATACAGAAAATGGCCAGAAGTGGTGCTGTGGCTCAAGTGGCAGAGTGCTAGCCTTGAGCAAAAAGAAGCCAGGGACAGTGCTCAGGCCCTGAGTCCAAGGCCCAGGACTGGCCAAAAAAAAAAAAAAAAAAAAAAAAAGCTAGAGTGGAGCTGTAACTTAAGTGGTAGAGTGCCAGCCAGCTTTGAGCAATAAAAGTAAGGGGCAGCACTCAGAACCTGAGTTCAAGCCCCAGAGCTGGCATGCATACACACACACACACAAATCTGTGTGTGTTCAGTTTATTTTCACTCAGAAGTTGGTCGAGTCTATACATTGTAAAATGGGTAAATATGGAGACTCAGCTGTAAGTTCCTCCTTGTGGAGCTGTGGGAGAGCCCACGAGGGCCTCAGGACTCTTGGGCATCACTCTATAACCACCCCTTCAAGACTGGGGTGCGCCTGACCTAGTGCCTACCTGCCGGTAACACTCCTTCACTTACAGTGCATGTTTTGATTTTCAAGTGGCGTTCCAGACCTCCAGGAAGAAGAAAGAGCTGCCTCTTGGAACTTCGGCCTGCCTAGGGGTAGGGAAGAGGACAGGAATGAGAGGCTGGGCCGGCCCTGGGATCTGGGAAGCTGCTGACCCCTCTCATGGGAGACCCCAACCCAAGGGGTCCCAGGTATGCCGGGGCAGTGATTTTTCTGCACCTGGGCCTCATAGGACCTATCCACACACCCCAGGCAGGACATGCAGAGGAGTGTCTGGGCAGGGCTATGTCTCCCACTCAAGACTTACCAACATAGCCCGGAGCTCCATGCTGCTAGGGTGCTCCAGACGACCCCCAAAGCGCAAGGTCTTCTGAAGGTTCTGCTCACAGGCTTTGGCAATCCCTATGGAGGGCAGGCAGTCAAGGCCTTGTCCAAGGTCAGCAATGGAAAGAAAAGGCCTCTTCTTGCTCTAGCCAGGAACTCCCTGTATTCTTTCCACAAATTGTGGAAGAGGCATCCAGCCTGCCCCATCTGACATCTGAGGACATTGGGCTAGTGAGGGGCAGTGACTTGTAGAGATCAGGAAGGAACTGGAGTTTAAGATCTGAATTCAAACCCATACCCCAGGTGGTTATGGCCTCATCTTGCCCTGGGCTACCTATGAGCCTAGAAACAACTATGAATCTGTGTTGTTGATTGCTAGTTTCCAACAGGTTTGGGCTGGCATGACAGTGCAATGTGCCTGCCATCCAAGACCCCCCCTGTGGTGCCAGTGCAAAGGCCTGACTATCAGTGCTCCATGTCTCTAGGTTGACCAGGCTCTCATCCTGCTGCAGGGAGGGGCCAAGAGTTCTAGGGTACATTTTGCTGTCTTCCCCTAACTGGGAGCCCTTCCCCGAGGAGCTGGCTCCATTTATCTGTTGATCAGGGAATGTTTGTTAACTGAATCAAAGAATGATTCAGAGTCAAGGAGAGTGAACTACTTTATATTGTACATGGCTGTCATCACTATAGGCTGACTAGAGGAGCTCTAGCCTTTTTCTTAGGGTCCTCAGGGTTGCTATGGAAACAAGGCTGAGAACCAGCCCATTTTCCTCATACTGCTAAGGGCAAAGGCTGAAACCCTGCCACTGGCTTGGGGCCCACTGAAGATCCTGGCAGCCAGAGAAGCACTTTTTTTATCATCCCCACCTCCTCCACCCCTTCTCCTTTGTGCCACATACTCCTACCTCTGGGCCTTTGCATCTGCCCCTCACTCCACCTGAAAATCCTTTCCACACAATCACAAATCTCCTCCAGGAGGCCTTACCTAACCTCGCCCACCACGAGCTGACCCACTGCATGTTTCCTTTGGGATCTCCATGAGTGTTTGGGGAATTGTTAACATTAGTTAGTATTTCCCAGGTCCCTTTGAAAGGCAAGGCTTTCTGGGTGCCTGTGGGTGCCTGCTCTGTCCCCATGCGAGAGGCATATCACCACTCACAGGCTCCTTACCCTGGAAAGGCAGGCCTGGAGTCCAGCTCACATGTTGAAGGAAGCGGAGGAGGTGAGGGTAGAAGACCTCAGAGCAGCTGTAGTAGGCAGCCACGATGTACAGCAGCCTCCAGCCTCGCTGGCAGCTATCCCTGGGAGCACACATACATGGGGCCACATCACAGAGGGCCAGGGTGCCTGGCTCGGGGATGAGCATAAGATGACCAACTGGAGTTCACACCAAGTGTTAACCAATCAGCACGAATCTCCTTCATCCACTGTTCTTGGGCCAAGGATGAGCTGGCTGGATATGGGGATCTTTGCAGCTTTCCTTGGGCTTGTTGAGCTGGAGAAATGTTTACCAGAGCGGTCACTTTGCTAAGCTGTGAGAAAGACCACTTGGGGGATGAAATCAGCACAGAGAAAAGCAGGACCAGGCAATGGAAAAAGCATGCTTCCTAAGGACACCTGGATCTAGCTATGCCTGAAGCCATATATTCACTGACTTTTCTGTTGTTTGAACCAACAACATCCCTCTTTTGTTTAAACCAGCCCTGAATTGGGTTGCTGTCATTGTGTTCAAGAATTTGAATTTAGACACTAGCATTGCCATTTTACAGATGAGGGAACTAAAGCCCAGTGAGCAAAAATGGTGTGTCCCAGACCAAATGATCCTAAGAACACGGGAGTGGAGAGAAAGGTAATAGGGAGGATGTGAGGAAGGCCGAACATGGACACTGTGAGTGGGGGAAAGCCCAGATGACTCACTGCTTGGAGCTGGTGTTGTCAGTAATCTGCTTTATGATCTGGCAATAACATTCATCTCGCATGACCTCATGGTCCTCGCAAAACTGAAAGAAGGTAGGCAGGGTCACTTGCCAAAGTCATACCAGGAGCTAGGCCACATACCAGGTACAAAAGAACAAGAGGAAAACTTGGAGATAGGCCTGGCATCCCTTCCGTCCATGGCCCACTCCCCATTCCTCTTTGGGTTACCAGAGAAGCTTCCCAAACCCAATGTCTGGCTACTCCAGCTGACAGATGGGGAACGTGAGTCACAGAACAGAAAGGGAACATGGGGCATCATCATCTGTGCTGACCTTCAGGAGGGTGCAGAGCACATCCAGTTCAGTTTGGCCCTTCAGTGGAGCATCTCCCATGAATCTCATGACAGCTGTAGGAAAGACCAGTCCTATCAGACCACTGACCACCAGCTGCCTACCCCAGGGGCCAGTCCCTCCCTGGGAAGTTGTCACCACAGTCATCTTCAGAGTATTCAATGTCTGAGTTTGAAGAGGGGAAGAATCTGAGCACAGAGAGGAGAGGAGACAAGCAGGTTTCACACAGTGCTACACTCCACAGTGCGCTGGCTACAGCTCCCAACATACACACCTACGAACATGTCAGTGGCCATTCTGTTGAGGCTGCTGTCACTGAGTTCAATAAGGGATTCCTGGAGTGGTGTCTGTGAGGGGAGGAGGGAGGCCATGTCATGACAGAAGAGGGTCATATCCTGCTTTCAGGCTCTTCTCCTCCTCATCCTTTCATCCTACTAGGGCTTGAATTCAGAGCCTCTAGCTTGCTAAGCTGGCACTCTACCATTTGAATGATGCTTCCAGTCCTGCTTTTTGCTATTATTTTGGAAATGGAGTCTTGCAGACTTTTCTGCCCAACCTGGCTTTGAATCACACTATCCTCCAGATCTCAGCTGCCTGAGTAGCTAGGCTTACTGGTGTGAGCCACCTGCCTGAGCTCCCAGGCTGCACTTTGACAGAAAGGGCCCACATCACAACAGGAAAGCTAAACTCAACAGCAGATACATATGCTCCTGGGGAAAATCTGGCCCATGGCTCCCGAGAGCTAGAAAGTGTCACTAAAGACAGAATTATTTGTCCCAGGGATCGTGCATCACTGCTTTACAGATGGAGAAACTGATGCTCAGGACTGGACACCTTGGTGAAGCAAAGCATGTCCTCCAGGGTTCTGGACTCCCGGTCCTCCTTGGATTTCAGCCTGAGGCCATCCCTGCAACAGGAAGTGGGTGCTACTGACCAGGCCTGCCTCTCAGTCTTTGGCCACAGCAACCTCCAAGGTGGGAATGTTCCCGACTCACTTTCTGGGACCTCTCCTGGAGGGGACCTCTCCTGGAGAGGCCCTCACAACTGGGCAGTCCCTCACCCCACCAAAAGTAGGGCCTTCTTGCCCCACAACTGGCAACTTAAGAAGGCTGCAAGAAGTCCCAAAGAGTGTAGGAAACAGGATTGGGAACACCACTCACTGAGGTCGCCTCTGAGGGTCTCGGAAATACTTCTGTGCAAACTCAAGTATCGTATATGGTGGGGGCGCCAAGGGGTCTTCCCCACGGTCGGCGGAGCGTGCCCTGATTAGGGGACCCTGTGGGAAAAGGACCTTGTAGGAAAGTTCCTCGGCCACAGCCCATCTTGCTCTCCGCCCCAGGCTAACTCAAGGTAACCCCTTCCGGACCACCCAGACTCTCGCAAGCAGCCCACCCACTCATCTAGACTGGACTCGGTCCCAGGGGCCTCCTCTGAGCCTGCCACGGGCCACGCCCACAAAGCGGTCCCTGCCTGGGGTTATCCGCATTTGACCCGCCCCTCGCTCCTTAGACCCTCCGCACGTCCCCGGCTCATTCCAGATCCGCCACACTTCCTGGGTGGCTAAGGCTGGGCTCTCTGGTTGCCACCAGCTGACCTGATATCACCCTTCCCTACCCTGCCTGGCCACACCGCCACACGCGGGTCACACATCCGGCCAGTCCTGCTCCAGGACCGGCCGCGCTCTTGGCTGATCCGGGTCGCATCACCTGGCCGCGCCCCCCATCAGCCTCACCTCTCTCCTGCGGCCCACCTCCCGGGCTGCGGCTGTAGAGGCCACAGCCGCTGCCACAGCGGCAGCCCTGCCCCTGCCCGGCTCCACTGGCAGCTGCAGGAAATCAGGGGCGGCAGCAGGCTGCACCAGCTCGGAAGGAAAGCGTCCTACACGCCCGTGGATGGTCCCAAACCTCCAGCCTAGGGGAGAGATAAGGGTCTGACACAAAACAGAAGTTCCTTTGGGACAAAAGGGACCCTCCAGGCGCACTCGGGTACCTCTTTGATCTCTCCCTAGAGCTTTGTGAGATGTCATGCCATGGAGCCGTTTTGTGTTGTATGGTGCTAGAGTTGAACTCAGGGCCTCAAGCACACAAAGCAAGTACTCTACCACGGAACCATACACCTCAGTCCAAAGCTTTTTGGTTCCGCTTCTTTTTTATGTGTGTGGTAATGGAGCTGTTTGAACCCAGGGCCTCCCACATGCTAGACAAGCACTCTACCACCAGCCCTTATAGGGCTTCTTTGACAGATAAGAAAGCTTCGAGGCTCACTGTTCATTTACAGTGTATGTATGAAGCTAGGAGGACCCCTGTGGGGGGCATCCCCCCAGTATACCCACCAAAGTCAGGTCCTCTGCGACGAAGCTCTTCCAGGTACACCACCTTTTTCCGGACTACACAGCCAGCGCTGTAGCCTGTGGGCCAGGCTTGATCAGCATTTGCTTGGGAAGCCCCTCCACCAGCTGTCCCTTTTTGGGCTAACCACCCCCCCCTCGCCCCCCCGGCCTCCCATGGCACTGACCCACGCAAGGTGGTTCCAGGGGCTGCAGATGGATAATGTCACCCTTGTGGAAGGACAACAGGGCTGGGTCCTCAGGGAGGAAGTTCCTCACGGCAACCACATAGTCAGAATCCTGAGACCACGAGGAGAAGGTGAGGGACTGAAGTGCCCTCCTAGCTCTCTTGCCAGCAGCTCAGAGCCCCTCCCCAGTCCTTCCATCCTCCCCAAGGCCTCATGGAAGGGAGCATCCCTAGCCAGAAGAGGGGGGAAAAAAGGCCTTCTGGGGAAAGCCTCGCCTCTCACTTTTACAAAACTGGATGTTAGGCACACATGTGCCTGACCCACCAAACTCAAATTCTGCTTTTACTGGGCCCATGAAGTGATTAGAAACAGGTGAAAAACTTTGTGTTCCTGCCTCCATTTTGTATATGCTCTAAGCCATTTTCTCTGCAGTCACTTTGCAATCACTGGGAAGGATGGCATTTGTCACTAATCAATACATCTTTACAGGGACATAAACTACCCCTAAAGAATAACAGAACTTCCTCAGGACAGATAATCCCCAATCAATAATGCCTTATTTATCCTGACCAGTGATGAGAGCAATAACAACCTCTCTGGAGCCTTTCCCAAAATAAGGACTGAAGTAATGATCAACCAGACCATTCATTGACCAGGGCTGCTTAATAATTCTACATACCCTCCTCCTCCCCTTAACCCTAGTTCTTTGTGTAGAAAACCTAAAGCTGGCTAAAAATAAACTGAAGTACTATCTTCCCCTGGCTGCCACATAATAAATCTCCTTTCTCTACCTTTGACCACATTTTCTTTAAGGGCGAGTAGCTGGGCCTGATATATACAGAACTCCTGGAGTTTGGGCCTGGGATCTAAAAACTGCAGTTACATTCCCACTGTGAGGTCTCCCAGCCAGATGCTAGGCTGCAGAGCTGAGGATGGACAGAGGCAGAGGTGCAGCAGTACTGTGGAGGAGGCTAAGACCATTTCCAGGAGCTTAGAGGAGGTGCTGGGCCACACTGCTGAGGCCAGATGTGGGAAAGTGCTGAAGGAGCAGGCAGAAGCAGGAGGGGCCTGCTGGATAGAATGCTGCATAGAAGATTCAATCTGTACAAAGGCCTGAAAGCATGCTGATGTCTATGGACTCAGATTGTGGGACACACACACACACACACACACACACACACACACACACACTCTGCACTAGAACATCTTTCTCTCTCTCTGTGTGGTCCATGGCTAGAGACAACAAGAGGCATAGGAGGGGCAGTCCTTACCTTCTTCAGTTCCAGAATGAAATCATCCACCAGGGTCTTGACCTGGTGAGCTCGGGCTGAGAAGAGGATGACCTTCTCATTGGCCAGGTTGAACTCCAGCATGTTCTGAGAGGGCATGGTCACAAACAGGATATCTGCAAAGCTGGAGGGTGGGAAGAGGTGTGAGGGCATGACCACATTCTAGCGGGATGCCCTCCCCTACCTATTGTGTTCATTCTGATCTGCTCTGTCCCATCCCCAAAGCCCAGCCCCACACCCCCGCACTGCCTGCCTCCATCTCCCACCCTCTGTCTGTGGATTCAGCTCATCTTCTACCACTCTTTGAACCAATGTGCCAACCTCTCAGATTTTGCCCATACAAATCTATCTCTGTGATTCATTGCCAAATTCTCTCCTTCTATCATAGCAAGGAGCTTTCATTCAACTGGTGATAAATGCTCTTCCTGACTCATTTGGAAGAAACAAAAGGGACCAAAAGGAAAGGAGTCTGAGGACTCAGTAAAGACTCTAGATAGAGCCCTGGCTCCCCTCCCACTGCCTTGGGACTCAGCATCCCCCCTCTCCTCCACCTCCCTGCACAGAGCTCTGGAAGTAGGTCTAGTATGTAATTATGAGAGATAAGGAAGGTTAATGGGCTCCTAGCTCAATCACTTCCCATCAATGTGACTAGAGACAGGCAACTTTTCTCTCTAAGCTTCAGTTTCCCCATCTCTGAAAAGACTTGGCACAGAGCTGGGCACATCACATATATTTGGTAAGCAGCTCTGGACAGAATGAGAAAACACTAGCCCCAGTCTGTGCCCTATCCCTGTTCACACCACCTGCTGGTCACCTGTAGGCACGCAGAACCCGCAGCTGCCCGCTGGCTTCCCGGCTACCCTTGATCATACGCAGAAGTTTGATGCCCATGTGGGACACAGCCAGGATCTGCACACCAGTGCCCACACTGCCCTGGGGTGAGGATGAAGGTCAGGTGAGAGGCCTTCTAGCCTCAGCTCTGAGTGGTGTGGCAGGCAGGGAGGGACAGGCAGAGGGCTCATACCGTGGCAGGGAAGAGGCGGGAGAAGTAGATTTCCCAGCTGTCTCTGGCAATGCTGACAACAGCCCGCTTCACACTCTCTGTTACCAGAGGCCGCTGTGTGTCCATCTGGTTCTGGGCTAAGAGAGGCCAGGTCTAGTCAGGATCCTCTTCCTTTCCCTCTGCCAACCCACATCTCAGGGAGATCTGGGAGACAGGCTGCCACTAGCAAGAAGGTATCTGACCAACTGGGAAGCTGAGAGTCAGAGATAGATGAGATGGCCAGAACATGTCTGCATAGCAGACATCACTGACTTCAAACATGCACCCAGGCATAGAAGAGTCCAAAAGTGGAGTAAGAAGGGGCATATATGAGTGTCCACTCAGTCTCCCTCTTGGAAAGGGCCAGCCAGGGCTCTGGCTAGTTGCCCAGTCAGCACCCTTCCCCTTGCCCCTCATCCCTGAGATACCAAAGAATGTCTTCATTCTGAGCCTCTCATCATCAGAAATACGCAGGCAGGCCTCAGACAGTGTGTCGTGCAGAATCTGCAGGAACAGACCATAATGCAAATTGGAGGGGGGTAGGTGGTTCCGCCAGAAACCCAGGCTGGACTGTGTGAGGGAGTGGCAGGGGTGGGGTCCCTTCTGTAGCACTGGGGTCAACTGTAAGCCAGGTCCCCCCCAGAAACAGCTCAATTGACAGAACCTTCTCATATCTCCTCATCTCTATACTCCTTTCTACCCTTCCTCAGTCTCAATTTCCTTATTGATCAAGTGGAGAGTTCAGATTTGACTTCTGGGCCCTGCCTCAGCTCAGATAGATCAGTACTTGGAGTAGACTGAGTTGTGGGTTCAGTGACATTGATCATGGGAGGACTCAGACAGCTCTCCAACCTCGAGGACCCCAAATCCCACAGTGCAGAAGAGAATGTGCAACTATCATATATGGCCATTGTCCTGATGAGAACAGTGAAGCTAGGGAGGAAGAGGGGACTCACCTGCCGGAACAGGAGGTCAAGCTGCACAGGGTGGCTGTAGCTGTCCTTAGGGTAAAACACCTGCAGGGATCGGAATTCAATAGGTGTCACTTTGTACCTAGCCCCAACTCCTAGATGCTGCCCTATTCTATACCAGCCCTGCCCCTGGCACTGACTTCACTCCTAGCCTCAGCCCTAATACTTCATTCTCCTAAGCCTGTCCTTGGGGCTATCCTGGAGCCCTTCTGTCCTCATTCAATCCTTCCGGTGGTGTGGGATGGGCTTGGCCCGGTACCTCTTTACGCAGGAAGATCCGCCAGGGGGCGTCCTGGTAGCTGTAGAAATTGGGGTTGAAGGGGCGGTGCAGCTGTGTCTGCACAGGTTCCTCCGGGGGTTCCAGTGACCGAGAAGGCAGTACTAGAGAGAGCATGAGACAAGAAAGGCATTTCAGGACCAAGTGGAAGAGGTAGGACCAGTTGGGAGGGAACAGAGGATGTGATGTCCAACTGCTCATGGGCACACTCATGAGCCCTGCCCTTTATTCATGGCTTACAGCCTATGCCGGGAAACCCAAAGCTCTTAGTGCTAGGAGCCAGGGCAGAAGTATGGCAGGGTGATTCAGGACAGAGGATGGGGAGCTGATATGTGAAGTAGCACCTTCAGTCCAGGAGGTCTAGACAAACCTCCCTAAGGAGGTGACATGTGAACTGATACTGGATGACAAGAAGGGACCAGGCACGAAGATTGTGTGGACAGAGGGGTCTATCTGGGCAAAGGGACAGCAGACTGACAGGAAACCAGGGTGGGCCTGTCTTAAGTTGATGATTTAAGTGTTGGTACTATGACATCAGCATCCACACAAAATATACTCATGGTGCTTGCCTCACATACATGAAGCCCTGGGTTCGACTCCTCAGTACCACATAAACAGAAAAAGCCAGAAGTGGTGCTGTGGTTCCAGTGGCAGAGTGCTAGCCTTGGGCAAAAGAAGGTCAGGGAAAGTACCCAGGCCCTGAGTTCAAGCCCTAGGACTGACAAAAAATAAAAGATATATATACACTCATGGGCTTGGAGACATAGAACAAATGTCACCCACACGCAGTCCCCCCTGAGCTCACAGATTTGCTCTTATTCTGGGATCCCTGTCAGCTAACCCCTCCCTCCCTCCTGGCCCTCACCTGGAGTGAGCCCCATGGATGGCCTTGGGGCGCTGGTCACTGGCTTCACTAGGGCCACAGCCTCTCTGGATACCTGTCCCACCCCCAAGAGAATATTCAGGTGAGCCCTGTGAAGCAGGCAGTAGCAGGATCATGGCTGATGGGGGGGGGGGCTAGTTTCCAAGGCCACCTCTTTGGTTTTTGGGCCCAGCCCAGCCCACCCTCACCTGGGTGCCAGGTGCTGCGGCCAGATGAGTCATCTGCCCCTTTAGGATCATCAAAGCCTCCTCGTGGGGGTCTGGTCGCTTCATGAACATCTTCCCACTGTCCTTCCTGGCAGGCAAAAGGTGGTGGATTGGACACCAAGTCTTCTGTGTCCCCATCACATGGGGGGTGTCCCTGCCAAATTCGGTGTCCCCCATCAAATTCGAAGCAAAAACTCAGAGAAAAGCAGACACTGGCTTGAGATCACACCACACAACTGGGACCAGCAGCCAAGGCCTCTCTTTTCCCCTAGGGCTCAGCAGGACCCGTGGACACACATGGCCTCCTGGCTGAAAGCGTTGGCTGGGGCTCTGTGAGTGATACCAGGCACTGGCCCCTGGGAGGCATTGGGGTGGGTGGGTGCCCGGTGGGTGGGTGCCCACCTGAGGGCCTCAGGGCGGCCTCCCCGGGGGGGCTGCTGATACTGCTTGACAATGTTTCTGATCTGCTGTGTGGGTTGTGGGAAATGCTCAGAGTTGAGTGTAGAGTATCGGACCAGCTCTGGGGAGCCTGTGGGAAAAGGGGTGAGGGGCAAAGGTTGGGTGCAGAGTAAAGCCACAGAGCCACAGCTACATGCCCCCCTGCCCCTTCCATCTTGCCTGGGAGGACCCCCACCCCACATGCTGGGGTGGTCACTCACTGTTTTCTGGAAGGGCCTGGTCTTGAGCTAGAATGGGAACAGCTACAGGTTTGGTGGGGGGCCTTGGGGCCTTGGCTGGAGGGACTGAGGCCAAGGGCTGTGGAGAGGGGCGCAGGAGCACAGGCTTGGCTGGGGGGCCGGTACCTACAAACTTTGGCCGGGCCTCTGGAGCTAAGGGTTTCTGCAAAAAGCAAGGCATGAAATAGGTCACCCAGAATATGCTAGCCTGTTCTCAAGGACCCTGAGTCTGCCCAAGGTGGGCTGTGGGGGTCTGGGCTCAAGAGGCACCATGATGCCCAGAAACAGCACAGCAATCCTTTATGGCTGTCATCTCCAGGCAACCCCTCACCTTGGATGGGTTCAGCTTACCTCTGGGGGCAGGGGTCTTGGGGCAGGACTCAGGGGCTGCTGCTGAAGTGCCATGGCCTGCAGGGTCATTTCTCGGGCCTGAGGAGAGGGGATGGGTGACCAGACAGGTCTATCATGGACCTCCATCCTGCTGGTGTTCCCTTCCCCCATCACTCACCAGTAGCACAGCCTGTTTGTGGATGTAGGCTTGCTGTAGAGCCAGCGTAGAGGCATCCAGGCCTGGGACTGAGGGAACAAGTCAGAGGGCAGTGATGGGTACAAGACAGAGAGGAAGTCAAATTTCTCCCCAGCTCACCTTCCTCTCACACCTCTCCCCAACCCCAGAGCCACCCTGAGGAGGCACTGACTTGGCTTTGGCTTTGGCTTTGGCTCTGGGGGTCTCTTGAGAGTGTCCTCAGTACTGCTGCTGCTGCTTCCACTAGGCTGTCCTCCACCTTTCATGCGGTAGGCAATGGCTGTTGGCTTCTCCAGTTCCTAGAGAAGCAATGACAGACTCGCTGCTGTTCTCCTGAAGGGACCATGGCAACAGGTACCTGACACCTTTCTCTACCTCCAACCAAGCGTCTGCTCTATGCCCTGCTTTTACTCAATCCGACCTAATCACCCCCACCCCCACCTCCACCCCAGCTTACAGACCAAAAACCCTGCCACAGAGTCAACAGAGCCTCAAAGAGGGCTGCATTTATGCCCATGAACTCACGGGGGCACTCTTGAGATCTAGGATCCCCTCCACAAGGTGAGGGGGGTGGCTTCCACCAGAAGCCATGACAAAAGTCTTGACTTCTAGCTCTGGATTCTTACTGGGCATCTGGGAATCTGTCCAGCTTCCCTAGAAGAACCCAGGCTTCTCCTGTTCCCAGCAGAGATGCAGATAGGACATATGGCCCACAGTCCAGGCTGTGAGAAGCTCCTGTGCTATTCTGGGCCTCAGAGCCAGTCAAAAGTCCCAACAGTCATCCCACCCCATTCCTACCGCATCCCCGCAGGACAGCACGGGGTCAAAGAGACTGTCCAGGTAGCAGTCCAGCCCCCTAGTGGGCACAACGGGCTCTCCAAGGCTGTCCATGTCTAGTGGAAGAGGGGGAAGCACATAAAGTCAAGTTCATTTTTCCTGCTGGTCCCCATCCCAACACTCCTCAGTTTCCCTTCCTACCAGAGACAGCAGCCACTGCTGGCTGACCTTGGTGGGTTGCTGCTCCTCTCTGGGCCTCAGTCTCCCCATTTGCACTGGCTTCATTGTGGCTGCAGTACCCATCAGGGTCAGGTACTCTGTGTGCATGATTCTGGGTCTGGGGCCTAGTGGGCATGTCTTCATCGGAGTCCCAGCTGCTCCCAAACACCCTGCGGGGATAGGGGAACATACAGCAGGAGACCTCCAGGGATCCCACTCAGACCACCCCGCCCCGAATCACTGTGCCCCTGGAATTGGGTGACTTTCTCCACTTAAGAGACAGGATCCGGGGCTGGGAATATGGCCTAGTGGTGGAGTGCTTGCTTTGCATACATGAAGCCCTGGGGTCGATTCCTCAGCACCACATATTTAGGGAAAAAGCTAGAAGTGGTGCTGTGTCTCAAGGTTAGAGTGCTAGCCTTGAGCAAAAAGGAAGCCAGGGACAGTGCTCAGGCCCTGAGTTTAAGCCCCAGGACTGGAGAGAGAGAGAGAGAGAGAGAGAGAGAGAGAGAGAGAGAGAGAGAGAGAGAGAGAGAGAGAGAGAGAGAGAGAGAGGATCCCCAGACACAGTGGCTCATGCCACTTACTAAGGAGTGTAACATGGCAGGATCACTTGAGCCCAGGAATTTGAGGCCTGCCTAGGCAACATAGCAGGACCTCCATTCAACAAAACAAAAGCCAGGTGCTTGTGGCTCATGCCTATAATCCTAGCTACTCAGGAGTCTGAGACCTGAGGATCACAATTTGAAGCCAGCTCGGGCAGAAAAGTTCATGAGACTCCTATCACCAATTAATCAGCAAAAAGTCAGAAGTTGAATGATAAAAGCTAAGAAAGAGTGCAAGGTCCTGAATTCAAGCCCCAGGACTAGCACTAAACACAAAACAAAACAAAACCTTAGAAGTCAGCTTGTCACAGCAGCTGGGGCAGGTGGATCCACAGGGGACAGGGGAGGCTGAATGTGAGGGTTAGGTCAGTCAGCTACGTACACTCTGGGGCTTCCCCTGCTGGCCACAGGCCCTTCTGTGCCCACAATGAAGTAAGACTTCTGTCTTGGGAAGTTCCTGAGTAGCTCCAGGTCCGACACTAGGTCTAGCACATAGTCATGGCCAGCCAGCTCTGTCCACTGCAGTCCATTCTTCATGGCTACTGTCCAGCCCCGCCAGCCATCAGCCAGCCCCCTGGTGACAGCGTGTGGAGGAATAGAAATGAGAGATTAAGCCACTGGGTATTGCCTGGGATCACAGCGGTCCTCTAAGACCACCCCCTTGTGGATATAGGCCCCCGATCCTTCCTCCCTTCTTCCTAGGCCATAAGGGGGCTCTGGGTAGGATGGTCTAGGAGCCTACCTGTGCCTCAGAATGTCTCCAGCCACCTCTTCTCCAGTACTCCAGGAGTGCACTGGGCAGGAAATGTGGTCACCTGGGATGCAGCAGATGTTGAACTCAGTATAGCCTATCTTGTTGGCTTCCGGGTCTGCTCTTTGCTCCTCCACCTCCCTTTGGATTCTTAACTTGCTCTGAAGCCTGTATCTGCATCCTCGCTACCAGGTTTTCCAGCTCAACACATTGACCTCCCTTCAGACCCCTCCCAGGCTCCACAACATCCCCTAGTTCCTGTTGACCTTAGCTGTCCCTCCATGAGGGGGGAGGCTGGCACGAGGGCAGGATGAGGCAGCATACCATTGAAGCAGCTCACGTCCAGTGCCATGCTGGCCTTCTCGTGAATGGTGATCCACTCAAGCTGAGTTGGGGGGAAGGTGCGGGCAGCCCCTGAGCCCTGCTGCTGGGCCCAGCCCATGGCCTGCATGAGGCGGTGTTGACACACAGCCTGAAAGCCATTTCGTCCATGATCAGACACAAACCTGATGGGTGGGAGTTGGAGTCTGAGGGAGGCCCAGGCTAGCCTAGGCTAGCCTATAGCTATATGCCTCAGGTGAATCACTAAAGGGGCCCCAAACCTAGTCTAGAGTTCTAAGGCTAGCCCATAAAATCTCAGGCTGGGCACAGTGGTTCATGCCTGTAATCTCAGCTACTTGGGAGACAGAGATCAGGGGAATCATGGTTTGAGGCCAGCCTGGGCAAGTTTGAGGATCCAATATCAACCAATCCAAGTTTAGTATAGTGGTACATTCCTGTCATTCCAACTATTCTGGAAGCATAAATAGGAAGATTGTGTGTCAATCTGGCCTGGGCAAAAATGAGACATTATTTGAAAAATAACTAAAGAAAAAAGGTCTGCGGTATGGTTCAAGTGATAGAGCACCTGCCTAGCAAGTGCAAGGCCCTATGTTCAAACCCTAGTATTCCAAAGAAAAAAAAAGAATGAAGGAAGGAAATAAGAAAAAGGAAGGAAGGAAGGAAGGAAGGAAGGAAGGAAGGAAGGAAGGAAGGAAAGAAGGAAGAAAGGAAGGAAATGAAAAGGATATCAAGCTAGCTCAGAGTCCATAGCCAAACTGAAAGGGTCCAAGGCTAGCTCAGAAGTATCACAGGCTGCCACAAACATTCGGATATAGCCCAAGAAGGCCCCAATCATTGCAGCACAATTTCGTTGTCAGTCAAGTCTGAAGCCAGGTGTGGGAAAGAATCTGGCCCGGGGGCCTTTGCCCTTGTTCTTTCTTCAGGCAGTCCTGGGTTATCTGCTAAGTCTAGTCTTGATTTCTAGTTCTCATTCACATGAGAGACAGCTATGAAGTTCAGCCTGATCCAGGACCAATGAATCTTTCCTTTCCAGGCAAGCCCTCCTTGTGCCTCCTACCTACTATAAGGGAGCCCAGGGCTCACATACAAAGGAAGGCTGGGGAGGGGGAGCCAGAGGCCCTGCCCTGTGGCCACAGCCACCATAGCCATAAGATTGACCGAGGTGTGGCCATCTACTGCCACTCTATCAGATGGAGGCTGTGACCATCCCTGAGTTATAGAGGAGAAACAGGTTCAGAGAGGGGCAGTGCTGGGCCCCAGACTGCACAGCAGAGCCGGACTCCCACCCAGCTCCACTTCCTGCTCTCTCCCAACAGCAGGGCCACAGTGTTATCATCACGTGGTATTGGCTACATGGCACTGACCAGATATGATGGCTTTATTCACCCCTTACCTCCTCACAGTAGGTTATGACATAGTGACTCTCATCCTCCTTACCTTATGGGTGATACTCGTAGAGGTGAAGTCATTTGATCAAGGTCACACAGCTGCACTGTGATTGGAAACCTGGATGTTCATGTTTACCATCCATGTTCCTTGTGTTCTGTTATATTTTTATGATTGAGAGCTCAGTGCACTTTACCAGCGTCCCCACATCCTTCATCCAGTCTGCCCTGATTCTTCCTCTCCTTGCCTTCATTCTCGTTCTGGGCCCACTGGGGAGAATGCTCAGTCCCTGGCCACTTCGAAGGCCTGAGCCTTCCACTGGAAATGCCCTCCTGGCCTGCCCTTCCCCTTGTGTTAGGCCCAGCCCCGTCCCACTCACTTGAGGAGGAACTTGTCCAGACGTGTGGAAGGTGTGAAGCCACTGAGGCAGGCGGCCAGCAGCAGCCAGCCCCGCTCAGCATTGTGGGCATTGTGGTTGCGCCATACTTGGTTAGCCAGCTGGGCCAGGATCTCATCCCGCAGTTCAGGTGCCACCAACCCCTTTTGCACAATGTAGTTCCCAAGGACGGTCTCCCGGGCGCCATGCAGGTGGGGGTCACCCATGAAGCGTAAGATCTGGGCCACAAACAGACTTCAATATGCATCCCTCTCACATTCCTTCTGTGGGTCTCCCATCCTACATGGAAGTCTCTCCCTCACTGCCTACATAAAAGTGCCTCTGTCACTGGACACCTGTAGTCCTAGCTACTCAGTAGGCTAAGATGTGAGGAAGCCAGACGCAGCAGGAAAGTCCATGAGAAAACTCTTAGCTCTAACCAAAAACTGGAAATGGAACTGTGGCTCAAGTGGTAGAGGTCTAGTTTACTAGTGGGACAGCACCACAGCCCTGGAACGAACACACACACACACACACACACACACACACACACACACACAGAGTCCCTTTATGTCAACATAACTGCCAAATGACCAGGTAGGTCATGGTGGGAAAGTTAAGATCTAAAGTAAATGCTGCTTCCTTTCCTGCTCGTAACCTTTCTTTGGCCGCATGCAGCCCCAGACCCATCTAGGCCCCAGAAGATTCTTTTCTAACATCCAGTTCTGACCCTCTCTCTCCCAGGCCCTACTGCCTCTCTGGGTAAAGTGGGAGCTTGGGGTCTGTGACCAGCGCCTTGCCCTCTTGCCTCTGTCCTGACCACACAGACTTCCTCTTTGCTTGCTCCACTCTCCCTGCTTGGAAAACTCTCCTCTGGCTCCAGTGCTTCCTCCTCCAGGCAGTGCTCTTTGATCACCCCATGCCCTGTGTTTCCCTCTGCTCCTGGTGCTCCTGGGACAGGCTTAGGGACTACTTGGGAGTTCCTCAGGAGATTCCTGAGAGAACACCACATCATGCAATCTTTTTTTTTTTTTTTTGGCCAGGAAGGGAAAAAGGAAGTGAGGCTAGATCAGCAGGACAGATTTCCTCAATGATACACAAGTCTCTCCTTCCTGGAATGGAGACTTGGAAATCTATCACTGGGGACCATATAGCTCAGGGGCGGCATTAAACTACAAGGGTGAGCTTGGCCGATGCCATACCAGCTTGAAGATGCTCATGGCTTCTCCATGATACTCGGCTGGCAGTCGTGTGAGAGGTGTCTTCAGTGGCACAGTCAGCATCCCAAAAGCAGGCTCCTTGGGGACATAGAGTAGACACATAGGGACACAGAGGAGGCTCATGAGGACACAGCGTTGGACTGACAGGCACACCCAGTCCACTACCCAGGCAGGACAGAGGAGCAGGGTGGATTTGTGTGGTTCTTGCAGTTACCCAATTTCTGAAGTATTTCCAGACTGGCTGATGAGCAGCCCTACCTGTGCCCCGAAATGCTGTGAGACCCTCTTAGATGCCCCATGATCCAGCCACTAAGAGGCACATGCCCACCTGACAGGAGGCTGCTCAGGGAGGAATTTCCAATTCTTTATTTTTGGAAGTACCAAGGTTTGACCTCAGGGCCTTGAAGTTTCTTGGATGGTGCTCTGCCACCTAGCCATGCCTCTAGACCAGTTTTTTGCTCCCTCCTTATTTTGGAGGTGGAGTCTTGCAGACTTTTCTGCTCAGGCTGGTTTCAAACTGAAATCTTTGGGGTCTCAGACTACTACTATTGTTATTGTTATTATTATTGGAAGTCTTAGTTAGGGCTTGAACTCAGGGCATGGGCACTGTCCCTGAGCTTCTTTTTGCTCAAGGCTAGCACTCTACCACTTGGGCCAGCCACAGCACCACTTTCATCTTTTTCTGTTTGTGTGGTCCTGAGGAATTGGACCCAGGGCTTCATGCATGTGAGACAAGCTTTCTACAATTAAGCCATGTCCCCAGCCCATCCTGCTGCATTTTAATTGTGACAATCTGTTAGAAGCTCCTTGAATTTTTGTTAAATCTTGTTAATTAAGCCACTTGCTTTTGTAGATTGTGAACCTGAGCTCAGCCAATTTGAGCAAAGGTGCAGGGTCTGTTAGGTTAGGGATAAAAAGGAAGCAGCCTGCCTGCTCTTTGTGTGTGCCAAGCAGGAGATGCCAGTGTGGCTGGTCAGTGAATCCCTGCTCTATGAAGCCCTTACCTTGAAGTGACACCGGACAAACTTGGTCATGGGGTAGTTGTTGATATCAAGGGGCAGTGTGACACGAGGCTCAGCCTGAAGCCGGGGAGTGCGGACAGGGGCCACTCGTGGCACTGTGGTTAACCTGAGGTCTGTGGAGAGAGACACATTGTGTTGACTGTGTGTCTCTGTCCCCTTGCCTTTCCCCTGCTGTCCTGAGCAGACATACCTGTTATTGCTTGCAAGAGCCCGGCCAGCTCGGCTGGCACCTCCAGGTGTCCCACAGCTACCACCTCCCGCTTGCTCAGCTCCTACGGAAATGACAAGGAGTGAGGGCACAGATGCCACCCACACCCCTGCCAGCCTCCTTCCCTACCCCTTGCTGCCACCCAGCCTCCACACCCACCTCCTGCTCCCGCAGCCGTGCCTCCTCCACCCGGCGCCTCCGCTCTGCCCTCAGCTACAGGATAGCAGGTGGTCAGGGCGGGCAGGGCGGGCACAAGAAGCAGGGGTAGCATCCTGTAGTCAGGAGGCTACTGCCCCACTTGACGGGGGTGCATGGAGGCAGAGATGTGGCCACAGGAGACAGGGAATGGACAGGAGGGAGATGGAGCAAAAATAACAGCAGCAAAGAACAGGAGGAAAAGGGCTAGCAAGTAGGTGAGTGTATGCCATAGAAATCCCTCCTCTGCTATGTCACAAAAGCTGCACTGTGCTGAAATGTTCACACTGCATGGATTTCCCATGCATTGGGAAAGGCTTGTGTCTTAGGTGGTTGGTTCATGTGCCATTGGGAGTGGCATCAAGGTAAGATCCAGATCCAGGTCACATCTAGGATGTTCAGGTTATAGATGTCCCTACCAGGATCCCAGCACCAGGCCCAGATGCTCACATGCAACCTTTCTGTCTACCAGGGGCAGATGGGGAAACTGAGGCTACAGAAGAGGCTGAGCTCACACAGCCCAGAAGTGTCAGAGGAGAGACTGGAGCCAGGGCCTGTTTGAGGCCAGCAGTCCCCTCTTGGGTGCTAAGTGCTTGCCTCACCTTGTGGTCCCCTGGCCCCAGGACTGTACCTTCAGGTGGCGACGGCGGTTCACGTACGTGTGTACCAGGGAGCGGAACTTCACCAGACTCCTCCTCATCTGCTGGTAGCGTTGCCTGGGGGGAATCAAGGATTGGGGCTACAGGTGACAGAGTGATGGAGTGCCAGAAGTGCCTCTGGGACTCCACTCTTGTATCCTTTGGCACAAAGGAAAAGTGGATCTCAGAGAAGGACAGCCACTTGGTCAATGTCACACGGCAAATCAAGCAGTAGGGCCTGGATTAGACTTGTGCGAATTGTGTACTTCCCATCAGATCATAGTGCTGGGGTCCCTGAGAAGATGTAGGGGAGTCCCTCTCAGCTGGATCCCACCCATTAATCCAGAGGGTCTGGGCATGGGGGAAGAGTATCCAAAAGCAAAGATGGAAGCTGGGCTCTGGTGGCTCATGCTTGTAATCTTAGCTACTCAGGAAGCTAAGATCTGAGGATTGAGGTTCAAAGCCATCAAAGTCCATGAGACTCATGTCCAATTAACCAGCAAAAAGCCAGAAATGGAGTGGAGTTGTGGTTCAAGTTGTAGAGTGCCAGCCATGAGCGCAAAAAGGCAAGTAAGAGTATAAGAACCTGAGTTTAAACCCCAGTGCCAGCACCAAAACAAAGGTGGGAGAAGGAAAAGAGAGGAAGGAAGAAAAGGAAAGAAGGAAGGAGGGAAAGAAGGAAGGAAGGAAAGAAGGAAGGAAAAAGAAAAGTAGAGACTGAGACTCTGATCTTCCTTCCTGCAAGGCTCTTTCAGCTCGCACATCTCTGAGTTCATAACTTCCCAAACCCAGGTCCCCAGGTGCCCACACCTGGCCAGGTAGCCGCGGGCCCGGCTTTGCAGCAGGATGATCTTGCGGCGCAGGGAGCGGAACCTGCGCTGGATGAAGAAACCTCGCATGCAGCGCTGCAGGGTGAGGGCCGCCCGGTTCAATACGTGCTCACGCATGCTCTCCAACAGCTGGTGCAGGTGCTCCTTAAGGAACAGCTGAGGGCAGGGGGGAGCAGGTAAGTCAGAGCCAGGAGGCTGGAGAGAGCTTGCTCTCCCTAGACACCAGGCAGCCTGCTGGGGCTGGGCTGGAAGAAGTCTGGAGCTGTGAACACAGGGGTGATGGTGCCCAGGCAGCAGGAGCCACTTGGACAAAGGTCTGGAAGTGGCACTGATGATCCACTGGATTGGTTTGGGAACAGGAATGGAACATTCCTGAACCTGGGGTCTCTAAAGGGCTGACTGACCTTGCTGACACCGACGCGGTACATGTTTGGCATGACTGTACACAGGCGGCTCAACACCGACACACACATGTCCCCAGTAGCGGGCAGATCATGTTTCAGGGCCACCAGACAGCGAAATCTGGGGGAGAGAGGGGTGTTCCTAACTCAGCCTGAGGTCATCAATTCAACACCAGGGGCCAGATGACCACAGGTTCCCATCTCAATCCCTATGTCTAGGCGGCCCAGTCCCAGGTAGTGGCTCCATTTAGAGTGTCTCATTAGAGATGGCAGGCCCTCTTATCCTCAAGACTAGTGGGTATCCGAAAATTGTAATAGGTGACTTCATTAGAACAAGACACTTCCTGCCATCTGCTGGAAACCTGTCAGAATGCCTATTAAAATGGCCCCTCTATGGACTCAACAGGGACATAATAAACTATGGGGAGGGAGAGGCAAAACAATAAATATATTTGCCATGTAACAGAATGTCTTTTGTAGTATACAACCTGAGCAACTGTGCATGGCAGGTCCTAGACTGTGTATTCCTAGGGCTATGGGGGTTTAGGTAGGGTATATGGAGCGAGGAGCTATCCCAACAAACGTACCTGTCAACAAACACCTGGAAAGGTAGCCGTACTGGAAAGCCTTCCTTGCGGATCCGCACAGTCTCTAGTACTCCTGAATAGCGTAACTGTGTCATCACCACATCTGGTTCAAAGAGGCCTGGCTCCTGGAGGGAAGTCCAGAGAAGACCAGTGGCCCACCCAGGCATGTTTTTTGTTTGTTTGTTTGTTTGCCAGTCCTGGGGCTTGAACTCAGGGACTGGACGCTGTCCCTGAGCTTCTTTTGCTCAAGACTAGTGCTCTATCACTTGAGCCACAGCTCCACTCTGGCTTCTTCAGAGTAGTTTTATGGAAGAGTCTCGTGATCTTTCCTGTCGGGACTGGCTTTGAATGATGATCTTCAGATCTCAGCCTCCTGAGTAGCTAGGATTATAGGCATGAGCCACTGGCCCCTGGCCTACCCAGTCACTTTCAGTGGAGGTCCAGAAGGGCCAAGCCACTTGCCCATGGTTATACAGCACAGTGAAAAACTTGGCTGTTCTAGAGGGATCAGCTCTTACCTTCTTGTGGTTGGGCTTCAGACAACGCACAAACAAGGGGTTACACCTGGGCAAGGGTGGGGAAAAGAGGTGTGAAACTTAAAAAAGGAAGGTGTTCACTCACTGAGTGTCATGGGGTAGAATAAAGGTGAGGCTAGGTGATCTGCTCCCTGGATCTACCTACCTCTCCATCTTTTCCACCAGATCCAGGAGTGACTGCTGGAACTTGGCAGCCACTGTGTGCGCCTTGTAGAGTCGGGTAACAGAGCTGCTCTTGCCCAGGCGCTGAGGGGCAGCCTGTGTAGCATGGCTGGAGAAGAGGTGTGCCACCACCTGGGCACAGGGGCAGAGGAACAAGGCAAGGAATTGGAGACAGGTGACAGCAGGGAAAACAAATGTATAGTCCAGAGAAATGAATGAGGGAAGAGACAAAACAGAGCCAAGTCCTTGAACTGAACAAGTCTGAGAAACAATTAGACTCTGTCCTCTGTGCCATCATAGATGGTAGGATTCTCAACATAGGCTCTCAATGCTTCCCAGGGGCCCCTCTATAATTACACTGTGTTTTTCCATTCCTTCTGAGCAACATGCAGTCATTGCTGTGGCTTGTTGACCAGCTGTGGGGCTGGGACATGGGACCTTCCAAAGCCTTCAAGACCCCCTTGCGTTCTGCAGGCCTCATGGCCACGCTGGGGAGGGCTCTGCACAAACAACTTGGCCCTTGCACACCGGGCACGGAGAGAACAATGCTGCTCTGAAGAGGCAGGAATAAACTAGCAAGAAAAGGGGCGTGACGTGATGGTGGGCGTGTCGTGGGCAGGGTCATCGGGCCAATTAGGGAGGGGCCTGGATGGAGGCGGGGCCAAGGCAGGCTGGGTACAGGGAGAGTCTGGAACAGGGCCAAGCCCTGGTCCCAGCTGGGGTACACCAGAGGGAGAGAACAGGCTAGGTACCTTCCCGTTTCCCACACTAACAGGAGGAGGACCCAGGTTTGGGGCGCAGCCAAGATAGGGCAGAAAGTAGCCCAAGCTGAGAGCAAGTCCGTGGGAAGTGGGTGGGGCCACACTGTATGCATTAACTTCCGGGGGAGGAGCCACCAGGGGGCGGGACTGGAGCCAGGGGCCACCCAGTGGAGGCCAGGTATGCTCACCCGCGTGCGGCTTCGCACAAACAGGTCCAGCACATCTTGGCGCACCTGGTCGTGGTTCTTGTCCAGGAACTTGTGCACCTGGGAGAGAGGACCAGTGGTGTAGCTGGTTCTCGCTTACCTCCATCTCTACTCTGTGCAGCCTGGAAGCAGGGAATTTGGATAACACAGTAGCGGCTTGTTTCTAACCCCTCTTTGCCCAAGATTACACAGCAAGGAGCTGCAAGACCAGAACTAAAATAGCTATACACGGCTGGGTCCAGGTTTGAATTGTCTTCATCCTGAAGGGCAGCTGTAGCACCTGTGGCTAGGCTGTCTCAAAGCTCACCTGGTAGGTGACCTTGCCTGCGTAGTGCTTGATGGTGAACTCAGGCAGGGGCATCTTGGGCTTGGAGTACAGTGGATTGGCGCCATGGTGGTAGTGGCACTTCTGCAGAAACGTGTGATCTGTGGCCTGTGGGTGGCAGGGCCAGAGGGTGATCAGCGGGCCTGGGCACTTGTTCCCAGCCTGGTGTTTCAGTTCTCCAGCCCTGACTATCCCCAGGTGGGTGCTAGAGAGGAACATCCCACAGCTTTCCATGGTAGCCCATATCCCTGTATTGGAGCAGATGTTCATCCAGGCCACTAGGGCCTCAGCTGAATCTGCTGCCAGCTGCCTTCTTCCAATGCAGCCACATGTGCCCTCCCACTGCCATCTTGTCTTGTGTTGCATGATCTGCACTTGAGGCACAATCCCAGGTCACACCTTCCAGGAAGCTACCTGGGACTACTCAGGCTGATGCAGCCTCCTCCCAACTCTGATAGCCCTCATCCAGCCTCATTTGTCTAAGGTTGTGAATGGTAGAATGAGTGTCCTATGACCCTGCCTCCCCACTCTACTTCCCACCCTAGATCAGAGCACAGAAGGACAAAGGACTGGGGCTTGGAGACCTTAGCAGGCTACTTTCATGCATGTCGCTCACCTGTGGAAAGCAGCACTGGTCATCAAGGATGCGCAGGATGCCATAGGGCTTCAGTGAGATGAGGTTGATGCAGGGCTGATTGTCAGCAAAGGAGATCTCCCGCCAATCGATCTGCTCCCGGATGTACTCCTCCTGCAGGCCACGCAGCTCAATCTCCTTGCCTGCCCAGATCCGCCCCCCCCACCCCCAGGCCCAATCATCAAAGGGAAGCTGGCTGAACACCTCTGCTTGCATGCGTACTAGAACAGGGGGTTTACCCCCTAACAACATTTACTCCTAGGGCCCTGATGCTCTCTCCACCTGGGAGGGCCCATCGAAAGACAAGAAGAGCTGCTCTCCCCATGCCCCCAAGGGTGTTCTTCTCCATGCACAGCATCCCAATACCTTCACCTCTGCCACATAGGCCTGAGCACTTGCTGGTTCCCTGCTTAGAATGTGTTTCCTCTATGAGTCTCCTGACAACCTTGGAACTGCCCTTGAGGAACCTGCATGTCTTTGTCTATCTTCAGGGAGTCCCCTTGGCCAGTGACGTCAGGGACAGAAGGGTAGATGGGTTGCACACCTGCTCCTCCTGGAAGATGATCTTGTTAAAAAGGTACTGAAGGTTCTCATTGGCGTAGTTAATACATAGTTGTTCAAAGCTGTTGAAGCTCAGGTCCTGTGGGGGATGGGGTGGGAAACTGAGTTTAGTCTTTCCTTGGCCTGTTTGGTCTTTGCTTGGCCTTGGTGGCTCACACCTGTAATCCTAGCTATGTAGGAAGGTAAAACCTGGAGGGACAGCCTGGGACAGAAAAGTCCACCAGACTCCATGTCTAGTTAACCAGCAAAAAGCCAGATGAAGGTGTGGCCCAAGTGGTAGAGCACTAGCCATGATCCAGAAAGCTAAGCCAAGGCAAGGTCCCAAGTTCAAACCCCAGTACCAGACAAAAAAAAATTGTAACCAGATGTTGGTGCCTCATGCCTGTAAGCCTAGCTATTTAGAAGGCTGAGATCTGAGGATCAAGGTTCAAAGCCCGTGGCTCAAGTGGAAGAGCGTAATGTTCAGGGACAGCACCCAGGCTCTGAGTTCAAGCTACAGAACTGGCACACACACACACACACACACACACACACACACACACACACACACAAAAGACACTGGCTCCTAGAGCTATGGTCTTCTGTGCCTCCTGGCCTTTGCATATATGATTCATTATACCAGCAATAACGTCTTTACTGTCCTTGGGAATGTTCCCTCCCTGCAGAAAGCCTCTAACTCCAGCAAAGTTGAGGAAAGGAGTCTCTCATAGTTCCCAGTCCTGGCTACCTTTTTCATGCCTTTCTTCACACAAGTCTATTACAGTCTGTTCTCCACCAGCCCTCCTGGGGAGCTGCCAAGGGCCAGGCCATGGTCTTGTCTTTTCCAGGATCCCTGGTGCTACCCACCCCTCTTGGGAGCCTTTAGGGGAAGGAGGGTTCCTAGAGAATGGGTGAAGGAAACCAGGGGGATGGGACAGAGAATGAATGGTAAGGGATTGGGTCCCTAGTGGGATTGCACACATAACAATGTGCCCCTACCCCTCACACATCCACACAGCCCCACCTCAAAGCCATAGATGTCCAGGATGGCAATGGACAGTGTGTCCTGTTCTGGGGACACCAGCGCGTTGACCCTGGTAATGAGCCAGCTGAACAGCAATGCGTACAAGACCTTGGCGATGGCATCCCTAGGGCAGAGTCGGTGCTGGGCTGGGTGGGGCATGGGGCAGAGGTGCTGGGGGTCTGGGGCTAGGCAGAGATGGAGGGGTGTAGCCTCACCTGGCATCCACAGCACTCTCTACAGTGAGGGGCGTGAAGATCTTCTCTCGCATGGTCTCCTGGGAGGGACATGGCTTTTGAGTGACAACAAGCTGGCCACCACCTCCAGGAAACCGTTTGAGGAGTGGGGGCGAGAGGAATGGGAAAGAGGCTGGAGAGATGGTGAGACTGGTTTCAGGTATGCAGCTGGCCCTAGTTGGGACAGAAACTCCCCATCCTCCTGCTGGGGTGGGGTTGCTGATCTAATGGAGGAGAGAAGCATCAACAGACATACTCCACAATGGAATTACACAGGGCAGGGAAAGGCTTAACACTTGAAGACCCAGAAGAAGCACTTATCCACCTGGGGGTCAGGGAAGGCTTCCTGGTGGAGGGAGTATCTGTGCAGGTATAAAAAGAGGAAGAGAATGCCAGGCCGAGGAACAGCCTATTCAGATATTCGTGAGTATAATGCCTCTGGGGTCTGAGGTTAGCCCTCTGGACAATGAACACTGTCAGAGAGGGGAGAAGAGAGACACCCATGACAGATATCCCACAGGGAAGCACAACTGTGGCATGGTGGGAAGCTTGTTCAGGCCCCAGTGGCAGCTGACTCACAGTCA
The DNA here is from genome assembly GCF_023159225.1 of Perognathus longimembris pacificus. Taxonomy (NCBI): domain Eukaryota; kingdom Metazoa; phylum Chordata; class Mammalia; order Rodentia; family Heteromyidae; genus Perognathus; species Perognathus longimembris. The sequence goes on from NC_063177.1 coordinate 13,934,199, forward strand.
CTTTGAAGGTGATGGCTTTCTGCAGGCCCTCAGGAGAGATCTGCAATAGCTCCGCCACAGCCTGGATCTCCCGAGCGCTCACCACGGAGGCTATCTCCTGGGCATCAGTCTATGCAAAACACCAAGGGTGGTGAGCTGTGGACTAGACAAACCGAGCTTAACATTCAGGTGGAAAACAGAAACAAGGTAGAATTCCTGGGGAAAGTCTGGAAAAGAAAAGAGTGAAGAGAAGTAGAACTGTGGCCTGTGGCTCAAATGGTAGAACACTAGTCTTAAGCAAAAAAAAAAAAAAAAAGGGGGGGGGGCCTGGGAATGTGGCTTCACCGGTAGAGTGCTTGCCTCGCATACATGAAGCCCTGGGCTCAATTCCTCAGCACCACATACTCAGAAAAAGCCAGAAGTGGTGCTGTGGTTAAGGTAGAGTGCTAACCTTGATCAAAAGGGAAGCCAGGGACAGTACTCAGACCCTGAGTTCAAGCCCCAGGACTGGCAAAAAAAAAAAAAAAAAAAAAAGCTAAGTGAAAGTGGGAGGTCTTGAGCTCAAGCCATGGTATTTGCACAAAAGAAAAGAAAAAGAGTGAAGAAAACAAGAGAAAAAGAAAAGGAAAAGATTTGCTGAGCCTGTAATCCTAGCTACTCTGGAGGCTGAGATCTGAGGATTGAGGTTTGAAGCCAGCCCATGCAGAAATGCCTGTGAGGCTTTTTATCTCCAATTAACCAAGAAAAAAAAAAAAAAGGCTGGGAATGGAGGTGTGGCTTAAAGTAGTAGAGCATTGTCTTGAGTAAAATAAGCCAGGCAAGAACACAAGGCCTTGAGTACAGCATACCCAGGGGTAGGGATGTGGGGGGGGGGGAGTAAAGGAGAGGTAGTAGAACTGTAACTGGACAAGCTGAAAGAGTGGCTTACAGATAGATCCCTTTCCAGCATATGCAAAGCCTTGGGTCTGACCCTAATACCAAAATAAAAGAAATTAAAAAAAAAATCATGGTCATAGAGACAACTGTGTCCTGGGTGCTGGCTCTATGAAGGCTTACCTCATACTTCTCGAAGTAAACATTGCCCAGGTGCAGGATGGAGGCCAGGATGCGGAAGATGCTATCCTGGTCCTCACCGCTGAAGCCCAGCACCTCCATGGCAGCCAGGAGGCGGCGGAAGTCATCTGTGTCACTCTTGCCTAAGATCTCACAGTTTCCACCCTGAGCAAGGCAGGGGATAGGGTCAGGACTCTGGCTGGGGAATAAGAGGCCCCAGGTCCTGCTCTTCCCTGACTGGCCGTATGGGCCCAGGTGAGTCGGAGGTGGCTCAAGATGGGGTTTCATAGACTCTGTGGGACAAGTAACAGGGGCTTACCACCAGCCTTTGCCAGTAATGGTGAAAATAAAAACAGTAGCCTGAGCTACAGGCTAAGTCCATGACACGCAAGAAATGCCTCACTCTATCTCTGCACAGTGGTGCGGTGTTGTCCCCACTTCTCAGATGAGGAAACTGAGGCACGTGTGGGAGGGGTAACCTCATGTTAGCCAGTTTGGCTAAGGTCTGTGGAAAAATGAAGAGTAGGGTGGGCCCCTTCCCTGTGATTTAGATGTGACATTCCCTGGCCTCCTTGCTTCTGGGAGATGCCTTCCCCAAACATGTCCTCTTCTCTAGCCACTAGGACACTGTAGCTGGGCTCCCCTGGCCTGAAAACCAGGGAGGGGGTCTAAAATTTGCTCAGATCCTTACCTGATTCAGGTAATAGTAGGTTTCAGCCTCCTGTAGGCTAAAGGCCTGTCGGAGCTGGGCAGGTAGCCCAGCCAGCAGTTCATAGAAAATGTGGTAATTCCTCTCATTTTTGGCCTGCAGAGTGGGTGGGAGAGAGCGGGTGCAGAGAAGGGCGTCACCTACCTGGATGGGGTCCCCAGTGATGCAATGCTTTGGTGCATGTACATGTATGTGGATCTGCACACACGTACACATAAGCCTGCCAATGTCACCCAGCACCTCTGGGATGAGTGAGACCCAGCCTGGCAACCACTAGGTGGGAGAGAAGTCTTGGGTGTGATGGATGGCAGAAAGCCATTGGGGCAGATAAAGATAGAGATCTTCTCTCATTTGTACTTGTCCACACATGCCTGCATGCACGTGTATCAGCAGACCACATGGGCACACATGGAATTTCTTGAAGGTTCACTCAGCCGATGTGGCTGAGGGCTTCCTGTGCCTTGGGCCCTGTCCTGGGAATTTGGGATACAGCAAGAAGCAGGGCAACCGATATCCTTGACTTAATAGAGCCCACCTACTAAGCTGGGACCAGCAAATCACTAGGTAAAACTCAAATTCTGGGGAAAAGCTCTTGGAGAGAAGTGAAGCCTTGAAGGGTGAAGGGTGGGAGTTGTGGTCGGGTGGAGAGGGCTGCATTTAAAGGATATTCACTTCTCTGGGCAAGAGACATCATAGGGAAGATTTGAAGATGCAGGGGTTTGGCCACACAGGCCATAGCACACAGAGATGGGTATACCTCAGAGGGGAAGCAGTGAATAAAAATGCCCTGAGGCCCAGAGGCCTGGTGGCAGAGCCCAAGTGGCTATAGGGAAGGGGAGAGGAGGCTATGAGGTCACAGGGACACACATATACATTGATATACCTTGTTCATTGATGTGATATCTGTCCAGTCACCCTCTCCTCTCCACCCTCCATGCCAAGCTCTGAGTTCGGTGCCCACCTCCCCCCTAGGCCCGGGACCCAGCCTACCTGAAACACAATCCTAGACTTCTCTAGGAGGTACTGGGAAGTTATGGCACCAGAGATCACGCCCCTGGGGGAACACAACCAGATTGTGGGGAGCACTTAATGCTGGGGTTGGTGAAGCTGCTGCTTGGCCTCTTGGCCTAGGGCAGCTCTCAAGGGATATAGGGGACTCTGGGAGGCTTTCTGGAGCCTGACATGACTCTACTTACCCTTCCAGAAAAATCTCCACGAACTTCCCGAAGCGGCTGGAGTTGTCATTTCTGACAGTTTTGGCGTTACCAAAGGACTCCAGGAGCGGTGTCGCCTCCAGGATCTGGGTCCCAGGAAGACAGGTGTGCATGGAAGGGCTGGACACTATTCTGGGGTCTTGGGTATGGCAGGTATGGCCTCCCCCAAGAGCCCCACTTTGTGAGGGGTGAGCTGTAGACTCCTTGTGGAGCCCCAGGGTCTCCCCAGTGCTACCCAGGGCCCCCATCCATGCTGTTAGTTAATACTTCTCTCTGGAAGCACCCTAGGATACTTGTGTGGCAGCCCTTGACCACAAGTCCCCAGCCCAGGATACATACTTGAGGACTTGATGTATGTACACACACACACACACACACACACACACACACACACACACACACAGTACCTTTATCTTCAGGAGCACCAGGGAAGCAAGAAAAGAAATAAGGGAAAAGAACAGAAGCAAGTCAATGATAAAGTCCCTTCTTCACCCCACAGGGAGCCACAGACTGTGATGGAATCGAGGGGTCTCTCTGGGCTCCCTGTGGCATAAACTTGTGAGCCAGTGCCAAGGTCTAGGGGCTTAAGCATGGCCCTAAGAGTATGGCAGTCTGACACACTTTATTAATACCAAGTCATTTGTTTTTTGGTCCAGTCCTGGGGCTTGAACTCTTGGCCTGAGCACTATCCCTGGTTTCTTTTTGCTTAAGGCTAGCACTCTGCCACTTGAGCCACAGCGCCCCTTCTGGCCTTTTCTATATATGTGGTGCTGAGGAATCAAACCCAGGGCTTCATGTATGTGAAGCAAACACTCTACCACTAGGCCATATTCCCAGCCCCCAAGTCATTTTTGTATAAATATAAGTTATTACTTTTCTTTTCCTTTCTTCATTTTCTACTTGAAATGAAATTCCCACAAAAGCATGAGCATTTATCTGGATGGTTGCTGCCTCTGCCTTGTCTGTGAGCATAGTAGGTCTTCAACAAACCTTTATTGACCTGGATGAGCTTAGAAGTCTCTTTGTCAGCATGGTTTTGGGCCTGCACAGGCCCTGGCCTGGCATCTGCTGCCTCCCTTTCCCTGTACCATCTCAGCACTAAGATAATGTCCTGCCTCCTTACCACTGGGTCAACACAGACTCTTTTTTTTTTTTTTTTTTTTTTTTTTTTTTTTTTATATTTTTTTTTATTTTTTTTTTTATTATCAATTGAACATAAATTTTTTTTTTTTACAAGGTGCTGTGCAAAGAGGGTGCAGTTACATAGTAGGGCATTGTGTACATTTCTTGTGATATCTTACAACCTGTTTTCCCATCCCTTGTCTAGGTCAGGTAGACCCATATGCAGTATACAATGTATCAAGCACATATACAGTGTTCACAGACTTGGTCTCTACTGTCTCTCCATCTCCCTTTGTTAACAGTCATATATCAGGGAGATCATGCCCCTTTGTTTTCTGTGTTCTAGGCTTGTCTCACTCAACATTATTCAACACAGACTCTTGAGTGTGAGAATATGGTGGCTCTAGATGGTAAGGCCAAGCCAGAGAGATAGGCTGGCTCCCTTGCTTGTACCACCTCTACTGTGACCCGGCCCTGGAAGCCTGGAACCCAGAGCTGCCTTTGAAACACAGGAGGGCAGAAGGGATGGGGAAGGAACAGCCCTGGGTCAGACCCACCAGCCCTCCTGGAACTCAGCCTCTCCATCTTCTGAGTGGGGCCAAGAAGGCTGGCCTGTTGGGAAGCATATGATCTGTTTCTCAGTTGGGACTCCTGGATATACAGATAGATACCTGCTGCATCACATCTCGTTTCTGGTTCATCGCGGCCAGGTAGCGCAGAATCAGCTTCGTGGCCTCAGTTTTGCCAGAGCCACTCTCTCCACTGGTCAGGCAAAGGGGCAGAGCAAAGTTAAATTGTTACTGCTTCTCTGGATCTGTCCCAGTGATCTGCTTGATCTCACAGCAGGTTTGGTGGATGCAGACATGAGGCCCAAGGTCCTTCCATCAGTCCCCTACCTGTACACAGTCTGTCTCACCTGATGATTATGCACTGGTTCTGTTTGGCATCTAGCATTTTGGCGAAGGCGAGATTAGCAATTGCAAAGAGGTGCCTGGGGAAGATAGGCCACTAGGTGTCACTGGCGAGTCCTGTCTCCTCGTTGGGGGGGGTGGGGCAGGAGGGGAGTGGGGTTTCTGTCTAGCCAAGGGAGCGATCCTGTCCATCCCCCACACCCATCCCAAGTGGCCTCCGGAAAGGCCATGGCTAAGCCTAGAGAGAGGGAGAGACTGTGAACTGAGCAGGGGTGTTCACTATTCCTGTCAGTCCAACCCATGATCCTGGAGACCCCAGGGCAGCCCTTTCCCCAGCCTGCAGACACTCACGGGGGATTCTCTCCCAGAGCCCGCCCGCTGTACTGCTGCACCTGCTCCGGCCCATAGATCCCAAACATTTGGTATGGGTTCACCGACACCAGGATGCTGCCGATGTATGTCTGCAGGCAGACAGTTGCCTCAGTGCCATGGTTTAAAGTTGCCCTCCCTTTCCTGCTCTGGGAGCCCCTTTCCAGGAGGACATAGTACCAGCTACAGTGGGAAGGGGTCCTGTGTTCTAATAGTGGGGTCTCTGGTTCTGCGCAGGCTGAGGCTGGGGGAGCATGGCGTGAGCCAGGTCTCATAGCTATGATCCTGCAATGCTGGCTTGTGTCTGCCTCTGCCTGCTTTGCTCATGCGTGGTCAGGCCCAGGCTCCAGAGGCCTATGCCTCCAGGTCAAATCTCTTATTGCCTGGAGTGAGGAGGGGGCCAGGGGGGCCAGGGGAACTGCTGTGTGTCTCTGCTTTCTTCTCTGTGGGCCCAGCTCTCTGGCCTTCTGTTCTGTCATTTTAGGAACAGGGGGCTCCCTCCTACCCCTGCCACCCCCTCCTAGGACTCTGCAAACTTTACCCATCAGATACCAAGCATGGGGAGTGAGGTGGGGGTTACATGTTTCTAGATTCTCTGTCTCTATATCTCTGCCTCTGCGTTCACTGTTTATGACTGAGAGCTCCAGGTTCTAGCACTGTATGTTGAAAGAGTGAAATCCCAGTGTTCACACCATAGGTCACAGACCTGGGCCCACCAGGAGAAAATTGTACTTCCTCTAACCCCAGGAAGCAGCTGCTTTCCTAAGGAGGGCCTGCAGCCCATCAGTCCCAGGACTTACATAGATGAGGTTACGTTCAAATCTGGTCTTGAGATTGGACAGCACAGTGGTCTCTTGGAGGTCCCTGGAATGCCATGGAGGGGCTATCAGTGGCCTGGGCCTGACTGGCCCCTCCTTACTGCAAACCTGAGCTCAAGGCCTGTCTGTCACTCACCATCTGTGAGATTTTTTTGTTTGTTATGGCACTGGGGCGTAAACTCAACACCTGGGTGTTATCCCTTAGCTTTTTTGCTCAAGGCTGATGCTGTACCACTTAAGTCACAGCTCTAATGCTGGCTTTTTGATGGTTAGTTGGAGAGAAGAATATCATGGATTTTTTTCTGCCCAGGCTGACTTTGAACCATGATCCTCAGATCTCAGCCTCCAGCATAGCTAGGATTATATGCGTGAACTACTGGCACCTAGCCATCTGTGAGATCTTAGGCAAGTTATGTTGCTGTGCCTCAGTTTGTTTGTCCTGTGGTCATGGTAACTATTGTGTCTACTTCAGTGGGGGTTAGGCAACACCAAAGTGGGAAGCCTAAGACTTAATTGCTGTGATTGGATAATGATGGTAACCAACATGACCCTTACATTTTGAGTATTTCAAACATGCCAGTCCTTTCAAGCAGCTGTCTCCCCATCTTGTGATGAGAAACAGAAGCACAGAAATGTAAGGGCTGGGGGCATGGTTCAAGTGGTAGAGCACCAACCTAGCAAGCTCAAGACTCTGAGTTTAAGCCCTGTGGTCTGGCTGATAAGCAGTGAGACTTGAGGCTGAACTGAAGCCTGTCTGATTCACAGAGATTTCAACTGCACATATTTGGCCTTTGTGAAACTTCTTGATACCCATTTTGTAAATGGGGAAACAGAGGCTCTGAAATGTTCTGGGAGGTAGATAGCAGACAGTGTGGCTAGGCATATGGGGACCCTAAAGTCACCCCTTCCCTATCTCCACCCACTCACTCCAGCTGTGTCATGTCCTCTACGCCGTCCTCTCTGCGCTGCTCGCGGGACCGCATGGAAGGCAGGTTTCGGATGGAGTGCATCTGAGAGAGAGAGAGAGAGAGAGAGAGAGAGAGAGAGAGAGAGAGAGAGAGAGAGAGAGATTAGGTTGGCAAGTTGGAGAGCATCCCACAGTGGCCTTGGCTTGGACATACCTGGCTCCTGCTCCCACTGTCAGAGAGAGAACGAACCCCAAGGCCAGCCCCAAGTAGGTCCTTCAGGCCTCTTTGCCATAGAACATAGTGGCTAATAGAGCTCGTGTGCAACCCTTACCCGTGGGGACATAGTCTGTCCTAAATGCCAAAGTGTCCCTGAGGTGAGTCTTCCTGTGAGCTCCAATGTTCTTTCCAGGGGGTGAGCACATGCACGCACACACATACTAATGTACACATATGTGCATCTGATCCCTCTCAATCTCAGCTCTCTGCGTCCACATCCTCCTCCCCAGAACACTCCATGTGTTGGCTTGCGTGACAACTTGATGGATGTCTGTGTCCTATTCAGGGCCTTCCAAGATGGCGGTGACCCCAGGACTGCACCATTCGGATTAAGTATGTGGACACCACATGTGGACCCACGTGTAATGGTGTTGTATTGTTAGCTCACAGAGCTCGTGCACATGTGTGTTCTCATAGGACGGTGGCTACAAGTGCAGCCTATGGTGCTTGGCTGGGGCATAGACACATGTAGGCACACACTCAGTTGTTCAATTAATGTGAGCTGGGGTCCTTCCACCTGGGGAGTCTGGAGAAGAGGATTGCTAATGCCGCCTTCGGACTGCAGGCTACCCACTGTGCCTGTTTTTGTGCACATGGGTGTGTGCATGTGCAGAAGAGAAGTGAAAACATTACACCTGCAGGTGCTCAAACATGGCACATCTTGTCCACCTTTGGCTGTGGTCGATGCTCATGCATGTCCAGTCACATAGGCCTTTGAGGCTCTACATAACTCTGTGCACATGTGCACCACCACCTTTCTCATCCCAGCTACACCCTCCCTGAGCAGGCAAGAGGACACCAGGAGGACCTGAGTGCTGCATGCTTATCCCTGGGCTGCTAAGTAGGGCACAGCAAGTATCATCAACCTTTCTGCCCTGGCCTTTGGCCCACCCATCTGCCCACGTGCTCATCAGAGGCCGCAGACCCTAAATAATTCAGCCACTCACGTATTCCAGGGTGAGGAGGGCCCAGGCATCCTTGCCCCTCACCCCTGGGCGCCCTGCGCCCCTCTCCCGCAACGCTGCTGCCCACACGGCACGGGGCACCCGTCGCCGGGGCCAGGGCCCCCCTAGCAGCCAGGCTGACCCAGTTGCCATTGCTGGGCCGGCCAGCTGCCGGCTGCACCGGGTGCCGGCTGCACGGGGCGCCGTCTGCAGAGGCTGAGAAGCACTCACCGCCTACTTGCCCCGCCTATTCCGGATGTCCCGGGGGAGGCTCCGGTGACCACCTGCCTCCTCTGAGGGCCACCCGGCATCAGGCTCGCATTCCTCCATGTGTGTGGCAGCCAGGCACAGACTGGGCATCTTTCAGATGGGCTTCCTGCCTGGATCTCACAGGTGGCTCAGGTGAACTCTTAGCTCAGCTACCATCCACTGTGGGCCCTCTGGGCCTCAGTCTCTCTACTTAGCAATGAAAGGACTGGAAAGTTGTGTCCCACGCTGCCACCCTCACCCAGTCCAGAATCCTTCAGCCCCAAGGATTGTCTGTGAATCCTCTCATTTAGCTCTCCGTCAGGAGGCTCAGGTGTTCCAACCTATTACCACCTTGCAGATGGGGACACTGAGGCAAGTAGCAGCTCCTCAGACCACCTCCAGCCCTGTTTCCTAGGCCAGAACTGCCACACCCTCCCATTGACCTGCACCCCATACCTTGTTCTGCCAGCTTTGGGAGGCAGCTTGTTTCCAAGGGCCCCTGAGGGATAGGCAGGTGGCTCCGGGACCCTCACGGTGGGACTGGGAGCGGGTGTGCACTCGTAGCCAGTGCTGATGGGCATGTGCTGGCAGCCAGCGATGGGGCCAGCACAGACTCCAGGCTCGGGGCTCCGGGTTGTGTTCAGGATCCTGGCCTGGCTGTTCAGGGGGCTGCAGGGCTGCAGACCCAACTCTCTGGAAAGAGCTCAGACCCCGTACCTGGGGCATAACTACAGCAAACCGTGCAGCGCCAGCCTGGGGTCGCTCACCTGCCTTGGGCAGGGGCACTGGGGTCCCGGTGGGTGCCAAGGGGGCTGGGGCTCTGGACAGTGTTTTCCAGCGACGCCATGGTAGCCATGTGACTCTAGTCTGGTCACATGTGGCCAGTGGGTATGAAAGGCTGCGCCTTAATGACTTCTGCTCTTGGGGAGCATCCTTGGGAGGTGTTAGGGTCTGGGGCTCTGGCTCTGCTGATGTCTGAGGATCTCCAGGGGTGGCCTCTTCTTCAGGATTCTCAGAGATTGGGCCAGCTGACTTGCTGAGATGTCCAGGCCCTGGATCATGGTGTCTGCTCAGGAAGACAGTAGTCGAGTCAGAGGCTGGATCCTCAGGCTGGGAAGTGGGAGGTAGCACAGGGCCCAGGTGCTGGAAGAATGGGTTTTCTGGCACAGGAGATGGCCTAGAAAAGCCTCGAAGGCTACCCGCACCTCCTGGCCAGGGAGAGGATGGACGCTGGGTAGAAAGCATGTCCACATCCCAACTGGGGGCCAATGGGGGCACTGTCCAGGGTGTCTCTGAATCCTCCTGTTCACGCTGGCTCTCCTGGTGCTCTCGGCGCCCTGTGGCCGCCCTCCAGGACCCGGCACTGGGTGGTGGGTGGAAGGACCCACGTATTCGTGGCTTCACAGCTCGGGTTGGTGGCTCACTGAGGCGCCGCCACGTGTGCGGGAGGGGCGAGGACAGGTTGAGGGACCGGTGCCGGGGGCTGTGGGGCAGCATTGGGGGTGGTGAGGGTGGCCGAGGAGAACCTAGCACTGGGGAACGGGGTGGGCCCAAGCGTCCAGAGGACCGGCGTGGCACCAGAGGCTCCCGCAGTGACCGAGGCTGTCGAGGCCGGGGTGGGAAGGGTGGTTGGAAGGGGCCCCTTCGGAGGGACAGCTGAGGGGACCGGGGTCCCAAGGGTGAACGGTAGCCTGGGCCTGGTAGGCTTCTCAGTGAAGGCTGGGGTGAGGGCAGGGGGGTCCAGGCCCGCCTCCTAGATGCCAGTGGGGAGGCCCCAGGGAAGCCAAAGGATGCCCTTCGACGTCGGGAACCCCTGAATGAGGGCCGGGGTGCAGGGTAGGCAAGCAGCTCAGGGGGCACCTCTGGGCTCATGGGAGGAGGCTCCACAAAGGCCCACCAATTTGCCTGGGGTGCCAGGGGCACATGAGATGGTGCAGCCCAGGGTGGGGGGTGCCGTCGAAGAGAACCATAGGGAGAGACTGGCCTGGGCAGACCGGAGAGGTTGGGAGAGAATGGTGGGGCAGGTGGTGGTGAGCCAGGGCTAGGGGCTCGCCTGGGCACTGGAGGGGAGACAAGTGCACTCCAGTGGGCGAGGGTCTGACGTGTTGTCCTGGGTGAGGGTGGGTGGTGAGAGTTGTTGTTGTTGCAAGCTCGTGGCTGGGTCCGTCTCAGCACGATGGGTGTGTTGGGCCGGTCGGGGTCCATGCCAGCCAGCTTGTAGCCGAAGCGTTTGTAGGCTGCCTCCCGGACTACAGGACCTCCTGCTCGTGCCTTCTGGCTGCCTCTAAGTCGCGGTACAGGCTTCTTTTCTGACAGGGTCTTTTTAAGAAACCGTGCCAACGAGGTAACTGGGCGGGGAGTGGGGTGGCCAAGCTCAGGGCTGAAGCGCGCAATGTTGCGGTGGGCACCGAAGGCTGACAGGGCTCGTTGGAGGTTTCGCTGGCGTGGTGAGAGGAAGCCCCAGTAAGGATAGGTGTAGGGCATCCTAGGTACTGGGTGCATCTCATCTTCTTCCTCCTCTTCCTCTGCATCTCCTAAGGGCAGTGGAATGTCCAGAGAGGGAGGTAAGGGCACCTCCAATTTCTCCTTCCCAAATAGCTTCACCTGAGGCCGTGGGAAGAGGCGGAACTTGCGAATGAGGGACAGCTTGGACCTGGCAGGCTTGTCCATACCTTGCTGCTCGAAGAAGGCAGCGCTGGGCAAACGGAAGGAGGTGCTTTTCTGCTCCCCACTGGCCTCTTCCGGCTCCTCCAGCTCTGTGATGTCATCCATGGGGTGGGCGTACGGGTTGTGGGGTGATAGGATGGGTGGTGGCACCCAGGGATACATAAACGACGATTCTTCCGGATAAAGATATGGTGCTTCAGGAGGATAGATGGCTTCATCCGCACCACCATAGATGTCTTCAGCATAGGGGGCGGTGTAGGGGACCCCGTAGGGATCAAAGTAGGGTGCGTTGTAGGGAGTGTCATATGGCAAGTCATAGGGCGGGTACTGCAGGTCATAAGGTACGTAGGGATCCAGGTAGTAGTTGTATGGGTAGGCCTCACCCTCAAATGTGTCATGGTATCTGTAAGGAGATGAATATCCTGATGGGGGTGCGTAAGGGGGCTCATAATCATCGTAGCCATAACCATAGCCAGGGTAGAAGGAGCTACCACCATAGTACTCAGGGTGGTAGTAGTCGTAGGGGTCTTCAGGAGGATACCCATAGTAGTGGTCACTGTAGGGTGGCCAGGCCGGGCTGTAGGGGCCGTAGCCAGGCAGGTAGGGCTCCTGTTCCTGGTAGTGGTACAGTGATTGCTGGTCATAATAGTCATCTCCCTCACGATGGTAATCGTAGTATTCTCCCAGGTCCTGGAAGCCCTCGAGCCCATACAGTGACTTGCGGGAGCCTGAGTGCTGGAATGGGGCCTCATCCTCGAAGGGCAGGAAGCCCACGGGCTCCCCAGATGAATAGATGCTATGGCTGCGAGGAAACCTGCGGAGCCGGCCTCCATGGCGCAGGATCTCGGCGCCTGATGGGAAGGGGAGCTTTCGAGAACCCACGTGGGAGCCCGAACGCTGGAGCCAGGCATCCACTGTGGCCCGCTCGCTACCCGACTCTTCAGCCTTCTTGAGGAGAAACTTCTTGGTGAGCCAATTGATGGCCGTGGATGCCTTGCTGAGGGACTGGGCCCGGGGCCGGAGACGGCCGTAGCCACGCCGGCCTGGGAATCGGATGACCATGAAGGAGGGCTTCTTGCCCTTCATCGCCCGCTTCTTCTTGCCCATGCGCATCTGTGTCATGAGCTTGGATGTGGACTTGAGCACAGTGCGGGCCTTCTTCTTGCGTTTGGTCTTTTGGGGACCAGTGTGGAGGCCCCAGAAGAAGGCTGATGCACTCCGAAACTGGCCTTTCTTGGAGATCTTAGGTGTGCGGTCTCGGAAGCCCATGAAGAGCCGAGATGTGCCCTTCAGGCTCCGTTTGGGCTTCTCCGGCTCAGGGGCCTTCTTCCCCTTCTTCCCTTTCTTGGCTTTCTTCTCTTCATCTTCGTCCTTTGCCATGGTGGCCTCCTGCTTCTACTGGGCCTGGGGCCGGTGTCACAGGTTGAGGGACTTTGGGGACCTGCTAGGTCTCTCTGCAGCTGAACCTGTGGCCTTCTCAGACTCTGAGCAGCTGAGACTGGCTGAAGTGGCTTGAGAAGGGACGGGGCCAGCATCCAGGAGGACGGATCCATAATTCATGTCCTCTAGAGCCGCCTTGGGTTTCACCCTCACTGGGTGGTTGTGGAAAATGTGTGGGTGTTGCTTACAGGACAGTGGGAGAAGCCAGTGAGGCCCATGTCAGGGAGCATCCTGATTTTAATCACAGTGTCAATAACTGTGCTGATGTGGCTCAAACGCTCCTGTGCCTCACTCAGCTGGCTCAACCCTGCAATGGAAGTGCTTAGGACTCCACAGTGTCAAAGGAAGGCACTGAGCCCCCAAAAGGGGATGTCACCTGTGCTAGACTTCCAGACACCTGCACTGAGCCTGAAGTGGAGCATAGATCTCCCGAGCCCAAGGGAGAGTGCTCAATACCCACCTGGAGGGTGGGCAGGGGAGGTATCCGGGGCTGTGGCCAGTGAAACAGGAGCTGACTGCCTATCTGGAGCTAAATAATGCATTGGAGAGAGCCTGGCTGCTGACTCACAGAGCAGAGCAAGGTGGGGGTATCTCAGCAGATCATGGGGAAGGATAGGAAGCATAGGAGCAGACATAGAAGTTGGGTCAGCTTGGCACTTTCTCAGCTCTGCAACTGGCTGTGTGGTCTAAGGAAGGCCTTTCGTTGTCTCTGGGCTGTGTTTTTCTGATCTGTAGAATGGAAGTGACAAACTGTGCCCTGCCTCCTTTCACCTAGAGGAAACAAGACCTGAGCGAGCTGTGGAACCTTGTGATGGCTCCTTGTTGAGGTCCCAGCCTAGCCTGTCCTCTCCATTCCTGCTCTTTCTGGGTAGGCTGTAGTCCCTGTGCTGTCTGTCTTCTACTTGACCCAAGGCCAAGTACCCACTGTCTAGCACTGACCAGTCAGACTACTTGTGGGAATCTACCCTACAAAAGTCTGGGCTGGGGGTGAAGCTCAGGGGTAGAGCATTTGTCTACCATGTACAGGCCCAGGCTTCATTCCCAGCAGGGTGAGGTGAGAAAGTAAGAATTATGGCAGTAAGGAGAAGAGAACTCAGGGCAGGGGGTAGTCATGGGACCCCTCAAGCCTCAAAACCATCTTTTCCATCTCTATCCTTGTTCTTTTTGCATTTCCCATTCTCTCCTCCTTTTCTTCTTCTTTTCTTTCCTTACCCTCCTCTTCCTTTTCTTCTTTGTCTACCTCTCCTGTTCTTTATCTTCTCTTCTCTTCTCCTTTTCTTCCCTCTGCCCAAAGAACAGGACATCCAGGATCCATCATGGCTAAAGACAGATGCTACTTGATGTCAGGTGGTCACTGAACTTCTATGTAGCCTTTAGGCCCTCAAATTCATTATTTGGAGGCAAAAGGGTCAGCACAGAGACCCCTGATAAACGAGGCCACGTCCCTGGTTCTGCCACTTAAAGTGAGTGGCTTCAGGGCCTTGGCTTGCTCTGCTGTGAAATGGGACAGTGCCTTCCGAGGCCCTGGCAATGCAGCAAGGAAGGCCTCACTTCTCATCTTTTCTGCTTCCATCCCTGCCTCTTCCCTAGGACCAGCCATGTTGAGGGGCAATACCAGGTGCTGGAACTAGCTGGAAACAGGAATGATTAACTTCCTGAGCAAGGGGCCATATGGGAAGGGTGTTCCTGCTGCATAGGATTTTGAGGGAAAGGAGACTCTATCACCTCCTTCCATTCTGTCCACTCTCCTGCCTCTCTCTGACCTGTGGCTACTGCTGCTTGAGAAGCAAAGGGCAGAGCAGTTGGCCTTTCTGAGCCCAGAAATGCTGATGGTTACATTGTCCTGGACCCTGTTTCCAGAATCAGGCCTCAGCCAGGCATTTTGGAAGAGCTCTCCAGGGACTCTCTCAATAGGCCTGTGACGGGTGAGGGCAGAAGCATTATCTCCATTCTCCAGATAAGGAAACCCAGAAAGGTCAAGTGACTCATTCAAGGGGCATCCAGCTTGACGGGGCAGAACCCAAGCACAGAGAGAGGCCCAGAGCCATTCTTCTGGCTCCTCCCTATTTTAGGGATAGAGACATCTTTCAAGGACTGACCTCTGCCTGCCATCCTAACTGCTTCACATTTCACACCATACTTACCACACTCCACACTAGCCATAGGCTTTCCTGGCCTTTGAACATGGTAATCACATTTCTGGAATGCTCCTTCCTCTTCTATGTGGTCAGATTTCAGCTCAGGGTCACCCACTTAGGGGAAACCTTCCTTGTGCTCCTAGGTGAGTGGTGCTCACCACCTGGATCATCCCTTCTCCCTCATGGCTCCTCCTGAGTGTGTAGTTCTTAGCTTGCAGTATGGGGCACTGGGTGACCTCCTCACGCTCAGGGGCAGTGTGAGAACACAGCGGGTCTGCTTTGAGTGGAGGGCTAAGGAGGCATTTGCTCTCAGGCCTGCAACTTGGGGTAAAGATGTTCAGGTCAGACAGGATAGAGGCAGGTGGTAGAGAACTGCCTAGAAGAGGGACAGTGAGCAGAAGGAGGCTGTCCTGGCTCTATTCCTGTGGGGGGGGGGGGGGGGAGAGGAGGGGAAGTAAGGAGAAAGTGGGGAGGAGAGGAACAAAGAGGAGAAAGAGGGGAGAGGTGGGGAGTAAACAGGAGTCTCAGGCAGCCACCTCTGGCAAGACAAAGAAATGTGGTTTCCCAGTGGAGGCTGTTTAACAGGGGCCTGTTCAGTGGCAGGTTGGAGAGGGCTACCTCAATAGGTGAGGAAACCCGGGGTTGGGGGATCTGGGAAGCTAAGCCAAGAAAGGCAGGTGTCAGAGGGATGTTTGGGGCCCTTTGCCCTTGGGGGATAGGGTGACACACAGAGAAAAGCCACCCAGGACATAGCAGGAAGTTGCTTTCTGAAGCCAAAAGGAGCGAGGGCAGCCTCTGGAGCCAGATCTGTTCACATTGTGAACTGTGTCTTGCGGCACTTGCAGCACTGTGAGGAAAAACTTTGTTCAAGCCACCCAGTCTGGTGTTGGGCCATGGCAGTCCAGCTGACCACAACAGACTAGCTGACAAATCAGATGAACTCATCCAGGTATGGGAGAGACAAGAGTCGTGGGGTTGGTCTGGGAATGTGGCTTAGTGGTAGAGTGCTTGCATGCATGAAGCCCTGGGTTCAATTGCTGAATATCACATACACAGAAAAAGCCAGAAGCAGCGCTGCGGCTCAAGTGGTAAGAGTGCTAGCCTTGAGCAAAAGAAGCTCAGGGACAGTGCTCAGGCCCTGAGTTCAAGCCCCAGGACTGGTAAAAACAAAAGAGTTGCGGGGTGCAAGGCTCCCTCCATGAATGCAGAGGGATGTTTGGAGGTTAAGTTTCTGACAGGGACAGAGCAGAGGAGGGAAGAGTGAGTAGGCAGGGGGCTCCAGGGAAGCCTGAGCATGTTTCAGAAAGACATTGGGCTCTTACCAAAGAAGGATTCTCAAAAAAGGAACCCTGGGCTGAGTGAGGAGGGAGCTGGAAAACGAAGGGACACAGACAAGATAGGTGGATGTTTGTTCTTGTGGCTCCTTTGTACTTCTTTTTCTTCTCAGTACTGGGATTTGAACTTAGGGCCTTATGCTTACTAGGCAAGTGCACTAGCACTTACCTGCACCCAGTCAATGCACCTTCTTGTACAGCTGCAGACCAGGCAGCCCCAGAGGTGAGTGTGGCACTAGCTAAAGTCCTCAGCTTCATCCTGGCACATGAGTCAGGGACTGGGGGGATGCTGAGGGGTGTTGGGGATTCACACTGCCCTTCCCCCAGCCCTGGGGCAGTGTGGGAGGGAGCCCCTCCCACCTTCTGGCCTCAACCGGAAGAGAAGCAAGCTGTCCCCGCCTCTCGCCTCTCCGCTGGGCCACGTGTCTAATGGCGGAGGCCTGGCCCTTGGGGGATTGTGATCTCCGCCCACAGAGGAAGTTTCATGACATCACCTGATGGGCAGCCCAGGTCAGCCAATCAGCTAGTCACCCCGGGTTCCTCTCCTTCCGCCTTTGTCACGGTAATAAATTCTCCCCTCCCTCTGGACAGGTGAGACTCATGGACCATCGAATCGTCTCCCCGATGCCTCTCTCTGCCGCCATTCCTGACACGTGAGGGGACTAGGGAGGGGGGTCTCAGCAACCTTCTTCTCAGCTCAGCGCAGTCCATAAGAACACGCTTTGTTCCTTCCGCAGGCGAGAGGGATAAAGCCGAGTGTTGTTTCATAGTTTGGGATTCAGGCATTCCCCCGGGAGATAGGGGGGAAAGGGGGTCACGAGAGCCCCCAACAGAGGGGCTCACCCAGCCAGGGGGTACAGTTAGCTGCCATTTCACACCATCCTGAGTGTGCAGTTGCAGTCCCCTCTTACATATAGGCTTAGGTATATGACTCCAGATCTGACCACATATGTTGACAGAATAGGACACAGAGAGCTGTCCCCGAACCACAGTGCCACCCCAGGAGACAAGTCAGTCCACAGAACACATGGGAACACAGAACACAGAGCCTGGGACCTGAGCTTGGCCTTAGGTTCCCAGGCCTCCCATCTTTCCTAGCTAGCCAGAGGGGCAGAACAAATCTAGACCCCACAACTATAGCTCCAGGCCTTCTGGGCTCTCTCTGGAGCAAGGTCTTAGCTAGAAGATGAGAGGATGATTGTTACCCAGGCTGATATCCTCCCTTTAGCCAGGCTGCAAGGCCTCAGGAAAGGAGCCAAGGCAAACAAAGCCTTTGCCTGGCTTGACTTCCTGTGCTGCCAAGGGGACATATGGCATTATGCCCATTTTATAGAGGAACACAGTGAGTTCTGAACAAGGCCTCATGGGCAGGAAGGCAAAGGCTCTGGCTCTGCTGTGGCTCCCTTCCTCTTCTCTGCCACTTGGAGGCTGGTGGCAGACCACCCCAACGGCCCAGATCCCTTACCTGGGTCTTGTGGCTTGCTCCCCGCCTGCATGCCGCCTAATGGGGGTCCTGAGTGTGGCCCCAAGTGCAGCTGGCCATGGAGAAGCACTGAGGTGGGAGGCCCAGCCCACCACGCTGACCGCCTGGGGCCTCATGTATTTTTAATGATGGCTATTATTCCTGTTTTGTCTCTGGAAAGGCACAAGCAGCTGATGGGAGAGGGAACAACCTAGAAGGCTGGGCTGCAACAGTAGCACAGATCCCTGCTGTCCACCTCAAAGTTACACCTCCCCCAAGAAGCCTTCCCTGCTGCTCAGGGCTCAAAGCCAGCACCTTTGACCTTTCCATGGTGGCCTGAGCCTCAGGAAACATACCTGGCCACTTTGCACTCACAGAAGAGCCTCCTGCCACCCTGGAGACGTCACCATGCGGGTACCCACAGTCACTGCTAACCTTTCTAGGCTTGTTCTGTGCCTGGGCCGCAGAAGACCCCAAACTCCCCTTTGCCACTGAGTCTTAGGCCTGCCCCGACCAGGGTTTAGACTTCCTCACTTCCTGCTAGGTTCATTGTTGAACTCACCACTGACTGGGCCAGGTGACAGTCTAGGAAATTTATAAAAATTCCCTCAGCCCCGTATACATGAGGCCCTGGGTTCAATTCCCCAGCACCACATATATAGAAAAGGGCCAGAAGCGGCACTGTGACTCAAGTGGCAGAGTGCTAGCCTTGAGCAAAAAGAAGCCAGGGACAGTGCTCAGGCCCTGAGTCCAAGTCCCAGGACTGGTCAAAAAAAAAAAAAAAGTTCCCTCAGTACAACAGGAATTATTTTCCATCCTTTATTTCAAAAAAAAAAAAAGAGAGAGAGAGCAGAGATCAGGGGTCTAGGAAACAGTCCACACTTAAGATGTCCCTATCCGAAGAAGACGCTCCTATCGGGAGGGCAGGGTGAGGGTCCTGGTTTGTGCAGGGCAAGTGCTGCCCTAAGAGGGTCTGAGGGGGAGGCACTTTAGGACACTTGGCTGTGCTCTGGTTTCCACCATGGGGCAGCCCAGGTGGGAAGGACCTATGGGGTTTTGTCCTAGGACACCAACCCCCCCATACAGAGAAGTTGGAAGAGTTGAGGGAACAGGGTGCCCCAACAGTAGCTCGGGATCCTGGACAAGCCAGGCTCCCTACCCTGGCACTGAGCCTGCCCACTGGCTCTAGGTCCTGGATGGAAGTGGGTGAATAACTTGTTCCCTCAGTGCCTGGTGGGTGCTGGCAAGGGATATAGGCTGTGGGCTCCCACCTACGAAGTCCAGTAGGAGGATTAGGCTTATGGGCAATGTCCCAACAGAGCCAAGTACCCAGTGGTCACCCCTCAGCCCCAACACTGCATCAGCTGCCTACTAAAGAAGCTTCTGGAAACAGTGGACTTGAGGGCCTCTTTCCTGGGTATCTGTATCTTTCCTGTTTGGGTTCAGTGCGTCCCAGTGGGTCCAATTCATCAGGAGCCAGGCCAGCTGGTGGGCAGGCAGGAGGCTGGCGGGTAGGGCTGCTACTTCTTCACAATCTGGATGACGTCTTCATGCTCCATGGTATGCGTCAGGCCCACCCGCTGTGGGCTGTACTTGGTGCTGGTACCCTGGGCAAAGGTGAGGCAGATGGCCACATCAGCCTTGAACTGGCCAATGCTGGAGGAAGCTGGCTGGGCCTATGCTGGGGGTCAATGTCAGAGCAAAACTGGGATACAGTACTGCAAGCTGGGGGGTGGGGGAAGACAGACACAGGGTGTTCCCTCCATGCTCTTTTTTTTTTTTGCCAGTCCTGGGCCTTGGACTCAGGGCCTGAGCACTGTCCCTGGCTTCTTTTTGCTCAAGGCTAGCACTCTGCCACTTGAGCCACAGCACCACTTCTGGCTGTTTTCTGTATATGTGGTGCTGGGGAATTGAACCCAGGGCTTCATATATACCAGGCAAACACTCTTGCCACTAGGACATATTCCCAGCCCCCCTCATGCTCTTGAAGGTAGTGAGTCTTGAATCCAGCTTGGGTCAGCACACATATACACACACAATCATGCATGTATGCACATGCACCAAGCAGACATACACAGAATCCCCATAGAGAAGAGCAGGGATGTTGTACAAAGACTTGAGAACACCTTTCTCTGAGCCTACCCCAGTGTTATTGGGCCTAGCCACTCACTTGGCCCATCTGAACTCACCCACACCAAGGCATACTTGAACTGGCTGGCTAGTGACCGGTGGATGCGATGGCACTGTGGAGAGGAGAGTCAGATAGGGAGTGAGGCCTGGCACAACCCAGCCCAAGCCTGCCTGCACACCTAAAGGCTGGGGCTAGAGCCAGCCAGTAGCCTTCCTACAGGTGTTCTCACAGGCTGCAAGTCAAAGACTGTCAAGTGCATTTTCCCTTGTACAAGTGCTTCGGGCATTCCCACTCGCAGGTATTCAAGGGCTGTGGCACTCTGTCAGAACATTCTACAGTTAGCTAACCCCTACCTGATTTGTCCAAACAACCTGACACATGTTCCTCTTGGATGGGCCAGGGTGGTTTTTTAGGACCTCTACCTCAGCCTGGAGACTCTCAGACTCCATGGCTCCAGCTGTGGACTAAGGCCCCCTACATACCCCACTCCTTCTCCCCTCCTTGCATGCATCTGGATGGGGCAATAGCACAGCCTGGAAGCGGGAATGAAACTCGAGGAGGCACCCAGCAATTGGTCCACAATGTGGACCCTTGGTTGCCATGGCGATGACAGCACAGTGAAGGTGCAAGGAGCAGACTGTGCAACCTTCCTACTCCCCTCATGGAAGGTGGCAACTCTCAGCCCTAGCCAACTCTGACGAGGGCAGAATGAGGGCAAGTGCCTCTCAAAATCTCAGCTCCAGCACTGTTGCAGAAACTTAGCTAATATCAAACACCAAGTTCTACTAGATGGATAACAGACTGGTCCATGACCCCATGGCCAGACCACTGTAGATTGGGAACAGGGTGACAAGACCAAACTTCTTGGCACCTAGGCACTGTCAAGAGGTGAGATGAGAACCTTACATGCTTGCCATCATTCAATGACCCTAACCACCCAGTGAAGTATGGAGGCTCTACATGCAGCTAGGAAGGCGTGGTATAACCTTAACCCTGGCTGAGCTAATCTAGCTCCAGAGCCTGCCTCAGCATCCAAGAATGAGGTGAGGGGAGCCCACCTCTGCCCAGCTAGAAGCATCCCAGGCAGAATGGAGCCTGCAAAGCCCCTTGAGCCCCAGTCCCTTGTCTGGGCAAGTCTCCACTTACCACGTGTTCCACAGAGGCTCCTTTCCGGAGAATGATGGCATCTGTGAAGTCTGGCCTCTCTGTGGGAAGAGATGGGGATCACTCGCCAGTCCTAGCCTATGATGTTTGGGATTCGTATACAAAGGGGAAGTGCTGGCTGCAGAGGCCCAGTGGTCTCCTAAGCCCTGGCCTAACATTGCTCTTGCTATCCAGCATACCCTCTGTTCTGCCTTCTACAATCTTGACCTTAACACAGAAAATTAATCAAATGCCAGGTGCTATAATCCTAGCTACTCAAGAGGCTGAGATCTGAGGATTGCAGTTTAAAACCAGCCTAGGCAGGAAAGGCCATGAGACTCTTCTAATTAACCACAAGTGAGCTGTGGCTCAAAGGGGTAGAGTGCTAGCCTTGGGCAAAACAATTCAGGGACAGCACCCAGCCCCTAAGTCCAAGACCCATGACCAACCAAAAACAAAAAAGGAAGAAAAAGAAAGGGGCAGGAATGTGGCTTAGTGGTAGAGTGTCTAGCACCCTATCTAGCATTTACCTAGCATGCATGAAGCCCTGGGTTCGATTCCTCAGTACCACATAAACAGAAAAAGCTGGAAGTGGCACTGGGGCTCAAGTGGTAGAGTGCTAGCCTTGAGCAAAGAAGCTCAGGGACAGTGCCCAGGCTCTGAGTTCAAGTCCCAGGACTGGCAAAAAAACTCCGAAAAAACAATGAATTCAAGTTTAGGATTCACAAGACAAGCCACTTGGAGTGTCCTCAATGAACAAATAATTTCTTTTTTGCCAGTCCAGGGGCTTGGACTCAAGGCCTGAGCACTGTCCCTGGCTTCTTTTTGCTCAAGGCTAGCACTCTGCCACTTGAGCCACAGTGCTGCTTCTGGCTGTTTTCTGTATATGTGGTGCTGGGGAATTGAACCCAGGGCTTCATGTATACGAGGCAAGCACTCTTGCCACTCGGCCATATTCCCAGGCCTAAATGAACAAATAAGAAACAAGCAGAATGGCTGGGAATATGGCTTAGTGGTAGAATGCTTGTCTTGCATGCATGAAGCCCTGGGTTCGATTCCTCGGCACCACATAAACAGAAAAAACTGGCTGTGGGTCAAGTGGTAGCTTGAGCAAAAAGAAGCCAGGGACAGTGCTCAGGCCCTGAGTCCAAGCCCCAGAACTGGCCAAAAAAAAAAAATAAATAAATCAAGAAACAAGCAGCTGCTGAAGTACAGGCAGGAGATGTGTGTTCTTGCCT
Source organism: Perognathus longimembris pacificus (assembly GCF_023159225.1). Lineage (NCBI taxonomy): Eukaryota > Metazoa > Chordata > Mammalia > Rodentia > Heteromyidae > Perognathus > Perognathus longimembris. The sequence goes on from NC_063177.1 coordinate 13,956,304, forward strand.
CTGCCAACCTCTTGTTAAGGCTGATTTAAATTGCCAAGGTCTCTTTCAGCCTGAGATAGAGGACAAAGCCCAGGTGACAGACAAACTAGGTCTCTGGGAGCTGCATGCTGGCTGGGAGGCTGTTTTTTAACTTGAACTGAGCAGACTCACGTCCTCTCTTCTTGGTGTAGATGCAGGTCAGGGCCAAGTACTCCCAGAGCATCTCCAGCAGGTAGTCCAGGTTCAGCTTCATGCCGCAGCTGTGGATAGGTGCCAGTTAGACAAGACCCTAGGGCTCAGAGGCCACGATTTCCACTTTTCACCCTTGTACCTCCCTGGCTAGGCAGAGTACCAAGGCTAGAGTGGCCCTGCTGGCACCACAAGGCAGAGAGATAAGCCTGTCATCATGAAGCTGATGTTCCTGACACTAATGACTGACTCCCTCCGCTCATCCAGTGCTCATGCTCAACAGCTCAGTCTAGCCAGGTGCCAGTGGTTCACATCTATAATCCTAGCTACTCATGAGGCTTAGATCTGAGGATCGTGGTTCAAAGCCAGCTTGGACAGGAGAGTCTGTGAAACTCTTATCTCCAATAAACTATTCAGAAAAGGCCAGAAGTGGCACTGTGGCTCAAGTGGTAGAGTGCTAGCCTTGTGCAAAAAAAGCTGTCCCTAGCCCAGAGTTCAAGCCCCAGGACTGGCAAAAAAAACCAAACCAAAAACCGAAAAACCCCCAACAGCTGTCTATGCTCTATACAGGCCCACAGTACCTGTGACTGACATGGAACTGCTGTGCTGGCTGGGCTGTGACAGGTCTGTGGGCAGAGGCCAGAAACACCGAACTCACCACTTCCTGAGAGAGGGGCTGCCAAGGGCACAGGGCAACTCTCAGGATTTCAGCAGCTTGGGTACTGGGGGTAGCCAGGCCTAAGTGGCCCAATGTGACTGCTTGCAATATTTTAACCCCATGAGCCATGGTGAGCATGACCAGGTAAAGGTGTCCATGCTCTCATGCTTTGAGGATGAATATGTCCCAGGCAGCAAAGGAGCCTGGGACACAGAAGGAGAGGACTGAGTCCTTCCTGTAGGAGAGTCACTTTTTTTTTTTTTTGCCAGTCCTGGGGCTTGACCTCAGGGCCTGAGCACTGTCTCTGGCTTTTTTGCTCAAGGCTAGCACTCTGCCACTTGAGCCACAAGGCTACTTCCAGCCTTTTCTATATATGTGGTACTGAGGAATTGAACCCAGGGCTTAATGTATATGAGGGAAGCACTCTACCACTAGGCCATATTCCCAGTCCTCACCCATCATTCAATGTTCGCCCCCACTTGGTCCTGGGGCATCCTGGTCCTGCAAGCCACACCTCACTGAGAAGCCACCAAAGAATTTTGTTTGAGCAGGAAACTGCCATGTGGTTCCTCCAAGAGGAACCTGAAGGGTTCCAGGTAGCCAGGGGTAGAGCTTTTCCACCAGAGAGCTTTGCTCCCTTTTCTTTGAGCTGTGATCAGGAAGAAGTCATCCCTGCCAGGGCACCAGCAGAGGCCATCATGCCCAGGATTTTCTGGGCCTGCAGTTCATTTCCAGGCTGAGAAGCCTCTGAACCTCTCAGCCTTGGAGCTGAAATCTAGTTTTGTTTTGCCCTGAGGCCACCAGACAGGCCAGTATCATCAGTTACTGCCAGAGGTGGAGTGGGCTTTTTGCATAGTTCCTCAACTTCATAAATTCACTGGCAGCTGGAGTTGCCTGGCTCCTAAGCTGAGGTGGCTGGGAGGCCTGAACACGAGACAGCAGAGCAGCAAAGAACCAACATCTCACCTGATGACCACACTGTTGGGTTTTCGGGCCAGGCGGTCCACTTCTTCCATGGAGATCTGGTCAATTTTGTTATATACCTGAGAAGTGAGCAGGTGGAGGTGGGTGGTAGGGAAGAGCTGAGCAGTTCAGGATGAGATTTCAAACCAAGGCTGTGGACACTCCCTCAACTCACTTAAGTGCTTCCCCACACTGCCTCAAGACTGGCAAGACAGAAGTGGCTTATGAGAGCTGGCCTCCCCAGAAGGAAAGACTGGGCTAGACCCTCATTCCAAGGTGACCATGTCTGCAGGGGAGGGATGCAGAGCCCTGATTCTGCTCTTCTCAGAAGCCTGCTTGGGGGTGGGGTGGGGGAAGCAGCAGAGGGCAGCCGCATGCATCACGGGAGCTCAGGAGATGCATTCAGAGTAAAGGCCATGTGGTCTCCTGCAGGGTACTCTCCCACATGGGCCCCAGGAGTGTGCCACTTACATACAGGCAGGGCATGTACACCCGGTTGCCCACGATCACATCGATGAACTCATCTGGGGAGCAGTCTTCTCGGAAGAGCACTTCTGCATTGAAGATCTCTGAGGGGCTCAGATTAAGGGTGACCTGTGTGCCAGTACTGTGTGTGCTCCTCTGAGGAGGGCAGAGCAGCTCTCAAGGGTTTACATGATTTCAAAGCTTGAGCCTTCTCATCCCCACAACTTTAACCCACAATAGGTTTCCATCAACAGATTTCAAAGTCATGCACCAGTGGCTCACACCTGCCATCTTAACTGTCAAGAGGCTAAGATGTGAGGACAAGTTCAAAGCCAGCCCAGAAAGGGAATGTCTGAGGTTCCTATCCCCAATTAGTCACCAAAAAGCCAGAAACAGAGCTGTGGTTCAAGTGGCAGAGCACCAGCTTTGAACATAAAAGCTAAAGGACAGCACCTAGGCCCTGAATTCAACCCCATGTGAAGTTAAAAAACTCAGACAAGTAGACATTCTAAAGCACAGTATGCAAGTCCAGGTGCACAAGAATGGTGTGACACAGTCTGTCCTTAGGGACTGCCTGCAGGTTCATGCATTTCTGGCAACCAGGGGCTCACGTCCTGCTGAGTGGCCTGTCCTACCCTGTCAGAACTGACCTAATAGGTGTCCTATGTCTCTGAGGCCTCAGCCTGTCCTCTAAGCCTCTACTATTAGATGTACACAGATCCCTCAAGCTTCTCCAGGTCAGGAACCCCCAGGCCTCATGGTCCTTTCCCAGGACATCTTGCCTTTCTTCTAGATATTGTCTGACCACCACAGCATCCAGGACTTGGTAAGTAGGAAGCTAAGCTGGTGACTTGTCAAGTTGGTGGCTCACATTTGAGACCGAGCAGGCCCACATGGCTACCAGGCTGGAGCTTTCCTGGGACAGGTTAATGTCTCCTCTGCTTAGCCCTCCTCTGAAGGATACTGTACTCATGCAGGATGAGCTGTACCAGCTTCTCTGAGCACTGGGTCAGTGTGACGGTAGAGTTAAAGGAGATACCACCACCTTTCTTGGGCTGGAACAGGAGAGAGGGTAGGGAAGGTGTTAACCAAGGAGCAGATGAGACAGTGGTGCCACCTCTACCTGGGCTATACCACACCCACCCGCCTGGTGGGAGGCCTGTACCTTGAAGTAGATGTTGGGCTTGTGCTTGTTGAGGCGGATGCCCACCGACTCTAGCTCCTTCTCTAGCAGAGACCTAAGAGATAGCCACGAGCCTCACCGGCTGCCCTGCACAGCCCTGACTGATCCTGGCCACTCCTGCTTACCTCGAGACCAATTCTCCTCTAACCTTTTCCCTAGCAACCCAACCCCCGGGAATTGTGGGGAGCCTTAAACCCTCCATCATGGCCAAGGGGAGGCCTGGCCTGCCCAGTTTACGTAGCCGGTGTACGTAAGCAAGTAGCATGAGCTCAGTGAGTTGCCCAGGGACAGATACTGTCCCTGCTCCCCGGAACCCCTGTGGGCCTGCTGTTACAGAGGCAGCTGCCATGCCCCCTATGTGGGGCCAGACTTCTGGCAGATTCTAGACAGTATCTGGGCACTCAGATCTTTGTAGCAGAAGCCAGGCGAGGCTTTGTTTCTAGCCCAAGATGCCTGAACATATCCTGATAGGGAACATGTCCCAGGCCAGGTCATGCTGGTCACAGACAGCCCTGTAGAATGCCAACAAGTGACAGGGTCTACCCATGGAGGACCCACCACCATCTCAGACACATGGCCCTTCCCAGACATGTGAGCCTGCCCTCCCACCCCACCACACCGACCTCTGCACCTCTCCCTTGGTGGCATCCAGCATCATGATGACAACATCAGCTGTGCGTGCCACAGCGATCACCTGCCGGCCACGGCCTTTCCCTGGATAGATGGAAGGGAAGTGGTTACACCCTGACAAGGACACATAAATGGGAAGGACCTGTGACCTCCACCCAGCCTGTGACACCCTGAACTGTCTTTACAGACCCACCATGGTCTCTGCTACATGCCATGACTTCTTTGGCCTTCTTCATTAACCTACAGCTGTTTTTACTCATGAAGATTGTTTTTTGTTTTGTTGAGTTAGGATCTTAACTATATAACCCAGGAAAGTGATTTTCCTGCTTCAGTTTCTAGAGTGTTGGGATTATAGGCATGTATCATCACGCCCAGCTAAGACTAGTTTTAGAAGTTACAACCTTAAGTGGAATGATAGGGTAATAATGGCTGTCCTCCCTGTCCCTACCTTATAACAGGCCCGGGCTAAGATGCTTTGTGCACATTTCTTCCTTTAGTCCTCAACACTGCTGTGAATTCAATATATCCTGCACATTTTGGAGGCAAGGAGACTAAGGCTTGGCTTAGAGACAAGCATAAAGCTCATGTGGCTCTTGCTTCTGAACTTGAGCCTGTTCTTTCTAGAAAATGAGATAGCAGAACCAGCAATCTGGGCTTGTTGCCATATCAGCTACACTCAGTGACAGAGCTCCACCCTGGCTCCCACCCGCTTGTCCGGCTCCCACCTTGTGCTGCGCCTTCAATGATTCCAGGAAGGTCCAGGAGTTGGATGTTGGCACCTTTGTACTGGCAAGCAGAAGAGAAGGGTGAGATGAGGCCAGGCTACTATTGCCAAGAGTCCACCAAGCCTCAGGATGTCTACAACAACACCATAGCTGAGGATATAGGAAACACAGGTGCCAACTATGGTCAAGTTTGAGTCTTTTCATCACCTCAGCCTGGTATCTACCACAGCCCAGGAGATGGAGCTGTCTGGAGAGTCTCTGGATCTTCTATAGCTATGAGCCTTTTTTTTTTTTTTGGCGGGGGGGGGGGGGGTAGTCCTGGGGCTTGAATTTAGGCTCTGAGTGCTATCCCTGAACATTTTTGCTCAAGACTAGTGATCTACCTCTTAAGCCACAGTTCCACTTCCAGCTTTTTGCTGCTGAATTAGATAGGAGTCTCGTGACTCCTGCCAGGGCTGGCTTGAAACTGCAATCCTTAGATCTCAGCCTTTTGAGTAGCTAGGATTACAGGCCTCAGCCACTGGTGCCTGCCGGTTCTGGGGCCTGACCTCAGGGCCTGGGCTTGGTCCCCAAGCCTCTCTGTGCTCAAGGCTAGTGCTCTACCACTTGAGCCACAGCACCATTTTGGGCTTTTTCTGTGTATGTGGTACTGAGGAATCGGACCCAGGGCTTCATGCATGCTAGGCAAGCACTCTACCACTAAGCCACATACATTTCCAGTCCCTCTGAGGCTTTTTAAGGGGCAGAAGGATGAACCAGCCAGTTAGTGACTGGAGCTGGGTATGTAAGAAGCACCAGGCAGAGCTGCCACATGCTGGCCCGATCTCTGGGAGGAGTCAGGTTTCTAGGCTTGCCCCATGCAGGGCCACCCTCCCTCATACACACAAGATCTGAGCAAGTACAACACAGTAACCTTCTTCGGGAGCCCATCATTCTCCACTTACTTCAATGACCCCAGGTATACACGTCAGGGTGGTGAACTCGTAGGATGCGGCTTCACTGGCTGTGGAGGTCATCAGACTCAAGAAGGTGGACTAGGAGAAGAAGAAGGTCACTGAACTGAGGAGTCTTGTTCCAGGCTCCTGGGAGACTCCACGCAGGGCTGGGGGCTGCTGGGTGGGTAGCAGAAAGAGCCTTTTTTTCCACTGGGCCTGGGGCCAGGAGGGTTACTTCTGGATCCATACCAAAGCTAAGGTCTTCCAAGTCCTCAGGCCTGTCGCCTGTGAGCCAGGAACATGTTTCTAAGGGGCTCCCCACATGAAGTAGAAGCCCTTTCCTGGTCCCACAAAATGCTTTTATGTACTAATAAAGCCAGAACTCAAAAGTTCACTGCAGCCTTGGGGGGAGGAGGGGGAGAGGTTATGCATGGGGATGGAGGCAACGGGCCTGAGACTGATGGTTACAAGGCACCCAGCAATGCTATGAGAGCCCAACCTTGAAGACCCCCTAACCTATCTAACCCATGGGTGACAGGCTGGCCAGTTCTATAGGAGGTGAGTTCATATTCCCAACAGGGCTGGTGGGATCTGCCAGAGGTCAGACCCCAGGAGGTACAGCCCTTGGTAATTTCTACCAATGGTTTTTTTTTTTTTTTTGCCAGTCCTGGGCCTTGGACTCAGGGCCTGAGCACTGTCCCTGGCTTCTTCCCGCTCAAGGCTAGCACTCTGCCACTTGAGCCACAGCGCCGCTTCTGGCCGTTTTTTCTGTATATGTGGTGCTGGGGAATCGAACCTAGGGCCTCGTGTATCCGAGGCAGGCACTCTTGCCACTAGGCCATATCCCCAGCCCCTCTACCAATGGTTTTTTGACACACACACCAAGTACACAAAGTGGGAAACACAGTGCAGGAAAGACTGTCTGGTCTACAACAAGCAAGAAATGCCCTTGCTGCCCATGCTCCTCTGCTTGGCCCAGAGGAAGGGATTTTACTCAGTGCTTAGTGAATGGGCTCAGAAGCCACCCCTGCACTGCCCTTGCTGCAGGCCCAAGCGGGACTTACGTGGCCTCCCTTCAGGCAGCTTCCTGTCTGGCCTCCATGTGTCTACCCTTTTCTTTTCTGACCCACTAGTTACACAGCAGGGATTCTGTTGAAAGTAAGTCAGCACCCAGATCTTAATCTCTAACACCATTCTCCAAAAAAGGAATCAGGGCTCCTTGGAGAAAAGGCAGATCCCAGACTAGGGCAACGATGAGATAACATGAACCTTAAGTGTCTTATGGTGTCTGAAATTGAGTTCTACTAGGAAAACAAAGACAAGTGCCTGTCCAAGCAGCTAGTGAAGTAGCTGAAGTTAGAACAACCTGAGAAACAAAAGAACATGGGGCTGGGCACCGGTAGCTCCTAGCCACACAGGAGGCTTACATCTAAGGACCCCAGTTCGAAGCCAGCCCGGGCAGAAAAGTCTGAGACTCTTACCTCCAGTTAATTACTCAGAAAAAGCCGGAAGTCACATCATGGCTCAAATGATAGAGCACTAGCCTCAAGCATAAAGAGGCTCAGTGACAGCACGGGGGCCCTGGGTTCAAGCCCCAAGATGGGGGTGGGGAGGGAGAAGAACATGGGCTAAGATCCCAAAGCAACGCAAACACCCACCTGTCCATACTGATTAATAAATATTGGACACAAACAACATGTGGGGATGGAGTATGGCTCATAGTAGAGCACATGCTTGGTAAAGGCAAAGCCCTGACACCCCAGTACCCAAACCAAACAACAAATCCCAAATAAATCTAGATGAGAACTCTTTCTATGCAGGAGACTGCCAAATAATTTGTATAGCTTTTCCTTCCCAAGGAGGTATGGGCTGCTCACAGTGCCTTCCCTCAAGGGCTTCATGTGGTGAAGGAGAGGCAAACAGAACACCTCTGAAGGAACTTACCATCCCCCCACCCCAACCTGGGCCAGGAAGTCCTCAATGTCCATGGTGTAATTCACAAGGTGATACAACAGTGGGCCTCTATGAGCTTCTTCTCTAAATCAGAACTGTGGCTGACACACAGAAAAACATCAGGCAAACCTCAGGTAAGGGATTTTCTACAAAACATCTGCTTAGCACTCTTCAAAGGTGTCGAGGTCATCAAACCAAGGCATGTTGGGCTGGAGATATGGCTGGGTGGTGGAGTACCTGCCTGGCATTTATGAGGATATGGGTTCCATTCCCAGTATCACAGAAACAAAAACAAACAAGGCATGTTTAAAAAATGCCTAGTATTAAGGAAACATGAAAACTGAATGCAAAGTGGGATCCCAGTAGGGGGAAATTCAAGTATGGACTTGGGTTGACAACACTACAACTCTGCCTCAAGCTGTGACAAGTGTGTGGTACTCACACACTTAACAACAAGGAAATGGAGTGTAAGGTCCATGGGTGCTTTCCAGCTACCTTTGCAACTTATTTTTTTTTGCCAGTCCTGGGCTTGAACTCTAGGCATGGGCACTGTCCCTGAGCCTAGTTGTGCTCAAGGCTAGTGCTCAACCACTTGAGCCACAGTGCCACTTCTGGCCTTTTCTTTCTTTCTTTCTTTTTTTTTTTTTTGGCCAGTCCTGGGCCTTGGACTCAGGGCCTGAGCACTGTCCCTGGCTTCTTCCCGCTCAAGGCTAGCACTCTGCCACCTGAGCAACAGCGCCCCTTCTGGACGTTTTTCCATATATGTGGTGCTGGGGAATCGAACCGAGAGCTTCATGTGTAGGAGGCAAACACTCTTGCCACTAGGCCATATTCCCAGCCCACACTTCTGGCCTTTTCTAAGTAGTTTGCTGTAGCTAGGAGATAAGAGTCTCACAGGACTTTCCTGCTCTGAACCATGATCCTCAGATCTCAGCCTCCTGTGCTAGGATTATAGGTAGGAATCACCGGCACCCAGCTGCAACTTTTCTTTAAGTCCCAACTTTATTCTAAAATTAAAAACTTAGTTAAAAAGTAAGTCAGGGGCTGGGGATATAGCCTAGTGGCAAGAGTGCCTGCCTCGGATACACGAGGCCCTAGGTTCGATTCCCCAGCACCACATATACAGAAAACGGCCAGAAGCGGCGCTGTGGCTCAAGTGGCAGAGTGCTAGCCTTGAGCGGGAAGAAGCCAGGGACAGTGCTCAGGCCATGAGTCCAAGGCCCAGGACTGGCCAAAAAAAAGTAAGTCAGGCAAGGGAAGGGGTGACATTGTCTAAAAAGAAATGTACTCTTTACCCAACTTACGTAACTGTAACGCTTTACACATAACCTTTATAGTAACAATTTTTTAAAAAGTAATTCAGATCATGTTTCTTTTCTGCTCAAAACCGTCATGATGCTTAATGTTTTTTTTTGTTTTTGCCAGTCCTGGGGCTTGAACTCAGGGCCTGAGCACTATCTCTGGCTGCTTTTTGCTCAAGGCTAGTATCCTACCACTTGAGCCACAGTGCCACTTCTGACTTTTTCTGTATATGAGGTGCAGAGGAACTGAACCCAGGGCTTCATATATGCTAGGCAAGCACTCTACCACTAGGCCACATTCCCAATTAATCTTTACACATAAAATATAAGTCAATATGGATTTTATACTAATATTGAACAGCTTTCTGAAAAATATGGAAAAACTGCAGCAGTTTTCATATCACTCTTCATTCCAAGCCAAAGTTTATTTGAGGTCTCAGAGGCCTCCATTTTCTTTCTTTTTTTTGCCAGTCCTTGGGCTTGAACTCAGGGCCTGAGCACTGTCCTTGGCTTCTTTTTTGCTCAAAGCTAGCACTCTGCCACTTGAGCCACAGCACCACTTCAAACTTTTTCTATATATGTGTTGCTAAGGAATCAAACCCGGGGCCTCATGTATATGAGGCATTCTTGCCACTATGCCATATTCCCAGGCCCCCTCCATTTTCTTTTACTTTTATCTTCTCTGCTGTCCTCAGATCTAGATGCCTTGCTCCCCTTAACATCCCAGGTAGGCTCCCCCAAAGGGTCTCTGCACTCACTATTCCTTTGGTCTGGAATGTTCTTGCCCATAGCTTTATAAGTTCCTTCACTTTGGGCCTCTGTTCAAATAACTATGGACTATAGAATTCCTCCCAGACCCTGCCACACCACTGAGGATTAGACCACTGCCCTCTGTGGGTGGCCCCGGACCACTTGATAAGTCCCCAACTCTATTTGCTTTCTGCTCTTTCCCCTAGAGAACAGGAGTTCTGTGTGGGCAGGAACAGGTTGGGACAGAACTCTTGTTCCCTGCCATGTTTCCAGTACCTGCTATAAATGTCTTGTGCTCATGACTGAGTCAGGAGGAGGAGCACAGCTTCTCTTGCTAGTAAGAGGCAAAATACTCTCCAAGTTAGGCTTGGGAGGTGGGGGGGGGGGGGATGGAGGAGAGACCTGGCTCTGGCCTTGGAAGTGCCTGGGACTACCCGGAAAGGCAGTGAGGGAGATGGCCATCTGACTGGAGGATGTCCTCCTGCCTTCCTCCCCAAATCCACACTGACCGTCACTAACCTTACCCACAGAGGGAAAGCCAATCAGTGCCACTCGGGCGTCTCCAGACTTCATGACATCGAAGCCCTCGCCTTTGGATGAGGCTGATTTGGATGGTTCCAGGAGCTGGGCCCGGTACTTAGCGAGTTTGGCCTTTAGCAAGCCCAGATGATATTCGGTGGCTAAAAGGCAAAAAGTAAGGCAGAAGTGAGTGCCCCGGGTCCCATCAGGTGCTGCCTGGGAACATCAGAACCAAGCAGCAGTCACTAAGAGCAAACTTAGGTCAGGACTTCCTGGGCCTAGAACCTGCCTCTGTTTCCAAAGCACATGGCATTTTCTGCATTGTTAACATGCATGAAAAGGATGAGGGTACAACTGAATGATAAAGTACTTGCCTAGCAAGTGCAAGGCCCTGAGTTCAAACACCAATCCTTGGGAGGGGTGGGGGGAGAGCACTGGAATCCCCCAAAGTAAGAATCTCCAGCAACAGAAGGCTGCAGCTTGCATTGTTTGGATGGACCTTTGCCATTCTAGGATGCCAAGCTGCCACAGCCACATCTCAGGTAGGAAACTTGAGTAGCCTCATAAGACCTACCTGCCCTGGTCTGAATCATGGCTGCCACCTCTCTGTGAACCCACCTAGAGGTGTGCCTATCTCACCAGTCCCCAGCATTCACACAGTAAAATATCTATGTAAATCTATATTTAAAACATATGTACAGGGCTGGGAATATGGCCTAGTGGTAGAGTGCTTGCCTCACATACACAAAGCCCTGGGTTCAATTCCTCAGCAAACAAACAAACAAAAAAAAACCCATATGTACATATACTAGGATTTATTTATTTATTTTACTGGTCCTGGGGCTTGAACTCAGGGCCTGAACACTGTCCCTGGCTTCTTTTTGCTCAAGGCTAGCACTCTACCACTTGAGCCACAGCGCTACTTCCGGCTTTTTCTATATATGTGGTGCTGAGGAATCGAATCCAGGGCTTCATGTATCTGAGACGAGCACTTTACAACTAGGCCATATTCCCAGCCGGGAATTTCATTTTCACTGTTACAAAATCTTTGTGATAAAGGGGTCTATAATCCCCATGTGACTTGACCACTTCCTTTCCAATCACAGCATTCTAGACATAGTGCCTTTTTACTCTGAACAA